>NW_004524661.1:6937095-7003538 GCF_000260255.1 Octodon degus | reverse complement strand
GCTTATTCTATGGAGCCATCTCCCCAGCTCAGTTAATATATTTGTATGAGATGGGGAAAGATGGTGTTCACCGTTTCTGTTAACTGAAGATAATACCACTCTATTTTGGCTTGTGGTATCATTTAACAAATAAAGGCACTTTACAGTTGTCCGAAATTTATAAGTCCTGACAGTGTTGGCATGATCATTACTGCATTCTTGTATTTACCTGTATAACTAAAAAAAGCCAGAGAGGGAAAACCCAAAGGCAACTTATTCATTTATTTGTCTTTTTCTGACTTACTGTGGTTATTAATTAGAATAATAGATGTTTAATGCTCAAAGAAAAAGAAAACAGAGCTTAAATCTAACACTTCTTATCTTAAAATTGGAAAAAAAATGCAAAAGGGAAGTTAAATAAATGGTCATCCCACTGACCTGCATCTCCTTGGAGGACGGCACCTTGCTAGAGTGTTGGGTTTTCTCCTCTACAAAGTGACATGTGCTATGCTCCATGCTTCCCAAATGTATTGGATTTGAATCTTAACTATGTATCTTGGAACGAAAAATATCTATAGTGGCAGCTTCACTTTATATGTTAACCAACTCAGAACCTTTTAAATATATAAAATGAAGGGACCTTTAATACCCATGATATAAGCAATTTTAATAAGCAAGATCACTACCATTTTCAAACATAATATGCCATCAATCTTTGACCACTCTTTCTTCAAAAATTTGTTAAACCTCTGTCTGCTGTATCTCTGGCATCCTGCTAGTTAATGTCTTGACTTCTTACATTCAAGCCATCAATGAAGAACTTTACTTGTATAACCTTATTTGATTCTTAGAGAAAATTTAGGGCATGAGTACTACTCTTAGTTCCATTTTGAGTTACAAAGAAAGATTAAAATCGAATAAGAACAACAATCTCCATTCTGTCCATACCATGTTGGGCTGAACTATGTGTCTAAAATTAGACAGTGTTTACCATCTCGCAAATAGTTGATGCTCAATAAAATGTGTGTTCAAGAAATAGGCATATACTCTAAAGAGAATGAAATTTGTATTAAAAATGCAATGAAAATAACTCCAAGCAAAACAAAAAAACAATACACTAGAGTTAAACTTTAAAAGCAGAAGTAGACTTAATTAAATAAAGACATGAATAGATCATTTATTAAACATAGAAACAAATCCCAATTTAAAGGACATTTAGAATTTCTTGGCCCATTTTCTATTCACAGACACAGAAGCAAATCTTCAGAGTCTAGACATATAGGAACAACTTAAAAAAAAAAGATTGTTCAGACATTCATCTTTAGATATACCTTTTAGTAGTGGAGGGATTTATTCCTGATAAAACAAACAAAAACATCAGAAAATGTCAGAAACAGATATGTGATGGTGATTACTTGCTTTGTTCTCTTGGGGAGCTTCCTTAGATTAAAAGCACATATTCCTGAGTATTTAGCGGGCCTAACATAAACTTGGCATTTTCGAATTGCGTCTTACTGTTGGCATTTTCAAATTACTTGCAAACAAGAAGGAACTAGAAATTTATTAGGTAGATGGAAAGAGTTTTTCTTTATAAAAAATGATATTCTTCTCTCTGCTGGGCAGTATACTGTAGTTCTAGCTGTGAACCTATCCATAAAATGAAGCGATGTTAACCTCAAATAAAAGGAAAAACTCATTTTTTGACCTGTGTAACTAAAAACAAGAGGAAAAGAAGTAAAGTCACTAATGCCTTTTGTGGCTCTTGTTTTTTGCTGTTTTTCTGCCACTCTAAGTGGATACCCTTTGCCATGTGTCACTCTGCTCTTGGAGCCAGCTGAGTATGGACTGAAACCATCACAAACTATGAGTTAAATCAACCTTTCCTTCCTTAATTTTGAGTGTCAGGTATTTTGTTCCAACAATGAGAGAAAAGTAACCAAGAAACCTTGACTCTTTAGAGGCTGGCAGGATCATCTAGAAGCAATTTTAAAGTTAACTTCCTATTGAATGAAGATTTTTTTTTCCCCCTTCTGCAGGCATGGGCCTTGCAAGATTTATCACCAACTCCCAGGGCAGAAACTTTTTTTTTTGCCAGGAATTTGTATGTTCTAACTTTCTTGGACTTTGGTTCCTTAGCCAATATTTTGGCCTTTGTTTCCAGGCTGATGATGAGGCATTTTGCTAAGGCAAGTGAGGAGAAGGGCAAGTCAGATTAGCAAGATCCCATCACTCAGCCATGCCTTGCTTGCAAGCTCTGTAAGGCTCCGCATTCCTGACCTTGGCTTTGTATGCTTCTGTCCCCTTATTCTTTGCCTAGACCTTGAATCTTAGGCTTTTATGCGCTGGCTTTTATGTTGTCTTTGACTGGCTTGTTTATAATGCTAAATTAGATGCCTGTTACTACCAGAAAAGAAACTTTGCATTTTCTGTCTGAGAAGCATGGAAACACTTGGACTCTACATTCTGATGGGTCACATGCAAGCCTACTGCATAGATTCCTGCCTGGGTGGCTTCAGCTTGGGAACTTCCCTGTACCTTTTCTTCAGCTGCAAAATGTAGATAATATTTCTTGCTTCTGCTGGGCTGCGAAGATCAAATGAGATGGCTCATTTCAAATGCTTAACCTGCTGCTCAAGAAATCTTAACATCTCTTCCCCTCCTCATTCAGACTCTCCATTCTTTCTTGAAGATGAGAATAAAACATGGCTGTTTAAAAGCAAAATGGGGGAAAATCAAGAATTGAATGATTAAAACCAGAATTTTCCTTTTATGTACTTAACCAATGGGTCACTCAAGGTACTTCACAATTTGTTGAGAAAACCATTAAACACCATTAGTAGGTCATCTGCCACTGACTTCAAAACTATAGTCCATAAATCCCAGTCAAATAGGGAAATCATGTTAATAGCTCAGATCACTTTGACTTGGGCCGTAAGGCCATAGTGACAGATGCACTAACTGTCTCATAAATACTGTGGCATTTATTTTACTGATTATAATTCACAGGATAGAAATGATCATGTGCTATCATTATGTAATGTGATATCATTTAAGAAATGTAAAACTTCAGTAGGAGCATTTTGATCAAGTGATTCTGCATCTTTAACCACCCAATTGGACATAGTTCAGTACCTAGTATTGGGCGTTGGCCTCCTTTAACTCCTGAAGCACATTTTAAATTCATACAACTTAGAAAGCTGGGATGACTTTTTGAGACTGATCTTTTAAAAGTCCTTTAATCTTTGTTCAGATGGTTCTAGCACAACCTTTTAAATGTACAGATAAGAGCCACTTTGCCCACCCTCTCTTCCAAGACACAAACTGGATGTTGT
The DNA here is from genome assembly GCF_000260255.1 of Octodon degus. Lineage (NCBI taxonomy): Eukaryota > Metazoa > Chordata > Mammalia > Rodentia > Octodontidae > Octodon > Octodon degus. Next base: position 7,000,227 of record NW_004524661.1, on the reverse strand, counting down.
ATGCAAAAATGACACATCAATGAAAAGAAGGAAAAAGAAGTCCTCAGCATTTTTGCTTGTTTTATACTTAGGAATGTGAGTATATGGTGAATTATATATGTATGCAGTATGTGTGTGTGTGTATCAACAAAAGTTGATGATAAATTCTGCAAGGCTCACACCTTCATACATACATAGACATGAATTGTATTGCACATTTTATGTAAATATGCATTATACATTAAAATATATGAATAGATGTACACATTCATAACTCATGAGTAAATTTATAAGTAAAAAGTATGTGTACTTAGTTTTTAAAGATGAAACAACTCAAGATACTAAAGAATCATCCCAAATCCAGAAATAACATCTATAAATATTTTGATAATTGTTAGGTTGATATATATTAAGTTACCTAAAAATGTGCATAAATTTTCTGAAGAAAAATCTATATTTGGTTTTACTATAGGACTTAGATTTTTGCCAAAAGTATGGCGGAGGGCCAATAGTTTGTCAAGTGTAGTCCAGGGAAAACAGTCTAAATAGCACCTTTACCCTGAGAGAAATGTGGACAATGAGGTCCTGTCTGACACTACTGAATGTATTCTGAATCCCATTCTGGAGTTGGGACCCAGTGATCTGTGATACAAACAAGTCCAGTAGACTACTGTCATTAGCAATTAAGTTGGAAAAACGTTGACCTAATGTCTTGTCTGAAAACTCTGACTGTAAATTCAGCCTCATTGGACTGTGACCTTGAGTATGTTATTGATCCACCTGTGTTTCTCATGGTGAAGATGCTGTTTACCCAGAGAAATTATTGTGGAGATTGGAGACAAATTATAAGAGTTGAATACAGTGACTAGCTCATTGGAGGAGCTCGATTGATTATCCGATTCTATGAGGCTACTATATCTTTTGGTAGCAGTCAGAGCTACTATGTTTTGTTTTTGTTTTTGAGATAGGATGTCACTCTGCAGTCCAGGCTAGTCTTGAATTCACTGTGTAGCCCTGGCTAGCCTCGAACTTGTAGTGATCCTCCTGCCTCAGCCTCCAAACTGCTCTGATTACAGTCATGAGCCACCATGTACAGTACTATCCATGACTTTTTGAGTAACACAGTAGCATATGCTTTAGGAGAACCATACTGTTCTTAATATTTAAAATTTGCAAATACTATTTCATCCATAGAAATATGATCCCAGTCCATTTCAGAATTTGTATTTCTAAGAAATCACATATGGCTCGTCATTGACAACTAAGTCTGCTTTCAAGAGAGGCTATATGATTTTCTTCAACATATTTTAGTCTGTGTAAACAGAACTAATAGTTCTGGACATGAGATTCTCCAAGGAAAGCTACATTTTGATTACAAAACTCTGGATTGCAAACGTGAAAGTTTGCAAAGTTCTGTATTGCCATCTTAGCCTCCTGTGAGAAAGAGACACAGTGACACAGCTATTAACTAAACCCTCTTTTCAAGAAAAATTAAGTTGGGCCACAGCATATTGGCATAACACAAAAGAAAAAAACCAAGAAAAGTGAATGTGAAATAGAGACAAAGACAAATGGAATCGTGTGTGCTTTTAGTTGTATTAATATTGCCTGAAGATAATGATGTAAGTGTACAACATTCTGACACATTATTCCTGAGGGGGAGGAACTCAGGTAAGGGACACATGGTAGACTTAGTAGGACCCCAGCCTCCCTCTGAACCCCTATAGAAGTGTGCCTGTGGAGGGAATTTGGCTTAAATTGACCCAGCACGGCAAATTCTAAGAAACTCTGCTCTTCATTCTGATCTGAATGCAAATTCTGTCCCAGCAGACCTCACGGCAGCTAGGCACAGTGCTGTTTCATTCAGTTTATGGAGCATTTCACTTCCATTTCCATTCCATGTGTTTCAATCACCTTAAGAATGAATTTCTGTTAAAAACTTTCAGTGATTTCAGAAAGATTTTTTTAAATATACCAATAAAATGAAATAACGCAATGACAATATTTAAGGAGGAATATTACGGCAGATAAATCCTTGGAGGTTTATTGCTAATGGCCACTTGACATTTTTAAATAGAACATTTCAGTAAATCACTGAAAATTAGCAGACAAGAATTTATATTCATCTATTTAAATGATACTTATAAATAAGTAAATATGGTTTAAATATAGTTTGAGTGATGCTGAATTTTCCAGCCATGTGTGTCCTCATATAGGCTTTTGTTCTAATTTGGCGGCAATTTGACAAGCAGCCTATATTTTGGTCAATTCAACAAGCAAGTTGTAGACCTCCCATAAGCCCTGAGGTGTGGTGATTCCTAGAGACCCACAGCAAAGGAAGTCAATTCCATAGACATAGCAACTCACTGCCCAGATTAGAGCTTGCAGTCTTTACCTTAGAAAAATCTCAATCTCTCTCTCTCTCTCTCTCTCTCTCTCTCTCTCTCTCTCTCTCTCTCTTTTGGTATGGAAACCCACGCAAGAGAGCTTTCATTACTTGTGGGTTAGAATTCAAAAGAGTTCTTCATTATTCCTTGCGGACTTTGGCTGACACACAGTTCAAGAGCTAGACATTGGTCAATAGTTTGTAATAAGCGCTAGTGGCACAGTTTAATTATGTATGCGCTAATTCATTCATTCCATAAATATTTGCTCTGTGTGTTCTAGAACAGACGTTGTCCTAAGCATAGAAGACAGTAGCTGTGACCCCTTTGAGAATGGTGCTGTGCTGAGCTTGTATTTATGCTAGGGAGATTCGTGGTGAATCTATAAATAAACAAATAAATCTAAAGTGAAGTTGTTTTATTATTTTTATTAAATAGAACAATGGAATGGGAAGAGTAACTTTGGCAAGGAATAAGGGAAAGACTTTTCCAGGGCTTTCTGGAAACAACACAAAATTCACCCTCTTTGAAAAGGTGATATTTAAATTAGATCATGAAAGAAACAAGAGGAACTTGTGCCGTGACCATCACCCTGATGGCCATGACACACTGGCCCGGGTGCTGGCTTCAGTGTGCAAGTGCTATGTTTAGGTCAGGATTAAAGATCAGTGTGAGTAATCCTGTGTCACTGCAGCAAGACTACTGTCCAAGATGACTTTTGAGAAGGGAGCAGAACATACCCTCCAGGTTTCTGGGGCCATTCCTTAGCATTATTGTATTAAAACGAGAAATCAGTGGATTTGAGGTATGAAAACTACATCTACTTTGGTGTTAAATTTCTAGAAGAAGTGAAGAATCCTAGCAATTTTGTATTCATTCTTTTTGCACAGAATAAACTCAACTCTTCAGTTATTGTTCAGTTTGGGTATTACTGAGAACTCTCAAATTGTACTCAACTATCAGTTCAAATCTAGAAGCATTCAGAGTTTGAAAACAGGAACAAAAATCTATAAAGGCCAGCCTTTACAAAGGCACAGTGCTAATGAAAAAATAATTTCTATCTCAAGTAATCTACCAGCTATTGGAAGAAAGAACTATTTATAATTATCTCTGATATAAAATTTTAATGGAGGAAATTCTATATTGGAGGCTTAAAGGAAAAGCCAACAAATTCTGACATTAAGCTTTTATTGAACAAATATTTTTGATTACTTGCCACGTGTCAGAAAGGATATAATAGTAAACAGAACAGATAAGGATCAGAGTCTTGTGGAGTTTGCTGTCCAGTTGAAGATACCAGAATTGGATATTAAATGTATTCACAAATTGAATAAATGCAAAAGGCAGGAAAGAACAACATCTAAGAGCCTATCTGACACATGGACTTTCAATCAATATCAGCTGAAAAATGAAAGGGTGATTCCATGATGGGCTATTACGGGATAACAGTGTGTAAAGTACTTTAGATAGCTGATCAGAAATGGTTCCAGGAGGATCTCCCATTTAAATTGATATCAGAAGAGAATAATGTATTATCACTTTAGCAAATCAGCAAATAGGGTGGCTTCTAGAAAGACAAGAGTGTGAAAGCCCACAGGTGAGAAAATGTTCTAGAATGTGTCAGAAAGCCATAGAATGTCATTAGAGAGAAAGCAGTGTAATAGGTAAGGCATTGCCAATATAAGGAATTAAATTATTTTAAGTCAACCAGCGAGGCATTATAGGACTTTAAATGTTTTAAAGGTCATCATAATGTCTGCAAAATGAATTGACCATGGGTGAAGTAGAAACAAAAGATGGTGATTATGATGTTCATGTATCAAATTATATTTTTAACGTATGATGGTTTTGGCTAAGACAGTGAAAGTCCACATGGATAAAGATGGAAGGATCCAGTGACAGTCACTGGAATTAGTGTGGTGATATATTTTTCTTCTCCTAGTTGTCCAGGCTGAAAGAATGAAGTTGTCTTTATCACAGCATGGAGTATGTCTTAATAAAAACAAATTAACCTTATGCTCATAAATGATCTTCTGTGACTTTGAGCCTTTAAGCATCCCATCTTGTTCAATTTCTGAATCACTGTCCTTTTGTATCCTTCTGACATAATTCGATCTGTCCTTCCCACTACATTGAGACACGACTGCTGTCCTCCACTTTATTGTCCCTTACCTAGATATTCATTCTAAAGTCACTCAAGTCAGTCTTCACTTTCTTTAGCTCTTAGCTCAAATATCCTCATACTTGTCTTAGTCTATGTAGTTGTGCAATAGGAGAATCTTAATCTACATAGTTGTACCATAGGAGACTATCTGAGAGGAGGTAGTTTGTAGAGAAATGTGCTATTCTGAGTTCTGGAAGTTGGAAGCCCCACATAAAGGAACCTGCATGATGGCCTTCTTCCTACATTGTAACTGGATGGAAAGGCATTGTGTGGCAAAAGACCAGCAGTCCACAGCTGGAGATTTTCTTCCTTTTCTTATAAAGCTACTATTGTTGTCAAGGGTAGGGGTCCAACCTTCATGATGTCGTATCATCCCACTGGCCTTACAAAGGTCCACTTCGAAGTACCTTCAAATATGATGGTTGGAATTAAGTTTCCAACATTTGAATTTGGGGAAGATACCTTTAAACCATAACATTTCCCATTGTCACCTAAAGAACAAAATCTCCTTTTCAGTGATTTTTGTCCCCTCTGTTTTTTTCTTTCTTTTCAGCATTTATCATTATCTAACAACGTTTATAATTTATTTCTCATTATTTTGCTTGTCTTCCCAATAAAATATAAATGTAGGTCTTGTATATATATTTATAAGTAGATCATATATGTTATATAATACTATATATTATATAATACTATGTATTATATAATGTATATGTGGTTTTTTTCTCATTTTCATATGCATAGTGCCTAAAACAATATTAGTTCATGTTGGTTGAATAAATAAATGGTAGTAGCTGGACAATGGCGGCAGTATCTTGCAGGACACACGTTGTTATAGTAACTGCAGTTTAGTGGCCAATTAGCATATGTCAACATAGTGCCTATTGACTTTTTCCAACAGCTCTTGGTGTGCAGGGAGCCTAGGTAGATAGCCATGAGTCCAGTGAGAAGAATCTTAAGTAACTTAACAAGAAGCTTGGGCTCAGTCCCAACATAGTTAAGGCTCATTCGATGTTTAAACAGCTAGCTGGTATACTTATCTTTCATATGACTAATTATAGCATCACTGTGGAAAAATATGAATGTGTGGAAATTGAAATTAGGGAAAAATCTATTAGAATATTAGTGAATTAGTCCAACTATGAAGTGTGTGAAACACACCCAAACTTTCAATTTTTAATATGGAAGTAAAACAGAAGATATATTAAAGAACAAAGTCATGTGTTGTTGTTTATATTGTGGTTACTGTCCTTTTATATGAGCTGCTGTTCTCTAGATGATTTTCTTTAGTTTTTCACATCCCTAATTCCTTATAAAGCATTTGGACCAGTTGGTTTTCTGAAATATAAAAATCTGCCTTGAATTCGCTACCATTTACTTTAGAAAATAATATTATGTACTTCTCCTGACAAGAATATCTAAAACTTTCTTGAAAGTTTTCATAATAGGAAGCTCTCTGGGTTTCTTAAAGAAATCTCTGTTCTTACTATGCTTCTGTTACTTACTAGATATGTGACCTTGGGCACATCACTTCGCTTCTCTAAACACTGTCACCTTTTGATGTGAAAGACGATTGTGGGAAAAGGCCATCAGAGATTTGTCTTCAGATATCTAAAGTACTACCATAATTTCTATTGCCAACCTATTCAGATGTACTTAGCAAGTGGCAGGCTTTGTATCCATTGAATGTCATCAGTTTGGTATTATTAGTAACTAATCCCTAGCCTTGTCCCATTGAAGACATTGAGGCTTGGATCCAGTGCTCTGTTTACCAGTGGACACTTGGCTAAGCCATGAGATGTGCATTTCAGTGCAGACCGTCTGTCTCCAGATGCGTCCTCTTACACACCGAGGCGCCAGCCTGCACTCCCTGATTAGCAGCCCTGTGCTGGCCACAACCCCAACTCCATGTAGGCAGGGACTTCCACAGTACAGAGAAATGGGGAGCTGAGTTGACAGGAGCTGACCTCTCCAACAAGCATTTAAAGCAAGAGAATCAGCACCCATGGACAGCCAGGTCTTCTGTTCTCTCAATGTTCAGCAAACAGACCCAGCCCTGAGATGGTAGCAGACTTAGATGGCTTGGAATTCCCTCAAGCTCTGGACTAAATGTGCTAAGCTTGAGAAGCCAGGAATCAGGTTGGACAAGTTTCATCCACACCACTACCGTCTCTGTGGCTTCTTATGTGCTGTACCACCTGGCACCCGCGGCAGCTTCCTGAAATTGTGCAGCATCCTCCTATTTGTTTTCCTCCTTGACCTCCGTGTTGCAGGCAGAGATTTTTGTTTCAATTTCCCAGGATGTCTTCCACACATAGATCTAAGCTCCTCACTCTCAATAGGCACTTAAGTCATACTATGTATTTATTATTTATCAAAAAGTATTATAAAAACATAATTTGATTATTAGATTCCAATTGGAATTCAAAAAGGTATTTTCAAAAACATGTAGGAAAAGCTGAAAAGTTCAGTGAACTTGCAACTCATTGAAGATTGAAAGTAAGTGAGTAGTTCCATGGAAATAAGCCCACCATCCTAGAAGTGTTCTCAGCACTTAAGTGGGCCCACCAAAGGGCCTCCTAGGGAGCCCAAACAGCCTCATGGTACCTGGAAAGGACTTAATTTTATTGAAGGAAGTTCTGTTACCTTAAGACGATTAAATTTTTTTTTTTTTTTTTTTTTTTTTTTTTTTTTTTTTTTTTTTTTTTTTTTTGTCTTTTCTTTGTTGGGAGCGAAAGAAGGAGGATATTTTCCACTTGAGCAATATGTTGTGAAAGAGCTTGTAAAAACAGCATTGATGAATGTCTCTATAGAAGGGACCCAGTCTTGAAATAAATGTGGTTCAAGTGAGACCCATTAAAAGCAAGCACCACTGAGTCAAGCTGGACATAATTATTGCCGAAGACAGTCCTGCAGGAGATAACAGACTTAATGACTCGTCAGAGCCTGAGCACTGTGGAAAACTGCACAAAGTGCATTTACTCCTCCTTTGAGAGAGCCCACCACAATGTAAAATCTAGGGGGCACCTGGCGTCAAATACTGTATTTACAGAAATGTAGTAAAAAAAAAAATCAAGATAGCATTTAGTGTATTATTCTTATTACAAAAGAGAGAGAAGGAAAAAAATTGCCTCTATCGACCAACATATTCCAATTATGATGTTTTATTTAAATAATCACAAATGGGCAATTTGTTCAAACTTATTTCTATATTCCCAGCATGAAATAATCCCCTATCCACTCAGGCTTTTCTATGAATCTAAGATGGGATAAGCGGTACCATAATTACGGGAAGAACTTTGGGCATTGCAATTGCGGCCCAAAGAGTGGGGCGCTCGCTTTCGCGGCCCGTGAGGTTCAGTTGGTCTTTGTCGAGGCTCTATCTCCCCCCTCACTTTAGCTAGCGTTTCCTCACAGTATTTTAAATTAATTATCAATACCTTTTATGCCTTTCTATGTTTTTGTTCTACATTTGTATGCACAGTTCCTGCTATTCTTTGTCAAAATTGCTTCCTTTGCCTTACACGCGTCTGAACTGCGTTTGGATCACGGCGAGGGCCTCTGTGCTCCAAGCTGCACCCGCCTCAGCTGCAGCAGGCTTTGTTCCCCGGAGAACAGCTTTATGACAGCTGAACCAGGAGCTTCTGCGCTGCCGGGGAGGGGGTGGAGATGAGCACTCGCTTTGCTTGGCCCTGGCTGCTTGGCTCTGCCCCCGTTTCCTCCTCATGAGTACCATGCTGTCCTTCCTCGGGATTCTTAATGTGACCGATCGCTTCAGGAATATCCTGTGCAGTATTTTATTTGCTTGTACTGGGTTAAGTTCATAAACACTAATCACAAAAAAACTAATTAGCTCAACGATGAAAATGGAAATGCTGAACATCTGAGTACTTATGAATAGTCTTTCAGAGTTGTTGATTCAGTGAGTTATCATGTGTATTTTATGTCCTACATACTACAGTAAAATAATAGTATTCTATAGAGAATCACATACCATAGAAGCCAGGAATAGAAGGTACTGGAAATTGGCATTGTGGCTGAGTCCCAAATTGAGGAAGCAAGCCGACCTCCCCGAGTTATGTGCAAGTGTATGTGCCAACCAGGTAAAGGAGCTTGATTAAGAGATAATAGAGGATTTTCAAAAGCATTGTATGTTTTGATCTCTCAGGCAGCTGTTTTCATCTACTCATAAAATATTTGAATTATTTCAGTAATGGAAGTTTTGCTTTTGAGAGGTTTTACAATAAAGCTAAGACCTACTGTTTTGAGGAATCTCTGCTAATCTATATCTATATATCTATCTCTATGTATCTATACATCTGTATCTGTATCAAATCTGTCTGGTCTAGAACCGGCTAAGTAGCTTAGTGGACTAAAGCACCTGCCTAGGCAGATACAGCTGCCAGGGTTCAATCCCCAGGGTGCCATGCTGGCTTTGCCCCCAGGGTACACTGGGATGGCACTTGAGACTGGGCACGGTGGCATGCGCCTGTAATCCCAGCTTTTGGAGAAGTTGAACACAGGAGAATCACTATGAGTCCAATCTACATAGTGAGACCTAGTAGACCCTTATTAAAATACAAATTATCTGTCTGGTCTGTAATAAGAGTTTTGGACAGATTTATTCTAATTAAGGCATAAGTGTTGATGTTAACCTGTTTTGATTAAAGAACATTTCTATCAAAGAAAAAATGCTGATATGAATTTTAACCTGAGAAGCAATAGTGCTTATGGAGCTATTTCCAAAGTGAATCTCTAGCCATTTACAAAGATAAAAGAAAGATAGTGACCACAGTATGGGCATTAACATAGATGAGGAAAAGAAAATTGGAGGGGGTATCTTCAGGGAAGTAGGCTGAATGCCTAATACATAAGTAAAACAAATCAAAGAAAAGGGGAGAGGGAAACTTGCCTTTCTTCTGTGCTCTGGCTTCCCCCCTCCAAGCTGTGAAACCCCAAGAAAGTCTTCCTTCACTGCTGAGCCTCAGTTTCCATATCTGTGAAGAACTACAACAGTATCACTGATGGTAAACCATCACTGAATGAGTTAATGTTTGTATGAAGCTCTTAAAGCAAGACCTGCCATATTTAAAGCAGAACATGTTATGTTTTTTTTTTCCTTCTTAGTATTACAGAAATAAATACCCTAGACAATTGGAATACAGAACCACTTTTCTCTTAGTGTTTTTCAACTCAAAAATAATTGCAAAGAAAGCATATTTCTCGGACTGGCTAATAGAGGTCGCTTTCTTTTGAGGATGAGCTAGTGGAGAGACTGTAGAAGGGCAGAGGGCTCCCTGTGGGATGGAGGAGCCTGACTGCCTTTGTTCTCTGGCTCGGCCTCAGCGTGGATGTGTTTGGATTCCCTGTCCTGTTCTGCCGTGGTGAAGTGGACCAATCAGCAAGATAAGGAACACGTGTCTTTAAGAATCAGGTCTCTCAGCTAGAAGAAAGTTGATTTTTCAAAATGAAAGTTTTAGAAAATCTATGTCATATTTTTCAAAATAGTCCTAAGCTCATGAGTCCCATGGTTAATTCAGCTTGACTCTATTAGGGAACAGTACTCTTGAAAATACTTTTAAAAGATTTATAATGAAAACATTAAATCAGTAGCATAGGTTCTGTGGTCTGCATCATATTATGAATTAATGTATGTACTTTGTAACCAAATATATAGCCTTAAGAAATATTGAAGTAAGAGGATATTAATAGATACATCTTCTGTTTATTACTATGTGCCAGATATTTAAGTGCTTCTATGAATTACTTTATTTATTATTCCACCAAACCCTGCTAATCTAGTATATTTTCATATCTCAATTTTGGCAATGGGAAAATTGGGATGGAGAGGTTAAGCAGCTTGTTGAAGTTCACAGCATTAGAAAATAGTAGATTTGGGTTCTAGCCCAGGAAATCTGGCACTGGCTCTATCATTTTAACCAAATTATTCTTATTTTTATTAGTACATGTTTCCAGTGCATAATGACTGCATACTTCTTTGGGATTTGATGCACATATCAAATCTTGAGGTTTTTTCCTCTTTGTTTCCATCCCTTTCCCCTCCTCGTCACCAACTCATCAAGTTTAAAAATTCCACACATGATAAGTGACTTAAAGCATGGGCATGGTTACCATATAGATTTCATTGAAGGGTAATGGAGCTTCCTTAAATTGCCTTAAAATATACTTCATACTATAAAAAATTCACCTCTTTGAAATAAAATGGTGTGTTTCTAGGCACGCAGAATAGTATAAACCATTAACTATGCTCTGCATAAGCCCTGCCTTTTTCTCTCAGGATTGAAAGTTAAGAGACATTTTTTACTTGACCAGACAGGCAATGGACTTGCGATCGCAATAATTTTCATATAATAATACATTTTCCATTCTCTTTTCTCCTTCTCCTTGTCTTCTCATTTCTTCCTCTCACTTACTTCCTTTTGTCCAGTTCTTGACATTCCATTCTGGCCTGACAATGCTGGGTTAGCATCCCAGGATACATTGTACTATTTTAGTAATGATCAACATGTTAAAATATGTTGTCTGATTTGCAGGTCATATTATCTGAACTGGCAACCTCAGCTGTCTTTATAAAGACACCAAACTGAGGCCATGATAAGCAGGTATCCTGTACTTGTTACCAAAGCCATATCTGCTTTTGAAATCAGAATTTGTGAAGGATTAAAATCTAATACAAGTTGAAAAAATCCATTTTTGATACAAATTCCACAAAAACTTCATTCCACATAGCTCCATTGGGCCCCTGGTTCAAAGGCTTGGTAGGTTCATATGAACAGAGCTTGGGTATTTTGACTTAGTTGACTGGGAACTGTTTCCCCACAGCCTAGTAAAGTACTTGTTTCTGCAGCACCAGCCCATCATGCCACTCTGTTTCCATAGAGACCATTTCATCCCAGGGACACTATACTAGCACTACGGGTGAGACCCATCTTTTTAAAGTTTGCTTATTTAAAAGGTGATGAAAGTGCCAGTGAGATAGGTCAGCAGACTAAGCACATGCTAAGGCAAGTGCAGGAACCAGGGTTCTATTCCTGGTACTGCATGCAGCAATAGCCCCAACCCTGGGCATGCTGAGCCAGCCACTGAGACCAGGTATGGTGGTGCAAGCCTATAATCCCAGGGCTAGGGAGGGGCTGAAAACAGGAGGATCACAATGAGTCCAAGCTGTGTCATGATACCCTGTACCAAATACAATAAATAAATAAATAAATAAATAAATAAATAAGGTAGCTTAAGCTAAAAAGAATGCCTGGTGAAAGGTGATGTAACTGCTTTAAAGCTGAGCCTCATTCCAATGCCAGTCTTCCAATTTCTGTCCCAGCTATTTCCCCCATAGTACTCCAACAAATCAAACTAGTCAAGCTCTTGTCGCTTACTAGAATAATGCTAATGACTATTAATACTGTAAATGCTGATGTAGTGCACCATTCTCAGCGTCCTCATGACCACATGTGCGAATTCTCAATGAAAATCAGAAGCCGAGCTCTCTGCACTGTGCTGTGTGTAGCCCTGAACAAGGAATCACTTCAATACCTGTCTTAGGGCACTATCTTGAACCCTGGCTTACAAATTACAAAACCAAAGCTTAGCAGTCTCAGTCACTGCTCAAGTTGCACAACCAAGGAGTGACTGAGGTTGCTCCTAATCCTCTGTCTTGCTGATGCTGACCACCATGTAGTATGGCCCCCTGACATACTTTGATTCTATCTCTCCTTCTCCCATGCTAGAACTCCTATGAAAAGGTCCCTGCATGCCCTCAGCGATCTGTCTGTTGTCCTCATCTGGTCTGATTCTTCTTGTTTTCTCCTTTTTTATCAGGATAGGGGTCCAGGAGAAGAGGAGGTGCAGTAATTTGTAGTTTCTCTGTTTTTGCTGGCCTCATGCTGGATCTGGCTGATCAGGATGAGCTCTTCTGGGGAGAGCTGCTTGGAGTGCTCGCCAACCTCAGGTGGTCATCACCTTTGATTAAGAGCATGAAAAGGCATCTCTAGTCCGTGGCTTTTTTTTTTCCTGCTTTTGTTCCTGTCCATAGGAGTGGTAGGGATGGAGACCGAAGAGGCACAGTAGGCTGGCTGTGAAGAAAGTTAAAGAAAGGCTCTCTATTACCAAAGGAATATAGATCACATTTCAGAAGTTTGCAAAGAGAAATGTGAACAGAACTGTAGAGAATTCCAAGGCTCCTCTTATTCTTTGTAATAGTTTGATGCTACACACAGGCTACAAACAAACTTAAATATTAGCATGGCAAAGCTCCCAGGGCTAGAATAGCACATGTAACACACCCAGCAGGAACAAGAAAAAGGAAAGTAAGTAGATGTGTAGTTAGTTTCCTCTCAATTATCAGGGAAAAATAATATGAATATATTATCCACTTTTAAGTATCCAAGATTTTCAGGCAGAAATACCTCATAATTTGACATTGTCGCCTAATCAGTCAGCAAACATATTTTAACGAAATAACCCAATAAATAAGGGCTGTTTCCAGACCACACAGAATCAAGATACAGTGAATAAACATGTTAAGAGGTAGATAATAATTAAAGGAAATAAGTGCTATAATAAAGGTAAAGTGGTTTGGAATCTGATAGAGGCGATAATGTTGGCTAAGGTTTTGCAAAAGAGTTGACAGAAGGGGTGGGTCTTGTGCTACATGCATCCTACTTACACGTTGTGAATAAAGGGGCCAGGGGAAGATCTCAGAGAAGCCTGTTGTATGTGGACTTCATATGTAAAAGGGCATCATTCATGGAGGGAAAGATTCGCTGTCCAAAGCAACGAGTGGTGTGTCAGAAGAGATGGATTATAATCTTTGGAATATAACTGGGATTATGATGCGTTCATGCCAACAGAATTCTATCCCAGAATTATCTTGGATGTGAATAGCTGTCAGAAAAATCTTAAAACATAAGAAAAAAATTGTGATTTCTCACTCAATTACTACATTTTTTGGCAAGTGTCATGATTAAAAGGTCCATGTTGTAATTTTACTCATTACTAGATCTGTAGCATATGCCCACTATAGTTTTCAGAGGATTGGAGCAGACCATCATAGGTTTATTATTCTTATTGTTTGCTTCTGCTTGTTCAACCTTTCCCCAGAGGACTGAAGTGTTTTCTAAGTTTATCTGCTTGCTTTATTTTTTTTTTTTGTTGTTGTTGTTGTTGTTGTTGTTGTTGTTGTTGTTTACCATCTAAGACCAAGTTTGCTAAACCAACCTTAACCATGGAAGGTCGTGGTGACTTAAAGTAATCTGTGTGTGTTTGTCATGCACCTGTCCAAGTGGCTTTGGACCTGATTGTCCTCATTCGTTCAGGGTGATGGAGCCTTCACTGCTTGGATCCCGACAGGTTGCAGAGGCAGGTAAAGCAAAATACACTGAGAATCGCACTTGTTCTCACCAAAGCCTAGAACTGAGAGTGAATACAACCTTTGCTGACATTTCATTGGCCAAAATGGGTCACGTGACTTTCCCTTCTGGTTCGATGTTGAGTCCTACCATACCTCTTAAGGAGGAGAGGACTAATTATCCCACAATCCCACTGAGTTGATGGCTACGTATTAGTCCTTTCAGGTTCTTTTCACATAAGGCCACAGACTGGGTGTGTTAAATAATAGAGGGTTGTTTTGTCCGAGTTTTGAAGGATGAGCATGAGAGTGACAGGATTGTCATATCCTTGTAGCTCTCAAAATATAGTTTGGGTTTACAGATGTGTCCTCTGTGTCTTTAAACATGCCAGAGAGAAAGTTCTGGCATGTTTTCTCTTCTTATAATACAGCAACAGTTGTACTAGGCTAAGGTGTCCCCCGGTTCCCTCATCTAACCTTAATCTCTCCCCTTCTCAAACAGTCACTTGGGTATTAAAACTTCAAAACAGTAATGGGGTGGGCACAGCAATTCAGTCCATAGCAATTCAGCCTTGCCACCACAATCCATGTTCTTCTTGCATAAACAATGTACTCATTAGATATCACCCATCCCCAAGCCTTGAATTTATTTCAATTTCATTTTCTGAGGCCCCAAATTTTAATTGTCACCATGTAAATATGATAGGTGGAAATTTGCGGTAGAAATGACCCCACAGAATATCTTACCAGCTATCACCTTGTGAAATCCAGTGCATAATATGCCTCCACAATGTAATGGTGGACACGCATTAGATAAAATTTCAGCTAAGGAAAAATCAGAAATAAAGAAGACTTGACAGTTGACAAGCAAGTTTAGAACATAGCAAGGTAAATGCTGTTACAATTTTTGTCTCACAGGTTAAGTGCCTTGACCCTTTGGGCTCCTGGATAGCTCTGTCCTCTCTGAGGACAGCCCAGTACTCAAGGCACTTGGCAGTATATTCCTGGCCTGCCAACACCTGAGATGTGGCCTGGTCTTGAAAGCGAAGAGAGGAGGGAGCTGGAGCGGTGTGGGCCCCTTAAATACTTCACAAATAAATCTTAGCTAAACATCCAGCTTTATCACTTGGAAGTGTTTCCCCTCACAAATTGCAAAATCACTTCTTTTGAGTTCTTTGCCACTTTACATCAGAGATCACCTTTCTTCCAATTTCCAATATTTTCACAGGAAACTTCACCAAAATGATTCCTAACACTTGTACTTCTAGTATGTACCTCTCAACAATCCTGGAGTCTGTCTGTTACAAATTCCAGTATCTGGACTAGGGAGATAATTCAGCAGTCTAAGCACATTCCTGGCAAACACAAGGACCCAAGTTTGATCCCCGGTACCACATGCCACGCCAGCTCCTGAACTCTGGGTGTGGTGTGGTGAGGCATGCCTGTAATCCCAGTGCTTTAGAGGCTGAGACAGGAGGATCATTGCAAGTCTCAACTGCACAATGAGACCCTGTATCAAAGAAAGAAAGAAAGAAAGAAAAAGAAAGAAAGAAAGAAAAAAAAAGAGAAGAGAAGAGAAGAGAAGAGAAGAGAAGAGAAGAGAAGAGAAGAGAAGAGAAGAGAAGGATGGATGTTTAGAAAAAAATCCCAGAATCTTTTTTGCATGTCTATACATTTGTTAGGACAATACCCTCCAATTCTTGGTACTAAAGCTTGCATCAAGTGGTTCATGCTGCCCTAAGGAAGTAACATATACTAGTCACTCATCACACAGAAATCTATTTTCTCACAGTTCTGGAAGGTAGAAGTCCACAACATGTATGACCGCAGGTGAGGACTCCTTTCTGACCACCAGACTGTCACCTTTGTGCTCACTTCTCACATAGGAGAATGGGGCCTGGTGTCCTTTCCTCTTCATATGAGAGTATTCTTTCTAGTGGATCAAGTCTCTGCTTACATGATCTTATTTGACCAGAATCATCTTCTAAGAGGCTCTATTTCCATCGTAGTTCATGACACTTTAAGGGTTCAACTTACGAAATAGCTTTGGAGAGAGACACAAATTTGGTCTCTGGAAAATAATGTATTTTTTATAAAATTTAATTGAATACAAACATTAAAAACAACACTAGCAAAACTGTTTGTTGCATGAACATAGATTTGCACTACAAATAGTACAAGCAATGCCAATTACATTGACAGACCATTAAATTATGTGCTAAGAATATTGTTAGCAAATAGCATCAGTATGTGTACCCTAAAATATTCATTTTTGATTTTTTGTTCATTTGCTTACTTATTTTACCGAGGTTCTACAAAGACAAGGCAAAACTGAGGAGAAACGGAGGGTCCCGCATTCATCTCTCCCCTCCTTGCTCTCCACGTGTAGGGTGGAGATCCTGCTGGTGACAAGGGACGGATTCTCATGGCCAGGCCCCATCCAAGGTGTCTTCCGGCCTCCTCTGTGGTCTCTGTTTTTCCTGCTGGTTCTAACTTTAACTTTGTATGAACCTGTAATGACATGTATTACTGCCCCATGCTCACCAATTCCTCATGCAGAATTGCTGCATGTAGGTATCACATTTTAATTCTGCTGTTCATCCGCCTTCCCTCGCCTCCATTTCCCTTGCTCCATCTCTGGATTCCCTTCCAATCTGAGAAAAATCTAGATTTGGCGAGAGTTATTCTGCCTGTCCTTCAAGAGTAGCTCATGGCTAACTCCCTTGGAAACTGTTTAGGTTAAAGATGTGATTTCTTTTCCTGCTCCTTGTCCTCCTCTTATCTTTTGTGTTTTAAATGAGAAAAGGAGAACTCTATTCTGTCATATTTTATCTTTAGCTCTGTATCTAGTAATCATGGGTTTGAGCGATTAGCATATTATTTTGCTTTGCTGTTTTCCACAAAATAATTTTTGCAGCCATTATTTGTTTATGAGATCTATAAAAGTTATATATTTTGATTGTTAAGTCTATAATACTTCTCTTTATTTTTACTATTTTTAATTTTTATTAGGATGTGTTTTTAGTACACAATGATGATATTCATCATGCAGAGTTAGCACATCTGCCTCACACATCTTAATTCATTTCACTTATTTGTTGTTTTGTTTTGTTGTCTTCTTCCAAAATGGCAGACTATATAGTAACACAGCTAGTCAATGGATAGATATGCTTATTTTATTTTAAAACCAATTTGCTTCTTTCTTACTTTTATATTATTTTGTTGTCTGTTCTTTGATTTTTCTGTGAAGAGTTTGGTGAGGTGCTTTCTATTAGCTTATTAAATGATTTCTAAGCAGATAGTATATAAAGTTTTGAGGTACTTCACATTTCAGAAGTTTGGAAGAAAACTTTTGTTGCAGATTTTAGGAAGAAGTAATCGTATACCAATCTCTGTCTTCTTGGTAAAATTGTAGATCTGTTTTTGTTTTCTTGATTCATTCATTTCTTATTTTTACATGAAAATAAAATGTGTTTTCATATACAAATAATAAGAGAATGACAATAGTTATTACATTGTGTGTTATTTTCAAAATAGTTACTCAGTACAAGACATAATGCAGAGTCCCACGAAAAAGAAACAGATAATAACATAAACTTTCTTTTAATGAACTAAGATAAACTTTTATAATTAATTTATGTATCTATCTATCTATATGTTGTATAAATTGTTCTATATAAAATTATGAGCAGAGAGCTTATTCTCAAACTAAGCACATCTCCCTTCCTGAGACAGAGTTAACATTACAGATAAATTTATTTTTTTTTATTTATTTTTTTTTACAGATAAATTTAGCTGTGGTTAAAAAAACGAGCAAGATTTATATTTCATTTGTTTCTCTATTTTATTTCCTCAAATACTGATAATTTTCTCCTTTCTACAACTCTTTCCTCCTCTCTCTCTGGGTGGAGATTTTTGAAATAAGCTTTTTGTTTTAGAACTAGCTTAAAGATTACAAAGTTGGAGATGTACAAAATTATCTCAAAGAGTACCTTCAGCTTATACCCTGTTAAGGGCATTATTAGCCTCTTTCAATAATATGGTGCTTTATCTTAATTGATTGACCAGTGTTGATACCAGGTTGTTAACGACTGCTCGTACTCTGTTCCAGTTTTCTTGGTTTTGCTCCAGTATCCTCTCCCTGTTCCAGCATCCTGTGCACTGGGCAAGACACCACATTATATTAGGTGGTCCAACATTCTTAGGCCTCCCTTGGTGAGAATCTTTCAAACTTTCTTTATTTTCAATGACTTGGGCAGTTTGAGAATATTGCTCAAGTATTTTATGGAGCACCTGAAATGTCACTAGCATGTATGTATGCATAGATGCATGTACGCATGTATGTATGTTTTTAGTGGTAAAAGGGATTGAACTCAGGACCTTGTTCTTGTCAGGCAGGTGCTTATGCCACTGAGCTAAAAAAGTCCCTAGTCTTATTCTCCTAATTAGAGTTACAGTGTTTCAGGGAAGGAGGCTACACAGATAAGGGGCCATTCTCATTATGTCGCTACCTCAGTGCTCAACATGAATTGGTTCTGGGAGGTGGGGTGAGGAACCCAAACAGAGAACACCGAAGAAATTGCTTTGCTAGAAACCATGGTGAGTTATCAGGCTGGCTCTAGCTTGTGTGTCAGGTACCAAACAATGAACAGTGGGACATAAATATTGGTTTAAAATGTGTTGAAGGTGTTTGTAAATAGGATCACAAGTCCGCATCTTGTACAGCAATTAACCACTAAGAAGAATATATGCAGTGTATTATTTGTTGAAACTGTACTTCCGATTTGATTTGAAACTGTCTCATTGCTATCTGTTTATCAATAAAACTTTGAAAAAAAATAAAATAAATTCAACAGTTTTAGGGCCAGCCAAATAGCTCAGAGGATTAAAGCATCTGCAAACAGGCACAGGGGCCGGGGGGTTGGATCCCTGGGCCTGTTGTGTCTGCTCGGCCCCCAAGGCATGCTGAGAAGGCAATTGAGACTAGGCGTGGTGGTGTGCACTTGTAATCCTATCACTTGGGAGGCTGTAAACAGGAGGATCACTAAGAGTCCGATCTATGCAGTGAAACCCTGAGCATGCTGTAGACCTTTCCCTAAAATACAAAAAATAAAATAAAATAAATTCAACAGTTCTAAAGCAGTGGAGTATCAATGTATGACTTTCTATCATATCAGGAATACATTTCATCAACTTGAGGCTTATAGTTGATAATAACAGTAATCACATGAGTAAAGGAGCATTTTGCAGGTTTCTTTAGGGTGAGATTACTTGTATAATCTTCCTCTCTGTAGTGCATTTAAGAAAAGGTCGGTGTGTGCAAATTACACTTACAGAGTGTGCTCTTACGTTCCACCTCACTGAGACAGTCAATGTACATGAAGGATTGGAGAGAGGTGCTCTGTGAATCTGAACAGGAGGCTTGTTCTTATCTTTTTTATTCCTTTATTCATTTCTTTACATCAGCATGAACTCATGGATGGATGTATTTCCTGACCAATGCCACCTTATTTATGTCCTTGCTTGTGTTTTCTGGCTTGACCCCTGGGAGCTCCTTACCTTGGCTCCTGTGCCTTTGACATCCACCCTTCACTGTGAGCTCCATGGCCTTCGTTGCTATCTTGTTTTTGGTGTTATTCTGGGGAACTTTTGGGAGCACTTTCTTACCTTCCAGCTCTGTAGATGCTCCAGGACCTTCTTCTATATTTTCTGACCTCTAGGATAGGTCTTGTATCCTGTTTCCTATTTTTGGAGAATTATGGCAAAAATCAGAGTTTCTTCTGGACAAACCCTCATGCGTTGCCTCCTACTTTTGGTCTAATTTATTTTTACTATTTGTTGATGGTTGAGAATTTGGTATTTCTCCCATACAACATCAGAAAGTACTGTTTTATTTTCTTCTTCTTGATGCCCGAGATCACCTTTAAGTTCTGACACCCGATGATTTGCTTTGTCTGACAGCATCTCTATAATTAAAATATTTTTTTAAAAAGTTATAGTTTTTCTTTTGATCAAGAGAACATAACTTTCTTGTGTAGTATTCCTAGGTATTAGGAAAATATCAGAAGTCAAGTTGGTAGCTGTCTGCAATTTAAAGCTAAGCTCATTCATGATTAGGTTGATTATTTTATGAAGATTATAATCTAGTTTTATTTTTTTTAAACCCTAAGTTGTGATGGCCTACTTCTGGCATATCTAGCTGAGAAACAGCATACAGCAGTTGAGGTGAGTGGGCATTGGATGACCAGTTGCACTGGCACAAACAATATTCATGATATAACAACTTTATCAAGGCTGCAGGTGTAACGCAGTGGTAGGCTGCTTACCTAGGGTGGGTGAGTCCCTTAGTTCAAACCAAATTAACTAAAAATAGATAAGTAGATGGAGGAATAAAACTGTTATTATAAAATGTATTAAATTTATAACTGGGAAAAATCTTTAAAATTATCACCTCAAACTGAGTCATCCTAGTTGTGAATAAAATTGCTTATTTTTTTTTCTGATTTACTTACCTAAAAGTCAAACTAGGATGAACTTTTAAGTGTCTTGAGATAGAACAAAAATATATTCATATATCTGGAAAAGAAAATGTTTGGATGCTAATAGCAACTCTTTTGAGCACCTTTTTTAACTAAATATAGAGATCAAAGTTACTTTGTATTAATCTCGTTAGTGATGTCCCAGTAAATTTATTATCAAAATGTGCAAGTTTTTCTTTTCCTGAAATAATGGATATATGTTTGTGAGTAGAATATATGAATATATATATATATGGATGATTTTAAAAGTTTATACATATATTTGCTTTTTTGAACTGAGATTCACTGGCTAGACCAAAAGCTGTAAGAAGAAAACTATCTCTGCTTGGAATGAAGTTAACTTCTGTAAAGGAGAAAATAGATATTCAGCTAACTAGGCAATTTTTGGTGATCCACCAAGAGTATGTCCCTTTGAATAATATCAAAAATGACAACAAAAGTCCTCAATAAAGCCACTGAAATGACTGTGTGACAATCACTCTTTCTAATCAGCGGCAAGGACTTGGGTCTTATAGTTCAGTGTCTCATTTCTTTTACCTCCATCTGACTGTTGGTATCGGTGACAAGAAAAGGCATCGCAGAGCACAGCGCACACCCCAGAATTAGACAACAGATGTTAAGCTGTCTTTCTGCTCTTTGATTTCTGGAAGCCACATTCTGGAACACCTGGATCCAGTGGAGAGCAGGGCTGAAGCACCTGTCGCCACCTGCAGCTGATGGTAAGAGACTGGAGAAAGTTGCTCATGTTAAGCTTTTAAAACCATCCAGTCTCCTCTGTCGTCGTGGTATGCTAGCCTGGAAATGGGATATAGAGATACAGAAGAAATGGCTGGATAGTTTCCTTTGAAGGTGAATAGAAAAATCGCAGCTTCTGCAGCGTCTTCTACTACAATGCTGTCACCCTTTTAAAAGAGACATAAAGAAGGGGTCCTTTATCACCTGCCCCTGGTTTGCCTAACCTGTGTTTTTTTCTCTTGGGACTGCTGTCTGTTGTAAAGAAAGCATCAGTAGGAATTTTAGGCAGCTAGCTCATGGCAGCAAGAACTGTCTTCACACTCACCTCTGTCATTCAGTATTTATGCACCAAGTATGTTCAGTTTGGGGACTGTAGGTATGCACAGACAACAGGGAGAAAAATGGTATTAAGCATAATAGATTTATTTAAATTATACTTAATTGTTGTTTTTAATTTTCTGAAGATTTGAAATTGATTCTTTACTAGGGAAATGGATGCTTCAAGCTATAGTAACACATATATTGCTTTTGGTAGAAATAAGGTTTTTACAGGCATTAAAATCTTTTATTAATATGATGTTAAATAACTGGCATAGGCCCCAATGTTCCAATGGACCTAATATTCTTGCTTTCTTTAAAAACTATATTTGGACAAATCAAATAGGATGAATCATAGAATCTCAACCTAGCAGGGGATGTTATTTGGTAACCTGTTGACCTGCATGAAATTTTTTTGAGAAGGAACATTTTTCTTTTTATCTCTGAATATAATCTGATTAGCTCTGATCGTTTAAATCAACCGAATAACACAGAATGGAAAAACAAGTAATCAGTAAGAGGAAAGCATAATGTGAGTTTTACCAAATATCTGGTGCCTGAGTAAATTCTCTCAAAGTAATGTACAGGAAATGCGGCTCCCAGAAATACTTGATGAAATTCTACCAAGCATAGGACGTAAAGACCTTGACCAGTTGTCAAGTGCCTTTTACCCAATTTGCCAAACAATGAGTTACCTGGAAGAAGTCATTTGTGAGCACACTGTTCTCATTTCTCTTTTAAAATAGAATTTTGGACTAAAATAAATCCCACCATATTTTGAAAATTTTTGAACCAAATGCTTTAAAAATTGATGAGTAGGTGCTGGAGTTGCAATAGAGATCAAATGGGAAGTCCGATGGGCTGCAAAGAAAAGTCAGAATAACTTTTCATCTTTCACCCTTTGTCTCTCTCCCTTTATTCTTTGCTTTCCTCTGTCAGTTCACTTGCATTTATTTATAAGAAAATCTCAATCTCTATGCTCAGGATAGCTCTGAATGCTGAACATACAGAAGTAACTTAGACAAAGTACTTCTGTTTGTGGAATTTGAACACCGGTAACTGACTTTCATAGGGGAAATGTCCCAGGACTACCAGGCTTGGTGCAATACAGAAGGCAACGATCCGGCATTTTCTAATGCCCTTTGCTTTTCTCTGAGAAGAGATGGAAAGGATCCCTTCCAAAACTCTGGCAGCAAGGCAGGATTCCTATCACCCTTTCACTCGGGACCAGAGGGCTTATTGTTTGCGAACATCTCCATTATCCCATTCCTACCTAGAGTTTGGGAAAGAATTGTTCAAATCATATGAGAGATGATTCAAGAAGGCTCCAGCTAACATTAAGAGAAAATAGGAGATTTACAATCCGAGGCCAGACTTAATAATACATAACAAATTGCAGCTCTGTTTGGGAATCCCCTCAGGTGCTATTCCTAAGGATTCCAAGTATTTAATTGAAATTTCTTTGGGGACAGTATAATCATTCACTTAAGCATTATATTTATATATTTGTATGAAGGAAGGAAGTCAAAGGGCTAATAGACTGAGGGAGCGGAATGGCTGCTTTTCAGCTGCAGGCCATGACGCGCTGGCAGTTCCCTGAGGAGTGCTTATCCTGGCGACAGCTTGCTGAGGTTGGCCACCAGGGACTGTGGGAGGAGAGCTGCGGTGTGACTGACAGCTGTTTTTTTCCTAGATGAGACAGAATACATGATCCCAGTGCAGCCTGTTTAATCAAACTATTTTCAGTCTAGAGGATTAAAACAAAACAAAAAAGAAACCACGATGGAAAATTATTCCCATATAGATTTATTCTTAGAAAGGCTATTCTTTTTACTCTGGTGGTTAACATGGAGTGTCTTAATCCCAGAGGACAGTGTCTTCGTGTTTCTTCAAGGCCAAGTTAATGAGTACCTATTATTCTAGGAATATTTTAGCCACAAAACCTTGGTAATGGAATCAAAATGAAAGTCACGGCATTGTAATAATATCATCTTCTTGGCACCTTCAGATCTCTCTCTCCCCTTCATGCTGTGGAATAAGCAGATGCATTTCAACCTGCATCTGCTCCGTGTTGTACCTGTCAGGGGTTGGTTCTATTGTGTTCTGGATACTGCTGCCTGCAGTTCCCACACATGCACTGAAGCACTTACGCACCAACTGTTTACAATTTTAACAGTTTGATTGAGGTATAATTTAAAAATCATAAAGCCACTCCATTAAAGTGTACTACCGCATGGAGCAAGAATGAATTTCTGAGCTCCGTGCTGGTCCCTACCACCTGGTACGAATACTCTTCCTTCATCCCTGGAAGATACTCCGGCTTCATTTTCCACCGCCAGCCGCGAGCAACCGCTGCTTGGAATCCAGCTTCACGTGGGAAGGACTCGGGCTCAGTACCCCGTAGTTCCAGTTTGCTTCTCCCAGATGTGACTTACGTTCTACACTTCTCAGGGCGGCTGATATGATCATCCTTGTTTTATAAATGAGAAAAGTGAGATTCAGAGAGGCCAGGAAATTTACCCAAAGTCCCAGAGTTAAGAAACCTCAGGATTTGAACTTTATTTAGTCTGATTCCAAAGCCCCTGTGCACTGTGCTGCACAATTCCTCCTAGCTCGAAGCGGAGACAGTTGTGGATCTTAATAGAAGCTCAAGATTATTCAAAGATCATTCTTGTTGTTCTTGTGTCTCTGTATTTGGTAAACACACAAACAGAGCACTTCTCTTTTCTCCATTCTCTTATTGCTATCATAATGCAGATGTCTATATACTGATGTGTACCATAAGCACAAATTATACTATATGTATTTACATTTCTATATTTATAAATATATATATATATATATATATATATATATATATATACTTTGCATCTTATTTTGGAGGTTATGTTAGGGTGTGATGGCTGATATTATTCAGACACTAGCATGGTGTATATGAATTTATATATATATATATATATATGTATGCTTTCATTTTAAAAATGATTCTACTATCTCTTTTCTCATTTGTATAAGAACATGCTATTTGTTTTTTATTAGGCAGCATGACTTACATTGAAAGATGCTATAGCATTAGATTTTGACCAACTAATCTTTTATGTCAAAATAATTACTTGTGATACTTGCATTATTTTTTAATTACAATACAAATAAACAGAGACCCAAAAGCTGTACTATCATGAGGATACTAAGTTATGGCAAATTCTATCAGTAAAACTTTTATAAAAACTCGCCACCCACAGCTAACCCTGTAAATAATGGCAGAGCAGGGCTCTGAGAACCATTGTGTTTAAAATCATCCTACTTAGCATCTTATAAAAGTTTTGTGGCCCATGAAGCTGTGACTGCAGGGGCTCTGGGAGGGAGACGCTTGATCAGACCCTTCGTGCTCACTGTACCCCCGCAGATGCTGGAAAAAGAAATAGAAACCACTGGAGGGGATAATTTGAGGATCCCCTTCCTCGACATCCCCTCATTTAAGGTCTTAACTTTTCTCCCTCCTTTTTCTTTTTTCATTTCTTAACAAAAACATATTTCAATAATCATTGCAAAGAATCTAAGAACTGCAGACAGGCAGCTCAGTGACTTATTTTATTTCAAATGCCTTTCTTTTTCCAGAGAGGATCTCACTAAGTCACTAAGTGGCCCAGATTGCACTTCAATTTATATTTCTACTGCCTCCTCCTCCCAGAATGCTGAGACTTCGGGGGCTTTTAAAATTGCTTTTTCCTGGGCCAGGGAAATGGCTCCATAGAATACGTGCTTCCCTGGCAAGTGCAAGGGCCTGAGTTCAATCCCCAGTTCTGCTAAATAAATAAGTAAATAAATAAAATTGCTTTTTTCTTTGTCATCATTAAAAGAGGAATAAATATCACATAAAATCTAGACTCCAGCTTTCTAGCACACTTAGAAAATAGTTCCAGTTCCTTTAATGACAAAAATCGGTGCCACTGTCACAGCCACCTTCTTGGACCTAGGAGTCTCGTCCATTTTTGCCACAGACCCCTCTGCTCCTCAGTGCTTTGTGCTCGGGCTTACTGTGCTCCTTCGTGTTATCTGCCTAGCTTATATACATTAATGGAATTTGCAGAATGTGATTTGATGAATGATTAGCTAACTGTTGAAATTTTTATCTTTTTCAGGCAATTTTTAAACATATCGTAATTCCCAGTGTTCTTCAACCTGTTTTTCATTGAAAGTTCTGTTGTGTGATCCTTTCCCTTGTGGAAGAATTTATGAATATGATGGGTTTCCCGTAATAATTAACCCCCCATTGCCTATGTTGCTCTCTAGCCTGTTAGCTACCAGGACTTTAGGCTCTTGCTCAGAATTAATTTCTGCAGCAGTGTTTCTCTTACCAGACAAAGGATCTACATAGCAACAATACATACAGGATGAGAGATGATGCTACTATTTATTTTTTTTTATTTGGGGCAATCTTCTTCTTAGAATTGTAGCTAATAAAGTCTTTGTGAGGATGTGTAGTCAAACTTTGACATATGTCATGGTTGTCAAAGTCAGCATTAACGCAAAATAATAAGTTATTTAATATAAGATTCAACTTTATTATTTTTTCAAGTAAGCTGTCTATCACCAAGTTCTGAAGTGGATTTCTTTAAAGTCTCCCTGTCTCCAGAGAAAAAGGGGAAAAGGCAGTGTGTCCCTGGACAGGATCTATGGCTCATTATGTCAATCAAACCCCACTTCAGAAGGGAATAAAGAGATTTGTATCTCAAAGCTGCACATAACGACTCCTCGGCTTTTCATTTCATATTTATGAGCGGTTTACTTTGAAGTGTTTATCAGCCAATGCGCAGAAACATGAGGGAGGCTTGCCTGAAACCATGCTCATGCGTCTAATCTGCGAACTGCTTGCTGAGCAGCCCGGCTCATCGGCACATGCCATGCAGAAATAAATACATAAATAAACTTTTTGTTATATAAGGTCTTAGAGCCATGTCTTTCTATGAACTATAAAAAAAGGGATAAATAGTGCTGAACATTTCAAAATCAGTGTAACATGGGGAACTTGGCTCTATGGTATGTGGAGAGTGGGGTAGATAATTTCCTGGTTGAAACATAACCTGGTATCATGCTGGAAAATAAAAACACATATACCTATATTTTAAATATATTTTCAAATCTTTTAGTTTTTAGTGACCACATGATGGCAGTGAATTATATGAAGTTTTTTTTTATTATCTTTGAAGATATAATAACTGTATGGTTTGCATACGGCAGTGTTCAGAGGCTGGCAACATTGATGTAAGTTTGCTTCTCCTCTGTAATGTATCAGTTCTCTGTATTAAAATATAGAGAGACAAAAGGCACTGAGAAATTGAAGAAGAAAAAGGCAGAAAACAGTGAAAAAAAACTATACATTTTTTCTGATTGATAGAATTGGGACATTGTTTTTTTACTATATTTGATTTCTTTAATTTAACTAATTAATTCAGCAGTTATTTTTTGGAGACCTACTGTTCTGCATCCTGTATTTATAGTGATTAAGATCAGCCAGAATTTCCAAAGGGGGAGCTGAGGTTGGACAGAGAACAGCTCACAGACTAGAAAGTCTCCATCCATGTTGCTTTGTGCCAGTTGCTTACCAAGACCAAGCAATGCTTAATGTCCTGCTTCGTTACATTCTTCACTTTTTATGTTGCTGTCCCCATTGTTACATTATTTATATCAAGAAAACCACTCAGGTAAATAAACCCAGGTCTGGGGATATAGCTCAGTGGTAGAGTACTTGCCTAACATGCAGAAGGCTCTGGGGTTCCATCCCCAGCTCTGGGACAGATAGGAAGGAAGGAAGGAAGGAAGGAAGGAAGGAAGGAAGGAAGGAAGGAAGGGAGAAGGAAAAAGAAGGGAGGAAAAAAATTAACTCATTTTGATACTTCACAAATTAATTTTGTTGATTTGAACAGTTGGAAGAAAACAGTTAATGAATTCTAGAGCCATTTTGTAGCAGAGCGTCATTGCTGTTTTGCTCTGAAGAGCCAATCCTTTCCTTCCTCCCCACCCAGCCCGACTTCCAGTCTGAACTGGTTTAAGTGGCACTATACCTTGTCAGTCCATAATCACCAAAACTTAATGCTGAAAGTGTTTAGGTGCAACCAGAAAGCATGGCATGTGAGAGAGAGCACGTGCTTTGAAGTTCAAAAAAGAAAAGATAAATGTTTGAGCCACAGTTTTTCTACCTCCTCTTTGTATGGCCTTAGGAATCTTAGTTCTTTCTTTTGAACTTCATACTCTTCTCATAGCTTTGTTCTTAGGATTATATGAGGTTTTTTACATTCATACTATTTCTAAACCAGTATTTATTTACACTTAGCACATGATCCTCAAATATTAAACCATCACTGATTGCTGAATGAGTTAGCAAAGAGCTCCCACTTTCTTAACCTATTTAAGAAGTACCTGAACACTCAGGCTTAAGCAGCTTCTCCAAGTCTGCATTGCCTCATCCAGAATCTGGTTTCTAAAAGACAAAAAAATAATTACTCCTATCCTTGTTCCTCCCTCTCACTTATGCCTATAGAAGTGGAATGGAAAATAAACTTATCAGGAGCGAGCTATAGTATCGCAGTTCTATATTTATACCTTTATCTTCCTTACTAGACTGTGATCTCTCCCAAAGCAGGAACATTACTGCTCTGACTCTGTATCCCCAGTTGATTCTTAGCACACCTTTTTGTCAATTTGTAGGGCTGAATTGAACTAATCAGTTTGAAACATGAGCAGTAGGCACCCTTGGGGCTGTGTGTGCGGCATAATGGCAGCTATTCTTGGGGGGACTTAAGCACAAAGATGCCTAACACCTGCCAGATATGCAGGCAAGTCAACCAAAGCCTTTGTGGGGTGCGTTCCTGATAATGCTGATGGATAGGTTTTCTGAAAGGACTATTTTGATTTCCTTATCCGAATAGAGATTGAGCACACTGCACACAAGAGAAAGTGATTTGGAGCCAATTCTAAGGGAGAGGAAATTGAAGCAAGAAATAAGCGTTTGAAATAATAATCTGCTGTTGATCCCTAACCAACCTGAAATGAGAGCACAGGAATTAATGAGGCTCCTAACCCCGAGTGACATGGGACTAGCAGACTTGGGGCCAGCCACACAGCAATTTCTTCAGTGGTCTGTTCATGCCTCATAAGGTAGCAGATAAAACCACTGTCCTCTTTGAAGGCAAAGCTTTCATGCTATGGGAAGTGTGTCTTCTTAGATGGACACCCAGACAGTGTCAGGAAGTACAAATGTTTTGCATAAAGCACCTGGAGAGGCTCAGCAAGATGGAGCATCTCAACAAAAGACGATTGTCACATTGGCTTTCATTGCCTGTCATTCTAGAGATAGAGCAGTTTTGTTAGGAGAAGGTGGCACTTTAGCAAAGAAATGGTCTGTCGGAACAGACCCATTTTTTAAAGGCCCAGAGATGCAAAAGACATGCTGTGAAAGCTCTGCTGTCTGCGAGGTGTGTGCCTCGTGACTTCGAGATCACTCAGGAAGCTCCCATTATTCTGTGCTTCTCAGGGTAGAACTTTCCTGGATGCTGCTATTGAGTCCTAAGCCTGCATCCCTGGGGGGTGGGGAGGAGGAACAACTTTGATAAATGTCTTCTCTGAATACGAAATAGTAGGAGCTGGTAGAGTCATTGGATTCTGGGGGATAATTTGGGAGAACGTGGAAGAGCCAAGGAAGTTGCCTGTGATGACTGAACAGTTGTTCCACTAATTAGAAGAGGCAGGATGATATTATCGCGGGGCCTGCCTTGCCAGAGCCCTCGACAACAGAGCTCAGGCACCGTTCCTGAGCCACGGAAAAGCCAAGTAGCCACAGGATTTGATTTTTGTCAACAGAGAAATGTGTTATTTTTGCATTCCAGAATGATAACAATATTAGAACACAATCCAGGTTTCTTTTTAAAAACATGTTTTTTAGGAAATAGATGTTTTGATTTCTAGTGATTTTGGACTCCGTATCATAAGGATTCCATGGGAGACAGGGGACTCTGTTGTCAGCCACGTAGGCCCTGGGCATGTTGCCCTTTGTCAGCCACATCTTCCTCACACTGCGGCTGTGAAAGTAGCTCAGAGGTAGAACTCTTGCCCAGCATGGGTATGAGCCTTGGGTGTCTTCTTCAGCATGGGGAAAAAAAATACAACTGTGTTATTATGAAAAAAGAAATACTCTTCTCTATGAAACATTCCCAACCATTTTTTTTTTCTGATTTTAAGACTTTAAAGCTTTCAGTGTGCATTGTGCTTACTATGCCCAGCAGATTACTTGGCTTTAGAAAGAAAACCTGATTGAAATTGACATGTGATTGTCGTTGTCGTTTTCATGGTTTCAGTCCCTCGGGATCTAAAAATGTCAATTCCAATGTTCTGAGATTCTGGCCTTTTGTCTCTAAGATTATACTTTTATCTGATGAAAAGCAGAAACTTGTTACATAATGTTAACTAAAGTACTATAGTTGGACCTTACAGTTAAGGAATAATGTGGTTCATTTATTAATGAGGCCCTAAATACTTTAATCTTCTTCCTAACATGGGAGCCATTCTTTCTAAGGACAATGTTTCTATACTGTACTATGTATCTCATTTTTAAAGAAAAAGTCAGGGTACTCCCCATAATTTAATTTTTCTATGTGAGTTAAGATAGCCCTAGTAAGTGATGAATTCAGTGTTATATATGTACTTAAATCATTTGTTCCCAGAACTTTTTGAAATTCGTTAAATTTCATATAGTTCCTAATGGTGTTCTGCAATGGTACTAAAGTCAATGGGCTATGCACCTCTAATTCTTGTAGATGTCAACCTCATTCCCTCTGCTGTCTCCTAAGCCTCTATAGCAGTGATAGCAAACCTTTTAGTGTTTTCAGTGATAAAAACAGCCAGCTGCAGCCCAGGACCCCAGGTTTATTACTGCTGCTCTGGGACCCCCTTCCTAGGCTCACATCTAAGCAGGCTGCCACATTACAGCAACCATCTGCACATCTTGGTCTGTGCATCCTCCGGCTGCATCTTGCTGCCTGCAGCTGCAGATGGGCAGCTTCTACTGTTACCTGGAACCCTTCCTTGTGCACAGTGCCACTGGCCTCCTGTAAGTTATTCCTGGAGTTCAGTTGCATCTGTCTTAAATCATCCATTCTTCCCTTACTACCAGCACACAAATATCCTGCTATTGTCCTTCACTTCTCTATTCTTCCTGCCCCCCGCCCCCGTTCCCATGTGCAACCAGTCTCAGATTTGTCAATCTTGTTGCCTCTGATTTCTCTCCCTCATTTTCTAAGTGTCACAGCCTAATCATGTGATGACTGTATCCCCCCATATAATTGTCCTTCCCAATGTCCCCAACAATGACCATGCTGCGTTGTAATAATTGCTAGCATTTTGGTTCTCATGTTGATGACCTATTAGTAACACTTAAAACAGGAGTTTTCTCCTCTTCAATTCTTTCTTACCTCTTTTCTGCCCTACCTTTATGATTTTTTTCTTCTACACTACTTGCTCTTTTATTGTGTTCTCCTCTTTGCTCCAGCATTTTAAATTAAATCACTGAGTGCTCAGGGGCTACATCTGAGCCTCTCAGTGTGCAAGGCTCAGGCTTTAGTGCTTTCCTCTCTGCTGTTATTCCAGACTTGTGATCTCACCCAGTCACCAATCCGAATCTATCTGTTACTGACTCTAAAACCTTTCTCTCATATTATACCTCTTTCCAGTATGTCTAGCTACTGTATCAGCATCTCCACTTGTATATTAGATACACAATTCAAACTCCATATGCCTCTGAATCCTGGTCTGTGCACAAGCGTGGACACACACTGTGCCACACACAGCTCGGCTCAACTTGTCACTTTCCCCACTTCATTGATGGCAGCCCCACCTACTTACTACCCCTCTCTTCACACCAAGTCCTATGTGCAATTTCACCAGCAAGTCTCACTTCTGGCCACAATTCCAACACTTCCACCCAGATGGTGCATAATCACTGTGTCCTACGTGATCGTCTCAGTTCCACTCTTGCCTCTCTTTTCTTTAATGTTCCAAGACAATGATCAATGCAGTCCTTTGCTAGGTAGATTGGATGATATCATTGAAATATCCTAAAACAGTAGAACAGCTTGCCGTTTCATTCTGAGTAAAAACTAAGCTTTTAAATCTCTCTACAGGATCCTGGTTTCTCATTTGCTATAAGGTTATGTCTTTGCTGCAAACTTCTTGCCTCAAAAAATTCTCCTTCCTATTCTTAGAATATGTCAGGCATACTCTTTCATGGCCCTTCTGCACAGATAGATGCTGGAGAAGCTGACTTCTTCAACCTCCTGAAGACTTGGCTTAAAAGTCACTTTCTCAGTGAGTTCTCCACATCAAATTATTGAAAATATTCACCAATGGCCTTAAACTGTTCTACTTTATTTTCCTGTCACAGAATGTATCATCTTTTTAAGATCCTACATACAAAACTTTCTATCATATAAACCATTCTATCATATAAACCATTCACTTCTATCATATAAACCATTCTATCATATAAACCATTCACTGTCTACAATAGCTAAATATATTCTCCATAAGGACAGAGCTATTGATCAATTTTATTTTCTGATGTATCTTAAGCTTTTAGAATGGGCTTAGCACTTAGCACCAGTGAATATTATTCCAATGCAAGAAAGCATGCCAGAATGAGTAAGGCTCTCTTTTTTGGTCCAGCCAGGCCCAGAATCATATTCTTGTAGGGTTTACAGCTTATTTATTATTCTTCTGGCTCCAGGTAGTCAGCTGTCTTTCTCCCCATGGTATCCCTACTTCATGAATGAATATTGATTACAGGAATGAAGACTTACACATTTTCATAGGGGTCAGTGTTTCTAACACAACTGTTACCTTGCATTATTTTCTCAAATGTTTTATCAAGTCTCTGCTGTGTTTTAGCCATATTGTCAAGAATCCTATTGGCATAGATAACTTCTAATTTTACAACCTTATCCGCATAGGTAGTATTAAGATTATGTTGCAGATGAGAAGACTGAAGATCGGTAGTAGGGAATTAATCACGTTGAATATGAGCAAACTGTAAGTGGCAGAGTAAGAATTCAAGTTTCGACTCAAAGCTTCCGAAGTGCACTTACCCACATGAGCACATAACCGCTCTCCTGGAGGAGAAAAGAGCCCAGCAAGAGCATGAGCTCCCTGGAAATGTAGCAGTCACAATGATTTTGTTACAGGGACCTTTGTTTCAAAACACCATTGACTGGAATTTTTAAAACATGCAAACTGATATATTCCTTCAGGTATATATCATAATTCAAGATATGAATGTGGAAATGCCGAGGGCTGTCACCTAGTAGGAAAAATATATCACAAATATCTTAAAATATGGACGAGCGATTGAAACACAATATTTTTAAAATTTTGACTTGATGGGATCAAAACCTGAAAGGGAATATACAGAGAAGGAAGCAGTGTGTATCACTGCAAATTAATAATAGTTAATATTTTGTCCAATTTACATCATATCTTCTTTCTCAATTTTATTCTTCTCCCTCCATCTCCAGAAATAATTATCTTTAAGAGTTTGCTGTATGTGCTCCAGTCCAGAATCATCCAGTTACATACAAGTTTCTAAAATAACATAGAACATTATATTATATTTTCTTAGTGTTTTTGTAACTCTATCATTTGTAACCTGAGAACTCCTTTTAATAAAGGCCAAGTATGTTGTCTGTAATACTTTTTTATTCATAAACTGCTATTTTGTGGCAAATGATGAGCCATACTAGAAGTTTATGGGGGTTTTGGCCACTTTTTCAGGTGACATTTCTTTCAAAGAATATTGAGACAAACGGTATAGAAATAAAATCACTTGACACATCTAACTGTGGTGACAGTTTTGAGTAGGTAGTGTGAAGACCTTGTTTTGTAGAACTCCATCAGCTGATGCCTCTGCTGGAATAATCCTGAAGCTGTTGTTTGCATTGCATGCAAATTCACCTATCATTTGTTGGTGTGATAGTCATAGGAGCCTTGGTTTTTAGCTCTAAGCACATAAGGGATGATAGATTTTAGTGGAGAATTAATCTCTGGCATTTTGGAAACTGATCAGTTGTGTATCCTGGATATAGAAGTGCTGAAGGTGAGATATTTCAGCTCTGATGACAGCCTTCTTTTACCCTGTTGAGCCAGTTTCTGTCTTCTATTCCTGAATTTGTTTTTTTTACTTTGGCTGAGCGTGACTCACCAGCCCTCTGGAAGCCAGCAGCTGCCAGATGCTAAATGTAATTAAGGCTGTACATGTATTTCAAACTTACGACATGTGTTTGGAACACAGGAAGCAAGGTAGAAAAGAAAAAGAAGGAAAAATCTTGACTCGGCTTCCATTGCCTTTGCTCTGTTGGATGGATGTGAAGAGATTCTAAGGAGGCTGTAGTCTGCTATATTATGGAGCTCCATGGCTGGTTATGGAACATGGTTTTCGAGAAGCGTCTCAGTCCCATCATGAACAGTGAGAAATTATTTTATGAGAGTATGCCATTAATATTTTCCTCAAAAACAGGTTTGGTCACAATTTAGAATCTAATTAGTAACTGAGGCAAAATTTATCATAAGAAATATGCAGATAGGGCTGGGAGATGGCTCAGTGGAATAAACACTTCCCTGGTAAGCACAAGGGCCTGAGTTCAGTCCCTGGTTCCACAAAAAAAAAAAAGAAAGAAAGAAAGAAAGAAATATACAGATATTCACCTGATGGCAGATTGTGATCTATTTATCCATGCAGAATAATCATTCTATAACAAGACAGTCCAAGTCATTTTAAAATACCAAGAAGATGACAGAAATGGATTTTGATCAGGGTTGAGAATGCAAAGAGTATATGCCATTAGCAAAGTTTTATTTAATGTTGGACTTAATGTTCTCTACTTTTGTTACCTTTGTTTGAGAAGGTATATATATATAACTGTGAATTAATAATCATATATATTGAAATATATATAAAGCAAACATTAATAAAAATTATAGAGAATGGCTGGCAAGATAGTTCAGCAGACTAAGCACCTGCTTAGGCAAGTGCAGGGACCGGGGTTCAACCAGCTCTGTCCCCCGGTGCACTGTACCAGCCACCCAGACTTGGCATGGTGGTGCACACCTGTAATTCCAGTGCTGGGGAGGCTGAAAACAGGAGGATCACTACAAGTCTGAGCTGTGTAGTGAGACCCTGTATCAAATATACATATTTTAAAAAGTACAGGGCAAAACCCTAACCTTCCATCATAGTGGAAAATTTCAACTTTTTTTTCAATTATCAATAAGACAAACACATAGAAAATGAATATTAGAGTATAGAAATATATAGACCAAAGTGCTTATAACAAAGAATGATAACAGAAATAGAGACATAAATATTCAAATTTAGGTATAGAATGGACTAAAATTTGGGAAAGTTTGTATAAACAAGAGTAGAAATTACCAAACTAACAAACATATACACACAGCATATACCAGCAGAAAAGTAAAATCTAGTTATTTAAAATAGATAAAATCAGGCTGGAGAAATAGCTTGACAGTATAAGTGCCTGCCTAGCAAGCACAAGGACCGAGGTTCAATCCCTGGTGCTGCATGTTGTGTGGGCATCAGAACCCTAGGTGTGCCGTTCCTGCCACTGAGACTGGGCGTGGTGATGCATGCCTATAGCCCCAGCTCTCAGGAGGCTGAGACAGGAGGATCAGTACGAGTCTGAGCTGCGTAGAGAGACCCTGTACCAAATAAGTACATGAATGAATGAATGAATGAATGAATGAATGAATGAATGAATGAATAGAAGAAGAAAAAGAAGAAAGAAGAGAAGAAGAAGAAGCAGGAGGAGGAGCAGGAGGAGGAGGAAGAGGAGAAGGAGAAGGAGAAGGAGGAGGAGAAGGAGAAGGAGAAGAAGGAGAAGAAAGAAAGGAAGGAAGGAAGGAAGGAAGGAAGGAAGGAAGGAAGAAAGAAAGAAAGAAAGAAAGAAAGAAAGAAAGAAAGAAAGAAAATATATTCTTCATGATAAAACAATCCAGAAAAAAAAGGGGGGCTCAAATAAATATAAGGGAAGTAAACAAAAATACCATTCTACAAAACTAGCAGAAAAACTTACAAACTATTTATTTACAAAAGTACATAGGTGATTCTGGGCTTGTCCATTTGAAACACAGAAGAAATGAGAGTGTTCCTGTACACATGTTTGTTGCAGAACTTCCTAAATAACATAAAAAATAGAAGCAGTAATATTGTAATTAAGAAATAAGACCCTCCACTTAATCTCTAAACTGGTGATCATAACAGTTGTGTGGCGTATGGTGGCTCCAGCAGATAAGGTTCTGAGAATTTCACTGACTTTATCTAATTCACTGCAGCCCTATGAAGGTGTGTGCTATTTTATGTCTACTGTAAAAGTGAGCAAAAGGACACTCAATGGAACTAGTTAATGCCAAAATTGTATTTGTAAACAAATGTTTCTCAAATGGTCATTCTAACTCCTTCTCAATCCTAGGCTGTATATACTAACCATTTTCTAGGGCTGGTGTTCTAATTAGTTAATAATCTGCATAGAAAAAGCTTAGAACCATGCTTGCCATATGAAGAAGTCCTAGTAAATGTGAGCTAATGCAGTACTCGTTCTTATACAAGGGACACGTACCTACTGCAGCTAACTCGTGAATTTTTTTCCTACCTTTGGTTTAAAAAGAAATTCCTTTGGAGAGGCAGAGTCATATGCGGTTAAATGAAAGGAGGCATTTACGATGCTCTCACATAGGACAATAATTGGTATAGTTTTAAGTACTGCAATTGATTTTTGCATTTTATGGGGATTCCTATCAGCGGGAAAGAGATTCCAGCCACCAAGGATCCTGGACAGTTCACTTCTATTGATGAACTGCAAGTTGTTCTCCAGGGTTTTTTGTTGTTGTTGTTGTTGTTTTAACTGCTTTTGGGTTTTCCAAATTGGGCTTTGTTCAAGGGTTGAAACACGAAAATGCCACCACCTCACAGCATAATGCCACATTCACCTTTCTTTGAGAGAGCTGTGCAGTTTCAGGAAAAATGGAGCATTTTTGGAAACATTCCTATCTTTACTAGCCATTTCGTTCTTTCCTTTATTTGTAACATGTTCCCTTGCATTAGAATGTTTCTACGTACAAATTGTAAAAATGGTGACACATGGGCACGTCATTCAGCTTAAAGTAATGGAACTAAATTTTTAGAAACATAAAACATTAACATTTTAGATGCCATAGGTAAAAAATAAGAGATTTCTTAAGTCTGTTTTTGAAATATAAATATTTGGGTTAAATGTTTAGGAATAATAATGCATGGACATTTACTCTGTAGGGTTAAGCTTAGGATTTTTGTTGAACAGTATTGTCAACATTTGGGGAAAATATCTGAATGTGTTAAAGCAGATGAACTTTAGAAGGGCATTAAAAGAGAGTTTATGTGAAGAATTTTTGTAAATGCAAGTATTTAACATGAGAATTCATAAGCAGCTTCTTCAGTGGCATTCAGAATGGTGTCCCTTGAGTATACAAATTTTTTTGTCTGAAAAATTTCCAGGATTGTTGGTTATTGTCCTCGATTGATTGTTTTTTACAGCTCATCTATATCTATAATACTTCAATACATTTATATAAACATAAAGTAACAATATATTTTAATCAAATTTTTTCTATCTTATAATTGCATATTTTTATAACAGTTTTTGTGGCAAAAGCTATGGTATCCATTCAAATTACTTCAGTTACTTTGTTGGAAAAAATTGCACTGTGAATTTTTTTTCTTAAAAACCTTCTAGAAAATTCAAAGTCCATATTCATAACTGACTTTAAAATGTGGACTCTAACATTTGCTCAAGAAAAGCATCCCATATTTGTTTATAAAAGATTCTCTTTGTTTCAGGATGAATGCCCCTAGAAAATCTCCATTTTAAAAAGGAATTAATGTTTAAACAACCAATATTTTACATTCAATAGTGAAAATAAATCATTGCAGCTTTATCTCCAAAAAAATAAAACTAAGAGCAGTATATTTTACTTTATGTCTACCAATATTTACTATTCAACTATTCAACATTTTTTCAAAAAAGAGTAATTTGGGTTTGGCATAATATACGTTTTATGGCAAAATTATGTGATTATACAATATTGATAAATTTTTAACTTTAGGATTGCATGATGATGAGGAATGAATTTTAGGGAAATATTTTATGTATTTCTTAATTTTCCTAAGAGCTGCTTACTGACCTTTAGTTTAAATAATTATCATTACTAATTCAAGTCATTATTCTTGGTATCACAGACTCTATTTTGCTGTTTGATAACTTGCAGAACATTATGTTGTGAAGCTCTCGGTCCTATTTAAGTCCTCTGCTTTAGTTGGCCTCATCTGGCACCGAGACAATAGGATAAGGAGGACACTGCAGCTTGACTGTCATATGTAGGTGAAAGTCCCCAAGTTCCACTGACCTACATTCACAAGGCAGGGAGTGAAGGTGGCGTGGGAGTGGGACACATCACTGTGGCTGGGGGCACTTGGGGTTTCAGAATCTCCACTAGACCTGTGCAGATAGCACCCTGATTGAGAAAGAGAAACTCCCTTATACCTCTGTATAAGCGCTCTTCTGAGCATAATGTTGAAATTAAGCTCAAAATACAAGCTCTCCTTTTGGCCTGCACTAACACCAGTCTGAGAAGCTAGGATAGACTTTGCTACTAGAGGAGGAGGAAGATCTGCCTCACTGTTTAACCATCATCAAGTCTACCAAGAGCCGGGCCCATTGTTACAGCAACCTGCAATTTGGGCTTAGTTTGTCTGCTCCTGTTAGTGTTTCCAACTTGTAGGTTTCTATTCCGTGAAGTCTGGGACACAGGAAGTATCATGAAAAACCAGGTAACTCACCACCATGTAGCTCTTTGGATTCCAAGGCCTTTAAAGGTCTGATTTCTGTTTTCCTTTTACACTATCATATGGTTTTTATATGTAACATCCAAGAATTTTAGCTGTAATCAATGAAAAGAAAAAACTTTCATCTGTGTACAAAGTCAGAAAGTAGTCAGAACATTTCTTTTTTAGTTTTCCAACGCCACATGAACAATACCATTTCTCTTTTCTCTTGTTCAACTACCTTAATTTCACTCGGTCTTGATTCTGTGGCCTTGCTCATGATCCTGCTGTTTTCCTTCCTAGTTATCTTCATGAAAATCTGCATTCTCACCAGCTTTCCAATTCCATCTCACATTGTTAGTATAGTGCTCTCTGACATCAGTGAGGGATTGATGAAGTAGATATTGACAAGGTGGCTGATATTGGGGAGAGATACTACTAGTAAATAGATGAGATGGAAGAGGATTTATCTTGAAAGTGGTCATTAATGACTGTTTTGATGTTAAGACAGCTTCAATTCCCTGTGTAAAATGTCTTCTCTTACTTTCAAGGGACTTAGTAGCATTTAGCTAATAAATGTTTTCTACCTTGCATTCTACTCCTTACCACAGCTAACTTTTATCTTTTTGCCCTCATAGTAGAAAATCTGTTCAAATGCTGACATTTTCAGTGCTATTTGTATACCCTGGTATTACCACGACATGATAATTCTGACTTAGCTACATATGCGCTTCTCCTAGTTAAAGGTTATTTCAAAGTGTGAGAAGTTGGCAAAAACTTAGAAAAAACCATGATCACAATGTGCC
The DNA here is from genome assembly GCF_000260255.1 of Octodon degus. Lineage (NCBI taxonomy): Eukaryota > Metazoa > Chordata > Mammalia > Rodentia > Octodontidae > Octodon > Octodon degus. The sequence continues at coordinate 6,961,020 of NW_004524661.1, read as the reverse complement.
AAAATATTTTTCCTTGGACTTGTGTCCTCAAACAGAACTGGTGGATCAAAGGACAACTCATAGATGTACTGCTAAATTATACTTAAAAACCTTGTAAAACAAAGATCTGGGTTCGACACTGAGGTCAGGGTCAAGGAAAAGGCCAGAGAAACTTCTCAATAGATTTACTTTAAATACTGTGCTCCCATATTCTTATCTCCTGTTATTAGGCATTAACGTTTTGTCGCAACATTTAGAATTTGAGTAATCACTTAGTATAAAAAAATGGTGCCCCCCTGAGTATCATAATATGGGGCCACCCTGGGCAACTTACTGGCACCAAGCATGTATGGTTTAAATGAAATGAATTAGAACATCTTCTATAGCTACTTTAATGAGAAGTACCAGAGAGGTTGGAGTCAGAAAGAGGGCAAACCTGTGTTCCATGAATATTGAATTATTGTGCCTCCTCTTTATCTTTGTACGAGATAGTAAAGAAGGAATGAAATGTTGACTGCTTTGCACTAGATATCTTAGCTTGAAGAATCACAATGACTGGTTTCTCTCTTCCATTCAAAGCTGCCATGGAGCTTAATAAAGACATAAATATACGAGATGAATTAGAGCAAAATCAGTCTTCCACCAATGAGCAAAGTAAGTGCAAAACAATAAGTTGACAAAGTCTTAAAAATTCCCCTGTAGCCTTTTATATACCAAGCAGAGTGTGTAACATGGGATTTCATGATGCAAGAAGAACCACCTGAGAAAGGTGGTTGAAATCACTTCACAGAGAAAAATGTTTGGAGGAATATTTTGTTTTCAGGGGACATGGTGGTTCCCAGTGGTGTCAACTGCCAGGTGCTCTATGTACTCAACTTCCCTAGAGGCACATCGCATAGGCAAGCTGTGAAAGCTTGAAGGGTTGACCCTAAGTGCCTCTCATGACTCCCTGTGTCCTTCTACAGTATTTATTTACATAGATCCTATATAATACTGAGACACTTTGTTTATGTGATTCTTTTATTAACAACTCCTTCCCAGTTAGGCTGTACATATTATAAACTATATTTTTACGATGCTTCCAGTTACTCCCCTATTCCTGGCATTTCACTGGGAAGAATATGTACGTATGCTGAATGATTTAATCAGTGATAGGCCAGTTTTTCCTCCTTACTGTATGGCTTGCCAGCTTCCTGCTGTCTAAGAGAGCAAGCCAGAGAGAGTGTGGCCCCATCTGGGCCAGGTCATACAAATGGAGTTTCTATTTGTTCTACCAACTGAGAACAGAAAGATGGGAGCTTAGAGTTCTAGAGTCCATGTGCTATCAGGGAGATGAAGATGGAGATGAGTGTTTCTTTTTGTTGAAAGATGAAAATGAATTTAGAAGGTAATTTTTTTTCAAAAACAATTTTGGTTTTGGAGGAAAATATCTGCCTTTAGATAAGCCAATATGAGCTTACTCATTTGACTTTTCCATCTGAATTCAGTGTGGTACTTCCAGTTTTCTTCCAGCCCTCTTTATGGTGCTGCTCAGTGGTGGCTTGGAAGCTAAAACTTGAAGTTGAAACTATTAAAGTGTGCTTTTGTTTTTTTTCAGTATTTATGATCATTTTAGTGTTTATGCAGTTTTTACACAATCCAGGATGATTTCACTTTGCTTTAACATAAAGATAATAACTTAAATGTCCTATCATGGAGCAAATATAGTAAGAAAGGATAGCTTGTCTATTTCATTACCTCGCATGTCCAATGCCTACTGTTGCCTATTGTCACATGTACTCAGATCAAAGCGTTAGTGGGATTCCATGTATATAAGAACTTTTTTGTTTCAATTCCTGGTGTGCTGTGCTGGCCCCACCCCTGGGACTCGCTGAGGTGGTGATTAAGACTGGGTGTAGTGGCGCACGCCTGTAATCCCAGCACTTGGGCAACTAAAAACAGGAGAATCACTGTAAGTCCAATCTACATAGCAAGACCCTGTAGACCCTGTATTAAATACATTAAAAAATAATTTTTTTTCATCCAACATCAGCATTTTATTTTTCCTTTAAGGTCTTTCACCCTTGGGATAGACAATGAAAGAGAAGCTCCAAGGGAAGATGCTTTCCTACATACTCACTCCATTTTGGATGTCTTAGAGAGCTAAAACTTATAACATATAGAAAAAAAGACATGTTTTAGTCTGGCCTGTTTTCATTTATCTAGGGAAAAGCAACAATAATATTTTATAAACTCTAAAGATAAGAGGGGCTGGGGAGATGGCTCAGTGGAATAAGCACTTCCCTGGCATCCCTGGCAAGCGCAAGGTCAGAGTTCAATCCCCAGTTCAAAAAAAAAAAAAAAGATAAGATGAGAGGGGCTGGGGAGATGGTTCAGTGGAATAAGCACTTCCCTGGCATCCCTGGCAAGCACAAGGTCAGAGTTCAATCCCCAGTTCAAAAAAAAAAAAGAGAAGATGAGAAAATCTGAATACTAAGCATTTTTTTCCAGTTACTACAGAGTGAGGAAAATACCAACATAGATGCAGGATATACATCCTAATATATATATATAGATAGATAGATAGATAGATATAGATATAGATATATAGATATAGATATATATCTTTTATAGTCTGTGGGAGAGAAGTAGAGTTTTAGTGTACAATCATGAGACAATACCTACTTATGCAGGAGGCAGAACAGAGTACAGCAGCCAGAGAGTTTTAGACCTGCCTGATACATGGTGCCTGGAAGTTAAAGAGCAGCGCTCAGCCCTGTGCCAAAGACAGCAAGGGTTTCCTCTTCCCACACCGCCCAGGCCCAGAGGAGCTCATGCCCAGGTTAGGCCCCAGTGAGTAAGACTCATGTTACACAAACAATTATGTGTAGAACTGGATTCATTCCATGTATGCAGTTCGTTAAGGCTGGGGCAAGGTCAACGTAGAGTGGAGAAAGAAAATTAAAAAGCAATAAAAATATATGTGACTATTGCAAATTAAAGTCACACTAAGGAACTACAACTTTTTTAATTAAAGTTCAAAAATAATGTGTATATATGTTATCACAGAATGTATAGTTATGTTGATGAATTTTTGGAGAGATGAATGATCAGAAAAGCTGTAAGGTAATAAATGTACTGTGTATAAAGAAGGTGAAGCCTTGGCTTTGGTATAATTTATAAGATATTCTCCACTTGTAGCATAGAAGTACATTCCTTTAATGCATTCTTCTCATTGTCATAAATTAGTTAAAAACAAAGAAATCAGCTTTTTCTACCCATAAAGAGAGTGGACCATGTGATTTCATCCAATTTGCTTTGAAATCTTTAAACATCTTTTCATGCAGGGAGTGGTAAAGCAAACAAATAGAGCCCTTAGGTACAAGAAAATGTAACAGGATTGGCTTTTCTTTTCATTGAGACTGTAGGAAGCGCGCAGCCTAGAGACCTGTGGAGACCAGGTGAATCATGGATTGGCCACTCATTCAAGTGTGACCTTGGACATAGTACTGAAACTCTTGTGAAGTGATGAGAGTAGTAACCTAAACCTCTGGGTTGTTATGAGAGTTCAGTGAGATAAGGCCTATGAAATACCCAGCCCAGTTCTGATACATGGTAGTGTATGTGGTCGATGACAATGTGCTTCCCTTTTCTTCCCAGTGACCCATCATGCTGCCTAGCGTGCCTTCCATTCACAATATATTTTCCCCAAGGAAAGCCCACTGGTGGCTTTAATTGTTTGCTAACAAAGAAAAATTGTTTGATGTGCTTAAACTTGCACTTTATTCTTTATGTTGATTTCAGTGATATGTTACATATTTTTTTTAAACCAAAAGCAAGATGACCTGGGACCCATAGTGATCCTCAGAGGAACTGAACTTTAAGGGATGACACCTAGAATTTATGGATGAAACAACAAGAAAAATAGGATTTAAAGAGGCAAGAAATTTGCCATAAATGTGAGTTTTACCAGTAAAGTAGAGGACAGAGTTCCAAATCTTCTAGTTGCATCTCATATTCATTAGATAATTAAGGTCCTATGACATGGAGATAGATCTAAAAGGGATCAGGCTTAGGTGTTGCTACAAGCTAAAGGGTGACTTTGGATTGGTCCATTACATTCCATGGTCTTCAGTCTCTTGCATCTGTACAATGACACCAAGAATACATTATCTTCATGATGTTATAAATTTAAAAAGGTATTTTACAAATGAAACTTGCAAATAAAAAATTACCCAAATAAGCTCTTAGTGTATAGTGGATCTGGTAAGGATAAGTCCAGTATTCATTATCATTGTTGTTTTCTCTTTGTGTTTTTGGCTACACAGTGCTTTCTGCACAACAGTGTCAAAATCTTTCCAGACCTCTGCAATGAAATATGAACAGTCTGTCTGAAAACTGGTGTTGGCGCTTGCTCACATGCTCCTTACTCGCTCCCACATCCCGAGCACTTGTTCAAGACCTATTTCTGCAGGCAGTAGTACCGTGCCAGTCAGGGATACTTCCGGGTTGAGGAAGAGGTCTGCCTGCTTGTTTGTAAGGATGCCTAAAACATTGTCACGCGTGCATTTTAATCTCTGTCTCTGTTGCTGTCCCTCTAGGAACAAACTTCACCCTTGCTGAACTGGGCATCTGTGAGCCCTCCCCACACCGAAGTGGCTACTGCTCCGACATGGGAATTCTTCACCAGGGCTACTCCCTGAGCACAGGCTCCGATGCCGACTCCGACACCGAGGGAGGGATGTCCCCCGAGCATGCCATCAGATTGTGGGGGAGAGGAATAAAATCCAGGCGGAGCTCCGGCCTGTCCAGTCGTGAAAACTCAGCCCTTACTCTGACTGATTCTGACAACGAAAATAAGTCTGATGATGAGAACGGTAGGCCTGCTTCTTAAATCCCTTTCCACGTTCTATGCACTGCCCAACATGGGGCTGGGTTTTCTTTTTCTTTTCTTTTTTTTTTTTTTTTTTTTTTTTTTTTTTTTTTGTCTTTTTGTCTTAATAGAGTGATATTAGAAAACCATTCATTTTCTTTTAAATTGACCTTGTCTACCCAGGCTGAGCTGGGGGAAAATAAACCAGCAACCCTCAAGCACACGAGAAATGAGAAGAGAATTTTAAAATCACATTTGGATGATAACGTGGTATGCAGGTATAGTCGGTGGGTCTTATTAGCAAGTAAATTACATGGCAAAAGAGGCAGCTTGATAAACTATGACCTATTCCTTGAGAGCGTCCTCTCTGTACAAGTTTCTAGGTCTCTGTATTGATTTCCCCTTCTCAGTAAATGGCAACCTGGGTTATTTTTTTCATGACAATCTCCTAAGAATCCTCCCTTATCTTAGACTTTCATTTCCAGGCGGTATTGCCTCATATCCGTATTGAAGATCAAACTTGGAACACATGCTCTAGAGTTTAATAATGACAAATCAGAAGAGGATTGTCTTCAGACGAGTCTCCTCTTCTAGGCTGACTTTCCCCCTTGGTACCGATGCAGGTTAATGTCTACCCCCATCCTCCATCACAAATCACCATTGCCTATCCATTGACTTTGTAGGTGGGCTTTAATGAAACTTTGCAAATTAAATGTTTCTGATCATTAAGCAGTTAATAAAGGGAAGCCAGAGCAAGTCATTTAAGAGATAAGGTGCTTATTTGTGGATTTCCTACCGACTCAGAACTATGTTTAGTCAAATACAGTTTTTAAGAGATAAATTGCACTAGGTACAGCTGATTTCTAAAGAAAACATCAAATGCTCTGCAGTTTGTTATGAATAGACCGTGTGTTTGCTAAAAGAATTACCATTAAAATGTTTACAAATAAATCAGTTAAGAATGTTTATATAAAATATTATAAACTTCTGCCAGAGCAGCTTTAAGTATCTTCTTTCATTGAAAAAAGAAAGAGAAATTTACAGGCAGACAGCTTGCTGCAAATGCAAAAACAGAGCTAAATACTGTTTAATCTTGAAAGTGTTGAAAATACATCATTTTCTGAGTAAGTCGCATACATTCAAAAAGATATCATTTTGTTGCATTTAAATCTATCTTTAATTTTGAAATAATTTATTCTACAGTGGGACAAGGGAATGTGCCTTACTTAGCCTCCCATCCTGTAGCTAATCAAGGTGCGCTCTCAAGGAAAAATCCGCACTTGACTCCTTTTGAATTTTAACAGAATTCTTACACGTGGCACATTCAGCATTCGGAGGTGCTTATTGGATAGGAAATTACTTTCAGAAGTTTCCATGAAGGCATACATTGAATTCATTTACTGATGTCCTTTTCCAACTTGTGGATGTCAGATACTATTTAAACGGAGACAGCTTGATTGCCTAATAAATACAATCACTTGTAATCCAAGAATTTATGGTGCATTTTAAATAAGGTGTTTCAGCAAATCTCCCATGGTTGCCACTCTCACGTCTCCACCAGGAGCCATCTACAGGGGGCTTTTTACACAGATTTATAAAGCCTAAAGCCTCTCTTTTCTAGTTTTTTCTATATAAGAATCTGTGTATCTGTATCTATATTTCCATCTATATCTACATCTCAAACACAAGGTAACGTTTTTCAGAGAAGCCAAGTAAAAAGGAATTCATGCCTTGAATTTATAAACAACTGCTTTTGATGGGAAAATGCTATAGTTAATCATGTATATGGTAGACCAACAATAATTTCCTTTTCTGAAGATTATTTAGAACATCATCTGAACTTTTTTTTAACTTTGTGAGAATAAGTATACATTGCTGCGTATAAGAGGCAAAAACCATAACTATTTTGATTTTCCTGTAATCTTACCTATAGTACAATTAGGATCGTGTAAAAGGGAGATATATATATCCAAAGTCCAAGAGATGTGATTGCTATTTTTAAACATACAAAGTGTCATAATTTTCCTCTTTGAAGAAATTTTCAGCATATTAAATCTGCAAATTATGTATGGAATGCAGGTTCTTGTCTCACTTTTGGCAAGAAATAGAAATTTAAAATTTACATGTCACAATCCTAAACTCTTTGAGCAAATAGAAAGTACGGTATAAGTACCTGCAGCCTGGAGTATTAACTTCACCAAACTTTTTGCTCTTTCTCTCTGACAAATTCTGTTTAGCTCACAAAGAAATCAATGCTTTTTCACATCACTGATTTTATGAAGTTTGGGAATGTATTATCATATAGATTGACAGTTGCCCCACTGGTTCCACACTGCAGCACGGACACTTACAAAGCCATCATTAATTTCTCACATTTATACCCAGCAATGGCTTCCTCCATAATAAACACTGTGTCCTTCAGAACCAAATCAATAGCCTTTTAGGTATGCCTCTCTTGAAGAGAAGTCATAGAATCTATACCGTGAGAGAGAAGCTCTTCAATTCAGTTTTGAGAATACATTGTCATCAAATGATCTTTTCTGCAGGATTCGGCTATATTCAGAATTATTTAGCACAGATTTTTCATAATGTGTGCTTATAATTTTCCTTTAAAACATCTGACTGTGGTTTTGCTAAGCAGAGTAAGCAAGTGATATCAGATTTGAAAAACCAACTTTTCTTTCTAGAATGTGATACATGCAATCTTCAACATTATGTAGCACAACACTTGTTTTGATGTTGCCAGTGTTTTTTTCTGGATCCTAGATCATCATTGATTGGATTTCGTGTGAGCTTCTTTGACAAAAAAACAACTCCTTAACTTGATAGTCCCATCCTGCTGAACACAGAGATGAATTTATTTTATTTCACTGAGTTTTCAGCATAGACAGCACAAAAATGTTACTACCCACAGTCCGGCATCTTTCCCTCTCTGTATGGCTGCAAAATTAACATTGTACTGGCAGGGGCTGAGTTGCGTTAGATAGACAAAATCCCCAGGTTCATGAATCTTATCAGGTTCCTTATCTCTTTCTTGAAGCTAATGCGTGATTGGCTAGAAATGGCAAAGAGAATTGAGAACAGCTTGGCTAAGTTTTTGCCCTGTGAAATTCGACTACATCAGTACAAAAGAATTTCCTAGTGACTTTAAATGACAATCTTACTTATTTATTTTAGCAATAAAACTCCTACTTGTAACAAGTCCTTGCTGAAGCCTTTTGTATCACTTAAGTTACAGGAAAAAAAATATGGGGCAGTCACTAATACACAAGAATAACTAATTGCCAACTTAAAAATGTGAAATCTGGTCCTATGTATTCATTTCTCCCTTCGGCGGTTTCTTCACCATGAGGATTTAAAAATATCCATGAGGTTTTTTTCCCCAGTGTAATCCCAGTTTCAGTTATTTCCTTGAAAATCTAAAAAGAAAGAAATTAAGTCTGGCCAAGGGATAGAAAAGCAGCAAAATACAGAGAACTAAATCTGGCATTGGTCAAAGAATAAGGAAATTTACTCTTTCTCTTCTCTCTCCATTTTCACTCACAGTAAATAAGAACAAAGTTCATTTTTCTGTGTTGGTAATTGGGAGTTTTATAATTCTCATTATATTCCTTGAAATTGAAACTATAAATATTATGTTAATTCTACTGAATTTCACAAAATGTATATTCCAAGCAATATGAACACAAGCCTTTCTTTTCAATGAACTAGAAAAACTAGCTATATAGCTATCTTAACTATCTTGTGTATGAATATATTGTTTTATTTTTTCCATTCCTTCCCTCCCCCTTTCCCTCATTGCATTTTTTTAACTTTCTTCCTAATTCACAATATCCATTATATATTTTACACCTTTGTATCCTTTCAGCTTCTTGCAGTAGTAAGAAAAAAAAATATATATATATATATATGTATATATATATATATATATATATATATATATATCTGATTTCTTTCATTTATGAGTATCGCCTTGAGTTGGATCCATTTACTTATAAAAGTCTCCAATTTATCCTGCTTTATAGCTGAGCAGTACTCCATTATATGAAAAAAACCACATCTTTTTTATCCATTCCTCAGTTGATAGGCATTTGAGTTGCTTCCAAGATTTAGTTCTGACAAATTGTGCAGCTATAAACAAGAGGGGGCCCATGTACTCACTCTGGTATGATGCTTTTGATTCTTCCACAAAGATACTCAGAGAGTGAATAACTGGGTCGCATGGAATCTCTCATCCTAGCTTTCTAAGACAGTTCACACTGATCTCCACGGTGGTGTCTCCAGTCTACACTTCCACCAATGATGGAGAAGTGTTCCTTTTTCTCCACATCCCTACCAGCATTGATCAGTTGATATTCTATGGTAGCTTAGAATTTATTATTATTTCTGGGCTTAGATGGAATCTTGGGATTTTTTTTAAATTCGCATCTCTTAAATGATCAATGATTTAACAATATTTGTTCATATATTTATTTGTCATTTATATTTCTTTATCTGAGAAGTGTATGCTCATCTCAGATTCCATTTATGGACTGCATCTTTGACTTTGTGGGTCTGATTCTTTTCAATTCTTTATATGTGCTAGATAATGATCTAAATATTAAAATAGAAACACTAAATTTACTGGAAGATAAAATAGGGAGACATTTCAAATATACAGGTTTAGGCAGAGACTCTTGAACAATATCCAGACAGCAAAGGAAATATCACAAAGAATACACAAAATGGATCTCACTTTATTAAAAAGCTTTTCCACACAAAATATATTTATAAAATTAGCTGGTGTTTAGCACAAATTGGACTTATGTAAGGTGTATTTGTAGAGCATGATTCCATTAGGTTGTGAGTCTTTGTGGCAGAGGTCTGCAATGTGTCCATGGTCTCAGCAAAGCTTCAGCCCATCCAGATGTTTCTTGGTTGTTAACTGAGATAAGAATGAACCCGAGGGAAGGATGGGTTTTGCTTAATTGCAGAGAGAAGGTAGGTTGTTGATGCCAACCAAGTTGCATTTTTTTTAAAGGGAATGAGTTTCGTGAGGTCTTCCTAAATTCTTCTGAATCTTCCCAATTGCGGAGGCCGTAGAATTGCCCCTTAAGTAGATGAATACAAGACTTAATCATGAGTTTCCACTTCTGCACTGCCTTATTAGTCTTATTTTCATGTAAATTTATTTTCTATTTTATTATCTGCTTCTTTCTTCTATCCTGTCTCATGTGTTAAAATTACAAAGAATGCCTGGAACCAATAAACCATGAGCTACAAACATATTCAAGAATTGGCAATTTAACTCTTAAGGTAAACAAGCAAACAAACAGGAATACTGAAAGTAAATATTTAGCCACAGAAAACATACATTTGCATTTAACTGTATTTTGATGTTGGTAGGAGATAATTTATTTTCAAGTTAAATTTTATAGAAAAAATTTCCATGGAACCTAAAGGAAAAAATATGATCAGAATTTTTTAAGAACAAAAAAAATGGGGAAAATGGAACAAATTTTCAAGGGATTTTTGGTAACAATTATGTCAAATTGTTTAAAAATGTTTTTTATGCTTGAGAATTTGAAAGAGTAACATACAGAGAGTGTGAAATGAGTTATTGTGGACTGAAAGAAAAAATGAGCTTGGAAATAAAATATAATGGGTCCTCAGCCTGTCTGTTCCCCATGAAATGGTGTTCTTGCCTGATGACTTAGATTTGATATCCTAAATATCCCAGGTAGTAGAGGCTTTAAAGGCATATTATTTTTTAAATATCTATTTTTTGACCCTGAAAGATATGATTATTACAGCACTGAACCACAGCTAACAGTAATTATTACCAGAAACACAACGTGAGATTCTCATGTGGTCACGTGGCAGGATATATGTCTAAGAAATGCAAGGAGTGATGCTCTATGCGGGGCCTGTATGCTACACTAGAAGTTTAGATTTGGGACAAATTAAGCAATGCTTTCATTACTTTAAAGTAGACCAGAGTGTTGTGAAGAATTTGAGAATATGTGCCTTGTTTCTGTAGTGCATGTTCCAGATTATAAACTTTAGTGGCATGGTCTTTAGTTATTTATATATTTCTTTCTTCTTTGGTGGTTTCTTTCATGTTTGTTAATGCTCCCAGGGGCTATCAAGCAATGACTCCATTCAATAACTACAATAAATAAAATGAGGCACTAAGCCTCACTTTGGGCAAGGGCATTCTGATTATTACACGTGTAATCTCCAGGCCTTCGGGGAAACATTGGGCTTGGTGGATAATCATTTGGTTTTAAGCTGCTGCGTTCCTGATATCAGTACCTTACCTTTCATTGGAGTAGCATACACAGTGTGAGAATAAGAGGCAAGATGTTTCTGTTAGTTCTCTCTTGGAAGCCTCGGCAGTAAGAAACTACTAACACTTTTACTTATCGTTCAGTCATATTTTCAGTTTGACTGTTGTTTGTCAAGGATCAAATTAAATTTATGTAAGAGATAGAGAGATGCGCTATGAATCTAGTATTAGGGTCCTAAATAAATTGAATTAAAGCAAAGATGGTATAAATTTTCTACAGACAACTGAATCAGTATGAACCTGCACAGAAAATAATATAAAACTAAAAAGCAACTGAGAAGAGCATATGAGATATAATAAAATATTTCAATTAGCCATTCTGCAACCGGCACAACTGGAAGAAGAAAATTTCAAGCAACATTGTTGTACATAGAGTAGGAATTACAGATAGGCAAATAGATATAAAAGTAGATATAGATATAGATATAGATATATTTATAGATATGGATATGGATATAACTATAGGTATAGATATGGATGTAGATATAGGTATAGGAATATATATATATATATATATATATATGTGTGTGTGTGTGTGTGTGTATATTTTTGAGGTTTAATTTTGAGCATTATTTAAAGCTATCTTGAAGAGCAGCCTAGAAAATTGTGCCTTCCAAGTTTTCCTAGCCACAGTGTGAGTGACATTGAAAAAAATCACAGATGGGGTAAGATATTCCTAGGACAGCTGTCAACAGCACAGGTAGGAATCCAGCCCGTAGAATTGTTTTACTTAGTCAGGACAGCACTTATTAAATTTGATCACCAGCACTGTAAAAGTGATACAGCTCATATTAGAATTTCTATCTTTGGATTCTCCTGAATCACAAGAAAGTCAGGGATGATGTGGCTCGGGCTTTGCTCTGCACGAATGCAGAGGAGAGGAGAGCTGACAAGCAGCACACTTAGGTAGGCCCCTGGCCACGGTAGGGAGGGATCCACTGAGGGCCTCCCCGCCAGGCCGTGGCTCTGACTTAGCCTCAATATGTACTTGAGTTACCAACCACGAGTGATGAACAAACTTCCAGAAAACAGAGATAATAAGCATGATAGAAATGAAGCTAGAATCCGGTGATGTTATTTTAATTAAACATGTGTTTAGAATATTATTGCTTTTTTGTAAGTTTGATTCGTCTGTGAAGCATATTTGCTGCACCAAATTTCTAAAATAGTTTTAAGTCAATTAGATTTAAATGCTTCAGATAAAATTAAATCTAATTAAAGTCAGTTTAATTTGGAAATCAACAAAATAATTATATATTTGTGCGGGAGGGGTTTAAATGGATGATACCTGATTCCTGTATTCTCAAAGAGATGCACTGAAGCCCTGAAAGGTGAAGGCTAAAAGGCTATCATTTCACATGTTTGAAGCCATTTCAACATGAAAGCCCCTACGTTGGCTTTTTCAAATAGTGGAAACCTCCTTTAAAGGCTTGAACTACTGCAACTGATTTAAGGGGGGAAGAAAAGAAAAGAGAGGAAAGGTAGGGAAGGGAAAGGGAAAGGGAAAGGGAAGAGAAGGAAAAAGAAAAGAAGAAACAAACATGGCTTTCTAGAAGGAAAACATTAAAGATGAAGGAAATAACTAGGTGCTAATTATGTTCATTTTAGATCCAGCAAGTGGTTTAGGGAATCTGTTACATCATGGGGAAAGACATTAAAACCTAGGTTAGGAGACAAAAAGCACTGGCATGGGAAGACTGTAAGTTACCCAAGGGGCAAGGACGAAGGACGGGGAGCAAGTGGGGTCACACCAAGTTGGAAACAAATAAGAAGAGGGAACAGTATACCCACGCCAAGAGTGTTCTGTGGAGAACAAGCGGAATCTCGGGCCTCAGGCAGGGAGGTTCTCATTCACCATGACTGATATTCCCATTAGCTTACCAAGCCAGGGATGTTGGTGAAAGAGAAGGGGTAACTGAAGTATACGAATGTTTCCTGATGGAATGTAACTTAAAATTTTTTTTTGAGTTACCATTCTTTAGAAAAGAAGTGGTTAGGCCTTAACTTTGTGGAGGCTTATAGTATCCTGGGGGGAATCAAAACAAAGATCAACAGTACAGCAACGTTCTACTTATGTTAAGCATTAAAAGGAACATGAACTTATGCAGAGATTGTTTAATAGAGGAGATTCTTCACCTGTGACAAGATATAAGGTGTGACTGCTCATTTCTCTGCATTATTCAAAGCTATTCCGTGCGTGTCTCTGGATGTGTATATCTATATTTATGTGTGTGGTAGGAGAGGTGCCACTTAGAAAAAGCATGCTCTTGAGAAGGACAGACTTCAAGAAACTGAAGTTGCCAGAATTTTAGATGAATTTATTATACAGTTGCAAGGGAGGAAGAAAAAGACACCTGTGTTGACCTCCTTTTCCTTGAACTTCCGTCATCTTCTTACACCAAGAAGCATGCTCTTTAAAGTCTCAAATACTTTCAGCCAATTATGCTGCCTATGCACACAGGTCAGAGTCCACATCTAAGAGCCCTCTTTCTCTCAAGTCCCACATAAGAACTCTTGCCTCTGGGGAGCGCTGCATCAGTTTAAGTCTGACAGAGAAATCTGTTTGACTTGGTGGGGTTCTGATTTTTTTTGTATCTGATTCTCTATGTCTGTCTCCCTTCCCAGCTCACATCTCTTTTTCCAGGAAATTCTCACTCTTCCTGAATCTAACATGACCTGCTCACCTCACTGTGAACTAATTTCTCCAGTATTGCATTTTACTCTTAAAATTAGTAGGATTGTGTCTCCACCATATGATTTAAGCAATCATGCTTCACTAAGATGAAGAAAAACAATATTAGAAATTTGATAAATATATTTAAAATTTTACACTTTACAATTTCAATTTTGATTACATTTTATCACAGGTAACATATTGTCTATGTACATGTACACTTATACAGGACAATTTGTGTTAGTGTGGAAATGTATACATTGAAATTTTGAGAGCTAGCCAGGTAGCTCAGCAGACTAAAGCACCTGCTTAGGCAAAGCACAGAAGCTGGGGTTTGATGCCCAGCATGCCATGTTGACCTTGCCCCTGTGGTGCGCTGAGATGGCGATCGAGACTGGGTGTTATGGCACATGCCTGTAATCCCAGCATTTGGGAAACTGAAAACAGGAGAAGCACTATGAGTCCGATCTATGTAGTGAGACACTGTACATCCTGTGGACCCGGTAGACTCTGTACTAAATACATCTTAAAAAATGTTTGACCACAAGTTTATTTTTTATTTATTTATTTTTTTTTAAATGAGAAGACCCTTTATTTTATTTTTTTTTTATTTGTGTGTGTGTGTGTGTGTGTGTGTGTGGCCAGCTCAGCCCACCAGGGGGCGGGCTGGCTGGCATGTGGTGCTGGGGGATTGAACCGCGGTTCCTGTAGCTTTGCTAAGCTTGTTCTAAGTAGGTGCTTTAGACCACTGAGCCATCTCACCAGCCCCTGACCACAAGTTTAGATGGAGATAGATATATCACAGAATGTTTAATGAATATGATTTTGAGTATTTTTTTCTTTAGAAGAAGAAGTCTAAGTATTCAGTATCCTCTGGAATATTTAGGCAATCCATTATCTTGAGGCAACCTATCATATTGTCCTATTTTTTGTGGTCATCTGTCCCAACCATGCCTTACTGCTTGTGTGAAACACTTCTTGCCTTCTCTCAGTTTGTTGTGTTGACTTTCACTTCTTATGCAGATAGAGAGCATCATTTACTTCGTTGTGTATTTGAGAAGGTAAGCACCCATATTCATTTATTGAGAAAATCCTGCCTGGTCTCAGTAGAAATAAGAAAATAACTATTCTATGTCAGCAGACAGCTAAGGGCAGCTGTGAGGAGATACTATCATATTTAGGTTATAAATGTGGATCAGGGCTTCTAGGAATAGAAATATGATGCTGGATATTACAGATGAATAAGAGCTCGTATGTGTGGTGGTACAAACGCACAAGTGCAGTGAGAGTGATGATTTTTCAGGGAACAGTGAGGGTCTTCCAGAAACTTCAATGTCTAGTCAGACTAATTGGAACATAGTGATTTCATTGGGCAGCGCAATTGCATCAATAAACACGTAGCAACCAGAGGAGTAAGAACAGTAGATCATGCTAGAGAGTTTAGGTTTAACTAAGAAGATTTTAGAGAACTATTAAAAGTGTATCTGATCAGAGACTGTTCAGTTTTCCCAATCTGCTGATTAAACAGAAAGAGAGAGAGAGAGAGAGAGAGAGAGAGAGAGAGAGAGAGGTTTGCACTGAAAGTTACCAGTACTAGATGCTCTGCTCAGATTTGGAAACTGTAATCCAGACAGAAGGACCCACCAAACTTCTAAATGACAACGGGTCTCCCTGCTTCTTAGCATCTGCATAGGAGGACTTAACCCCTGACTCACATATGAAAACTGAATATTTATAACTAAGATGCTAAAATTCAAAAAGCATCTAAGTTGAAACCAAATAACAAGAAAGAGGAGAAGGTACGTATTTCTCTGCTCTCCTAGTACAGAGAACATTCCTTACAGTGTAACACTCTCTGCTCACCTGCATAATATAATACAATAGATAGACTCCAGTGATCACAATGTTCAATCCAATTATTACTAAGATAATGTTAGATATTATGATATACAAAGAAAATGGTCTTAATATTATTTCACACGATTAGTGTGCTGTAGGTGAACAGGAGCTAGAACTCTGCCTGGCCAGTGTTTCCCGGTGGTGTGAACCGCTTTGCTTCTGTAGCCTTGATCTTTCTTCATAAGTCATTCTCGTGCAATCCCTCATTGCTCCTGCAACTACCATTATGTCTTCTTCTTATCCACAGTCTTTTAGATTTTCATGTTTTTTTTTTTTTTTTAAAAATCAGGCTTAAAAGATAGTCATTCATGTTTCAAGCTTTCCACTTGAAAACTTTATTATTTACTGTATTTTAAAATTTTTTACTAAGTTTTTCTTGGCTATATTTATAATTTCCTCACTCTAATTTTTGGAATGTATTCTGTATCTTTTCTAAAATTTTAACATGGGTACTAGCTTTTGACGCTTTCAATCTTCCTTATTCAGTAAGAATGACTATCGTTACCATGTCCTAAACAATTTGATGTGACATGTTTACCTTTTTGTTGCTTTATTAAACAGTTTCAATTCCTCTAGACAGTGAAAATAGAATGGAATCCTAGCACTACAATTATTTTAGTTTATTACAGACATATATTGAAGAACATATTATTGATTCTGTGATAGATAGATAGATAGATAGATAGATAGATAGATAGGCATACAACATATCTATAGTTATGTGAAATATATGCTCCATGGAATCTATATGTGTTTATATACAAGTATAGAAAGCATGAATAAAAATCACCTGCAATTTTATGTCAGTAGTAGCATATTTTATACACATCTATGTTAGTCTGGTTTTCTAACTATGAGATAAATAAATACATATTTTTATACAACTGGCATCATGAATTACAAACCTTATATGACTTTATTTTTTGAATAAATATACTCTAAGCATTTTTCCATAGGATTAAATATATTTTTAAATATATTTTTGCATTTATATATCACTCGTTTTACCAAATAAGTTTTTTAGTATTTTTCCTGGGACATTTCAGTCATTTTTATTTTAATTATAGGAATAACAGTATGATAAGTAAAATCCATACAGTAAGTTCCTGCGGTTCACCCTATTTTCTTAGGATGAATTCCTAGGAGTGGCAGAACACACAGTTGTCTTCAAGTGAAATTCTTTTGCACCTGTTCCTACAGCAGCAGATTCTCCTGCACATGCCCTGTGTCAGACTCACTGGGCTCCTCCTGTGGTCCTCAGCCATCTCCAGAGATGGACATTCACATACTGCCAAGTCACAGATGACAAATTTTATTCCACTTTTGTTTATTTTAATACTCATGAAGCTGAATAACTCCTTTTATTCATGGCCCATGCATTTTTTATTTTGTAATTTGTAACTTATGTCCACATAAAGAGGTATTAGAATGATTCTTCTCATATTTTTAATTTGTATTAACACTTATGATACCTGCAGGGATCCCTTGGTAGATCTTGTGTCATTATCTATACATAGTCTTTTCAAAAGTCCATTTACAGGTAAGGAAATCACTTGCCTACATTTTCAAAGGCTGACCTGCTTTTGTAGGATCTGTCTCATATATATATATATATATTTGCAGGAATATCAGTATGATAAGTAAAATCCATACAGTCCCACAGTGATTTGGAACTATATATATATATATATATATATATATATATATATAGAGAGAGAGAGAGAGAGAGAGAGAGAGAGAGAGAGAGAGGCAAAAGACAAAGAGATTTAGCTCGCTGAAAAGCCATTTAAAATGATTGTTTAGCCAAAGAAGAAAACCTAGATGTAAGACTATAGTTCTTTTTCCATGTTAAGTATTACAGCTGTTGTTCAGAACGCAGGGCATTATTTCAGATTGTTAATTTATGACTGACTATGGATAGAAATGCGTTCTGCATGATGAAAGAAAATTCACATTCACATCTACTAAGATAATCTGCAAGGCACCTCAAGGAGATAGAATCGAGTAAATGATGTATTAAATATTCTTGAAACTTCCTCCATCTATGGTGCCTTTGATTCAATGAGGTTAGTAATCATAAACACAGTGGTATCCCTGCTATTGGTATTTTTACAAAATAGGTAGTTCGGCATGAAAGATAAATATCTCAGTACATAAGAAAATTCTCTGAAAATAATCATGTGGAAGCAATTACTATTATAATAAGCATATGGCTCTACTAATATACAGTGTTGCTTAATAATTGATGTTATAGAAAAAAAGAAATAGAAAAATCTCTATATTCTGAGACATCCTTTTGTACATTCAGAATGGAAAAGACCCCAGTGAATTCAGAACAATTAAGTGAATACAGGTTGTCTTCCATTTCCGCTGATACACATTTATGCCTATGAACAACAAGGCACATTGGAAAGGCAGGAAGTATACAAATCAACTTAATCTGTCCCACTGTGGTATTTTAGGCCCACCACAATATAGTCCAATTTTATGTTTTTAGCCCTTGTTCCCACTTCTCCTCTAAATATATTTTCAGCTCCAGCCCAACTGGGCTGCTTATTTTTCTCCAGAGAATCCCCGGCTCTGCTCTGCCTCTGTCTCGCTGTTCCCTTCGTTTGCATGGTTGTCCCTACACCCGACTATCTGTCACCACTCCCACCACACAAAAAAATTACCCAAAACCCAATTCTTCTGGGAAAGCATTTTGTTCTCCTAAATTACATGTGAGCTATCCCTCCTTTCGATTCTTTGGCATCTTATCTATACACTATTTTCAAGAACTTAGGAAAAGTGTAGCCTTTAATGAAGTGAAGAACTAAATTATTCAAGACATCTGAATGAACAGACTTGGCAAAACCTGATGACAGTTTGAATAGAGGTACTGATAAAATAGAGGTATCAGGGATTTGGAACTTCAGTGATCAGAGGCACTTCTAAGTAGAAAGGTGCTAAAGGTAGAGTGAAGAGAGGTAAGGGAGTTTGCTCATTTGGACATTAAATCAGACAACCAAATATAAGAGTAATGTGGGTAGTTGTGTAGTTATTAATAATGGAAGCCATAGGAACGATCTGGACTGGAGCCATCATCTTAAGAATCATCAGCATAACTGGTGATGGTGGTGGTAGTGGTGGTGGTGGTGTGTGTGTATAAGTGTAAGTGTAAGTGTAAGTATGTGCATGTATCCATGGAAGTAGACCAGCTAATCCAAGGAGAAAAGAATAGAAGGAGGAGGATAGACCAGGAACAAATTCCAAGTAGTGCTTAAAGGTTGGGTAGAGAAGAAACAGCAAACCCAAGAGTACACACTGCTATGCACAGACAGAGTAACTATCTGTTCAGTCTTGTTTTTGTGATTGTCATCAGGGATCCTCATGGCTTTCAGTTTTGATGGAGACTCATAATATCTCCATCCAAAGTCTCTACATCTACTCTCTTCACAACTCTTGCTATTTCAAAAGAGGCAGTACTGGATCACACTAATCATTGTAGGAAAGAGCAAGACATTAAAAAGAAACACTGGTAAAGGGTCCATAAATACACTGGACATTCCCATGAACTGGCAAACTGTTATGATGATTAATTTTAAGTGTCAGCTTTACTAGGCCACAAGGATGTCCACATAGCACAGCCATTATCTCTAGGCATGTTCTGTAAGATTTTTCTAGAAACAATTGGCATTTAAGTTGATGGGCTAAATAAACAAAACAGCGCTCCATATTGTCGAGTCAGTTTCATCCTACCCACTGAGGGTCTGGAAAGACCAAAAAGGTGGACGAAGGTTGAATGAACTTATTTTGAGTTTCAGATGAAGTTTTCTTCTGCCTTCAGTGTTCATGGATCTCAAGTTTCCAGAACTGGGCAGGGTTCTGTCTCATAAGCCCTGCAGCTTTTGGTAATTGGAAACTACACCTGCTTTTCTGGGTCTCCAGATTTCACCTGATGGGGGTAGGACTTCTTAGCTTTCATAGTGGTAGTCAATATCTTATAACCAATCTTTCTTATCCTATGGTCCTGTTTCTCTGGAGAAACCTGACCCCTATGCCCCAGTAACCTCAAGTGTCTTCAGTAAATAGAGACAACCAGATTTCGCTATAAGACTTTACCACATTCAGAATACCTATTGAACATTTATTAACTATTATACTTAAATGCACAGAGATTTTAGTGGGTAAACTAGAGAAAAATGCTTCCTTGTTTGAACTTAATTCTTCAAGGCATGTCCTTGAGGAGACAGAGAGAGGGGGAGGGAAGGCTATGTTAGATGGTGATAACTGTGATGGAAACAAGAACTGGGAGAGTAAAGGTCACTAGGAGTTTGCAGTTATGTGAATTTTGAAAAAAAAAATACTGGTGATGAAGCGAGGGAAGACGTCGTTGGAATATGAGTGTTTTATCAGTAACAACATGCCAGGGGCTGGGGATCAATCCCTGGGGCTGCAGTGCCAGCCTCGCCCCTAGGGCACGCTGAGATGGCCATTGAGACTGGGCGAGGTGGTGTGCACCTGTAATCCCAGCACTTGGGAGGCTGTAAACAGGCAGATCACTACCAGTCTGATCTAGTAGTGAGACACTGAACACCCTGTAGACCCTTCCCTAAAATATAAGAAAAAAAATAGTAACAACATAACAAAGTTAGCTAGCAAAAGGAATTGATTGTGGTGTGGGTGTGCACAACTATAGGTGCCTTTCAAAGTTAGGGAATTCTAATTATATAATAGAGTCAGGGCAAAAACTTTAATACAGAACATACCTGGCATGTTAAAGGAAGTCAGTGTGATTTCTGCAAAATGTGAACTAGGAGAGCTCGTCAGAAATGAAGACAGATAGCAAAGTTGAGGGTATGAATATGGAGTGTCATAGATAATTTAAAATAGTGGTCTCCTTTCTGAGAAAAAGAGGTGCTATTCTGACCATGATGGGATGATATGACTTCTCGTGTAAAACAGATCGTAATGCTAGGTGAGATAAATCGGATACACAAGCTTAAATATCACATGGTTTCTCTTGTATGAGAAACACAAAATATAGATAAAGAGTAAAATGAAGGATAGGTAACAGGAAGTAGGAAGATAGATCTTTTTAGGTGGGAAAATGATCGACAGATGGACGGAGATGAAAAAAGAACTAAGTTGTGTTCATGTATATGTACAGACATGCTACAAGGGATAAGATAACTACTGTAAACATGCATTAGTAACAAAACCTCCAAAGATCTTGCTGTTGTGTTGAGGACAGAATGAAAAAAGAAGGGAGTGAGGACAGAGGAGAGACCATTGCAGTAATCAAGACAGATGATGTCAATTTGTAAGACCAAGGCAGGCAGCGAATGCGGCCTGATTCTCAATGTATTTTGAAAGTAAGGGAGTAATATTTTTTCATGCACTGGCCAAGAGTTATGTGAAAAAGAGATCTCGAGAATGATTTACACATAATTAGCAGTTGTTTTTGCTGTTGTTGTTCTTGTTTGGTTTACTTTGCTTTTGATTTTACTATTAAATTAAATGTTTATTCATAATTTTGGATTTTGATCCCTTATCAGATATGTGGCACTCAAATGTTTTCTCCCATTCTGTGGGTCCCCTTTTAGTGTGTTGATTGATTTCTTTACTGTTCAGAGAGTGGTCCCACGGATCTGTTTTGTTATCTGTGTTTTTGCTATCATATTCAAGAAATCATGGCAACAATCAATGTCATTAATATTTACCCCTATGTTTGTTTGTTTGTTATTTTCAGGTATAACACATAAGTCTGTATCAGAATGAGTTGATTTTTGTGTACAGTATAAGTGTCAGGTTTCATTTTTTGTATGTTTATATCTAGTTTTTCTGATACTACTTGTTAAAGACTACACTTTCCCTTTGGCGCTTACTGAGGACCAATTCGCCATGCATTTGTGGATTATTACTGAGCTTTCTACTTTGTTCTATTGGTCTGTGTGTTGCCTTTATAAAACTATTGTGTTTTGACTACAGTAATTTTATAATATATTTTAAAATTAGAAAGTGTGACAAGTTCTAGTTTTATTCTGCTTGCTCAAGAATGACTTTACTGGGGCTGGAGAGATGGCTCAGTGGTCTAAAGCACCTACTTAGAACAAGCTTAGCAAAGCATCAGGGACCGCGGTTCAATCCCCCAGCACCACATGCCAGCCAGCCCCTCCCCATGGTGGGCTGAGCTGGCCACACACACACCTCTCTCTCTCTCTCTCTCTCTCTCTCAAATAAATAAAAATTTAAAAAAAAAGAATGACTTTACTTTTCAGGATTATTTGAGGTTCTTACGAATTTTAGGAATTTTTTTCCATTTTTGTAAGATAACTCATTGGTAACTTGATCAGGATTTTGATGAATTAGCAGTTCAATTACTGAAGTATAGACATTTTAACAATATTACATGCCATTCCAAAACTTGGGATGTCCTCCCACTTATTTATGCTTTGTTTCATTTTTTTCATGAGTTTTGTAGTTTTTAGTACATGTCTATTAGCTGCTTGATTAAGTTTTTTCTTATGTATGTTTTTAATAGTACTAGAATAGGATTATTTTCTGTTTGTTTTCATTGTTAGTGTATAGACATAGGACTGCTAATTGTAGTTTATTTTCTTTATCCTACAACCTATTATTTTACTGTTTTTTATTAGCTCCACCAGCTTTGTGCTTGTATGTATATGTGTATGCCTGTGTGTGTTTGTGCATGTGTTGTGTTCATGATCACTACATATAAGATCAGACCACATGCCAATAGAGATGGTTTTGCTTGTTCCTCTCAGACTTGAGTCACTGTTATTCCATTTTTCAGCTTAATTACTTTGCTAGAACTTTCCAAAATATACTGAATGGAAATGAGCTAAGTGAATGGCTTTGCTGTCTTTTCCTGATCTTAGAGAAAATATTTTCCTAAGAAAGCTTCCTCCGAAGACAACATGCAAGTAATCAACCAATATATGAAAAGATGCTCACCATCATTAATAATTAGGGAAATGCATACCAAAGCCCTAAGATAACTGTTTAAAGGGTCATTATTAAAAATAACCCAACCATCCAAAATAAATACAACAGATGAGAATGTGGGAAAATTAGAGCCCTAACACACTGTTGCTGAGAATGTAAAATCATGCAACCACTATGGAAAACCACATGGAAGTTCTTAATATTTTAAAATAGAACAGAATACCAAAATTCTACTTCTAGGTATTTATTCAACAGAAGTGAAATCAAAGCTGTGGAATGAACTCCTATGACCATTGCAGCAGCCAGCAGGCTAGCAAAATATGGAACCAGAATGAATACCCACCAATAAGAATGAGTGAAGAAAACATGACACATATAAGGAATATTATTGGAACATTAAAAATAAGTAAATCATTTCTTGTGATCCATCATGGTTAAGTCTTGGGAGCATTCTGCAAATGAAATAAACCTGTCTCAGAAGACCATACACTTCAAAATTGTATTTATATTAAGTGCTTGAAATAGTCAAACCCACAGAATTACAAACTAGAATGTTATTTGCCAGGATTTGCTGGAAAAGAAATTGAGTAGTACAGTAGACATGAAGTTTCTATAATATACTATTAATGAGTTCTAGTGATATATGTATAAACCTGTGTTTATAGTTCACCATACTGTACTATACACATAGAAATATGTTGAGTTGGTAGACCTCATATTAACTGTTCTGTTCACACTTAGAAAAAGATTAGTCACCTAAGGCTTTGGCCTGAGCATCTGGAGATATTAATTCCTCTCAAAATGAAACTCAAGTGGAATAAATTATGGAGAAGACTATGCAGATAATCTAGATGTAGTAGGATTAATTGAGATGGGAATAACTCAACCGGGAGACACAAACAAAGTCAACTCTTTCCAGAATTTTGCTTCAAATGCCGGAAGGGGAGTTAAGAGAATTTTTTCTGAGAATTGTATATTTGTGTGCTAGGAAGAATAATTTAATAGAGAAGGAATGATTGGTTGATAATAGACAAGCTTAAGAGATATACCTTGAGTACAGCAGTATAGGAAATTCATCGATGATCAAGGGAGAGAACAAATTATGGTAGCTAGGAAGATAGATCACGCAAGTCCCTTGTATTTCTCTGTAGATGAGCTAAATTTTCTCAATGAAGTGGATACTATGGTCATTAACTGAAAGCAGGATGGATGAGGAGTTGCTAGAATTTAAAGAGGAAGACATGT
>NW_004524661.1:6902348-6935690 GCF_000260255.1 Octodon degus | reverse complement strand
AGGAGGAAAGAAATTAAGACAAAAAGTATAAACAATTGACAAAAGAAGACAAGACAAATTAAGTATTATCTGTTCCTTTCCATAGACCAGCATAAATGTATAGTACAGTTGTCTAAACTGCTTTTAAAGTTTATGGGTTTAAAAAATATATAAAATTCATGGCTTCATCACTTGTGGGTGATTAAACATGATTTTTGTGTCTCCTTCAAAGCCCTTAGCTATCAGGTCCTTGGGCAAAAATATAAATCCTGGTTGCTGCATTTATCCCACCATAATGTGGCGGGGATTGAATCATTTCATCTTATAGTGGTAATCCTCTTTCTGTGGGATCCTTTCGCAAGCCGGTCTCCTGCCTTGTATATCATCAAGGAATTCTAAGCAGTGATACCATTTGTGCTTTCATTCTGTTCCTTGAGCAAAAAATGTTAAATATCAACTAGGAAGTCTAACCCAGTAAATATAGAGGAGTAACCAGTCAGCCTCACCAAATTTAAGATAAAAGGAACCATGAAAGGGATCAAAGCCAATAATGAGCCAGCACAAGTGCTCTGAGAGGCATGGGGTCAAAGAAGCCGGAAGCCCAACCATTAGTCTGCAGTGAACAGCGTCGCTTACTACAGGAGAGTGCAGCACCATCACTCATTCTGAACACAAGGCCTCAGACTTTTATTGACTACTACCTACAAGATGCTGTGAACTGAAATTGTGAAGATGGATTTCATAGAATCCCTGCCCTTTAGTTACTCACACCTGAGCAGGAAGAAGGAGACCACCATGGTGGCAGGACATCGAGCAGCAGGGTAATGAGGCACATGACTTAGCAATGAGATCGTGAGGTTCGAAGCTCAGCTTTTCACTTCCAAAGCTTGGGGATGTGCACGCCTTCTCAGCCCATGTTTCTTCATGAGTGATATCCAAAAGTTACAGTGGATGGTGTAAACAGGGGAGAAACTGTTCAGGGGGAAGGAACAGCTGGGATGAGGAGCAGGAGCAAAGCAAGAAAAAAGGAAGGCAAAAAGAAATATTTATACACACACACACACACAACACACACACACACACACACACAATCACAGGATAGCTTGGATATATACTGCTGATTTCAGCTGGCATATTGAAAGGAGTAGTTAATGCTTGAATTTATTTTTTTCTCTCCTTAATTTTTTATAACTCTTTTGACTAGTTATGTATGCTTATATGTGGCCATCTGAGCAACTAATTTGAAGACAATATGCAATAAAACAACTATTGTTGGATTCCTATTATTTTGGATAGTGAAATTCTGTGTCATTTCTAGTTTTTTTACTATTTTTTATTTTCTTTAACAAAAACAGCTGCTGATACATTAAAGGTAAATAAATAAATTAAATGGAAGAACCTATTTCTGGATTAATTGTGAAGAGTAAGTGTATAAAGTATTTTAAATGGCCCTGATATAATACCTACTACATAGAATAGGCAATGTTCCACATGTAATATATGATTAAGGGTTGTACAAGGAGGTTGACGTTTGGGCTGAGCTTTGAACTAGAGGAAGATTGTTGCAAGTAGAAAGAGAAAAAGGGAACTCTAAAGCCCAGGAGACAGTAGTGTAGTGACTGCAGCACTAAGAATGTGCTGATTCAGCTGGAGAATGAACAATGAGGAAACCAGAAAGGATACCTGGGTCAGATTTTAAATAACTTAGAACTTGTTGCAGGGCAAAGCACCATAATTTTATTACATTAACCAGTGGAAGCCATGGATGGTGGTTAACAAGAGAATGTCTTGAGTCAGTTTACATTTAGGAAAGCTATCCTAAGTAGGGAGTCCACAGTGGGAGGACGGGGATTGGAGACAGCAAGAGAAGTTAGAAGTCAGACAAGATGATGAGGATCCTATTGAGAGTGGTGGAAAGGAATTGGATAAAGGGGGATTTAAGCAGCCAGGTGATGGCATTAGTAGTAAGTCTGAGGGGACAGGGTAGATACATGAGGGAAGAGAGAATCCTACTGTGATTCTACCAAATAAAAATGAAATGAGTTGCTTAGAAGAAAGTCTTGTCAGTAAATCAGATAGAGGTGTGGAGGAGAAAATCTGGGAGGGAACCAAGAAACAAGAAGTTTGGCTATTGAAAACATTGACCGTAGGGGACTTCTTTGTTTGTATGTTTGGTTGGTTGGTTAGTTGGTTGGTTTTGGTACCAGGGATTGAACCATTCAGTATAGTTTTACTCATTTCCATACAAAGCTTTTAAAAATTTGCAAATGCTTTAATGGAAATAAAGCTGAGTATGGACCTGTGGGTGGGTATGGAAACCATCATGCATATGTTCCAATTGGGGCTATGTAAGGAGCAGGGAGGCAGAGGGAAGGTGGCAGACCAGGGCGAGGTCAGGATCATAGAAATGCTGCTTAATAGGAGAGAGAACCTAAAGAAAGTGAGTAATGAAGGAAAAGAGAGGCAAAGTCATACTAGTCTTGGGAGAAGAGACTGTGAAAAGCAAAATCAATTAGATCAGCTGCAAAATGTTCAATTAGGAGTCTCTAGATTTGACAGGGGTAACTTGTGATGGAGTGGTCTTGAGTGAGGCCATCGAATTGCTTGATTGCAATGGCTGATGGACAGGTGGGTGGGAAGCAAATGCAAGCAGAGGGTACGCCTTACCTCCAGGACGTCTGAAAAGACTCTACAGAAGTAGATGATCTTGCTGAGGGCCATAGATAATCAGCAAGATTCTGATGATTTATGTGGCATAAATAAAAGAAATCTTAATTTTTTAAAAGGACAAAATGTAAAATAATAAACTAAAGCATTTAACTATAAAATGTATTCCCCTGTAACTTAGAAATCACACCAGATTTTTTATGATAAATAGATCCAGTGACCAATTTAAAACAAAATAAGTCCTTTTCATCCTGAGAAAACCCTGACTTTCCAGGCTTAAGAGTAGGTGGAAATTTTCTTTTTTTATGTATTTAGCATAGGGTCTATAGGGTCTCACTACATAGATCAGACACTTGTAGTGATCCACCCATTTACAACCTCCCAAGAGCTGGGATTAGAGGCACATACCACCACACCCTGTCTTAGGTGGGAATTTTCTATCAGCACAGACTGGCTTCGTTCTGACACATCACATACAAACCCTGACAATGTGAGTTTTTTTGGTACTTTGTTCATTTTGATTGTTCTCCTTGGTAGCTTTAATTTTTCTTTGTCATCTCACTAATGATAGAGAAGAAAACAGAAACTAGGGCTAGGCTTGGGCATGTTGTCCTTCCCACTCTGCTTTGTCTCCCCACCCAACAAATACACAGTTCATAGCCATTCCCTCCTGTCCTTTGATTCTTTAATAGGACATGTCATATAGTCCAATAGATTTTAATAAGCCGCATAAAATAAGACAAGATCGCAGTAGCATTTTTTTTAAATTAGAGAACCATTTAAAGTTTAGGTTTCAGACTCAGACAGACCTGGTCATGAATACCATCTCTTCTATTTAAAAGCTGGACAGCCAGTCAGTTTCTTAAAATGGGACTCTTTCTGTCACCAACAACAGGATAAAAGAGAATATAAACAGCCACTCTGACATGGGGATTACAGGAGCCTTATATTAGTGTTGCATCTTTCTTTGTTTCTGTACTCAACCAAGATATAAAATTATAATCACAGACTGAAATGATCAGCCTTGAAAATTGCAAAGCCCGTCTGTAAAGTAGAAAATGCATGAGTTTGAGTATGCAACCCCACAGCAAAAGACATGTGTAAGGGCCAGGGAGATGGCTCAGTAGAATAAGCACTTGCCTGGCAAGTGCAAAGGCCTGAGTTCAATCCCTGGTTCTGAAAAAAAAAAAAGTATGTATAAAAACTTTATACTTGCAACCACATACAGTACCCAATGTGACCATGTGGATAGATTCGTAAGGAAATGACATGGGTGACAGATGAGCAGACTTGGGGCTCCCACCTCACATTGCCAGTGAAACATAAATGTTTATCTCTCTCCTGTATCCTCTAACATATGGGAATTCAGTTCCAGAGCACATACAATGGAATGTCATAACACAGTTCTTAGTACATCACAAATACACAAAATAAAGCTGTTAGTACTTAAAGCCTTTTATCACCTAATAGAAGGAATTTTAAAACAATTGTTCTATAGCTCAGAAAGTGTAGCAAGCCTTCTTTGGAGTCAGCAGTGTCAGAACTCTGAATCAGGCAACCTTGTTGCCTAATCCACCCTTGGGTGACCATACTTAGATGATGCAATGATGCATTGTGATCATTTGAATTAATTTTGATCTCTTACTCTCTCTCTCTGAAGTCCTCTGTGGGCCCTACAAAAAAGAACATATGCTTAAAGCTAATGCATAGGAATGCCAAATAGCCCCAAATTGTGCAGCTTTTGGTGGATTTGAGGTAAACCCTTTACAAGGAACAAGGGAGAATGGATTTGGTTTTGGTTTTAGTTTCTTTCCTCAAAGATTTGTCAGCTTAGAAATTGTGTGTATCTGTGTGTGTGTGTGTGTGCGTGCGCGTGCACGCGTGCGCACGCACATGCGCCTGTACTTGTATGAACTTGTGCAAGTATGTGTGCATAACACTTTTTATTATTAGAAAAAATTCCTTGATAAATTACTAATGTAGAGAGAACGCTAGTACATCAGGATGTACTAGTACATCCTAGTACATCAGGATGGTTTGTGACTGCATTCTTCAAGATGTTCCTTTGGGATGCCAAACCATGCTGCAATTTTTGCCACCCTTGATTTTTGACACCAAAATAAGAACAGTTTGAAGTAGCCTGAAGACAAAAGCATAAATTGGTGTTGTTCATAGCTTGCTTATGCTATGCTAATATACTTGCCATAGGCAAGGAATACTTCTAAATATAAGTTAATTTTAAACCATTAGGTGAAATGTCTGGATATTCTTACTAATGATTCTGAAATTGTAGGTTGTCTCAATATTTCATAGGTATTCGGATATAGTAGCCCAAAGTATGTGTCATGGTAGACAGACACAACAAAAAATTTTTTCATGAAATTTTTAAAAATGAGATTGGAAGATTCTAAAACCTTGGCTGACTGTTCTGCTGTTGATTTCTCCGAGGAGTAAAATATACGTAGCAATTTCTTCAGAAAGAACTTATTAAAGTTGAAGTATAAGGATTTTTAGATCAAAAGGGTAATGATTTTTTAAAATCTTTACTATGTGATAAATTATTCTGAGGGCATTATAAAGATGTACAAACTTGCACCAGGGAATAACACAGAAAGTTGGTGGTGACTTTGAAATTAGTATAGGCATAATACTAAACTCCTTCCATCCTTGGTCAAGTTTTTAGAGTATGATGATACTGATATTTTTGAAACATAATTTTTTAACATCAGAAGAATTTGCTTGTCATTTTAAAGGAATATGAATAAGAAGGCTGCATGTTTTAAATCACTTAAAGCACAATACCCTCCCCAACAGTTTCCTCCTCTTTAAGAATAGTAGTTTCATGGAGAATTGTAAATTATTTCCATCTTTTACTTACCTTCCTTTAAGAAAATGACACCTAAATTTTAAACAATTTAACTCTGAAGATATATTATCTTGACTCTTCACCCATCTAGTCCAAGAGGAAGTCATTAAACTTGAGGATTTGTAGGAGAGTAACAGAGAAGGGAACAGTTGTATTGAGAGGCATGAGAGGAGATGAAAGGCGTAGGAGATTGGAGAATTTCCTGGAGTACTTCCCTCAGAAAGAACTAATGATGGTGATTTGGAGTTCTAAGGATAACTAACTGTCCAGCAGCACAGGGTAAGATCAGAAGATCTTATTATTGCAAAAGGCACAGGATTCCCGAATCCAAATATTATGACTGACTGTCACTTATGCCTCTCGTAAGGTGATTTCAAGCCAGTGAAAATGATAAAGCCCTGGGGTGGCCCCTTCTAGAGAGAGAAACCTTTGAAGGGATCTCTTTTAAACCACTTTTGTCAACAAGACCACCAGCAGCTCCCTTGGAAGTCTGTCACAATAGTGCCCATGTAGAACTATGTTTTTTCAGCACATCTCCACTGTGGGTGAAACTAGCTTTACTGACCATTCAAAGCTGACATGACACACTATGTGAATGTTGTTGATTTCCTTTTACTCTTAGTGTCCTTTAGTGGAGGCTCATTTTTCAATTCCTCAAATTATTATTGTTTCAATAATAATGACTTCATTATTTGCAATAGCATGGGTGAAATATAATTTATCTAGCATACAAATTGTCCCGCCGAGACTCACAATTTGGTAGTTTCTTTTATTCTGTATTTAGGGCAGGGTCTACAAAGTATACAGGGTCTCACTATGTACATCAGACTCATAGTGATTCTCCTGTTTTCAGCCTCCCAAGCACAGGGAGTATAAGCATGCCCCATGGGCAGGGCTGGCATGGCAAGCTGGGGATCAAACCCCGGCCACTGCTCTCTGCCTCAGCAGGTACTTTAGTCCACTGAACTATCAGGCCAGCCCTGGTAGTTTCTAATATAAACATAGGGTGTGCAATCACAAGCACAATCAAGTTGAGAGCATTTTTATCCCTTCAGACAAAACTCAAAAGTCCTGTAGCAGTCATTTCCTACTCTTCCCCAGCCACAGTGCTCCTACACAGTAACTTTCAGTGTGTTTTGTCTCTCCGGATTTGCCTGTTCTGGACACTGCATTTAGATGAAATCATGCAGGATATGATCTTTGTGAATGATTTATTTCACTTCATGTTCTTAGAATTAATCCCTGTTATAGAGCACAATGCTCATTGTATACACATGCCGTCCTTAATTTCCCATTCATCAGTTCATGGACATTGCATTGGATCCATTTTGGTCTCCCCTCTGCTTTCTAATCCTTGGTGTCATGTGGCATTTTTCAGTGGATATGATACAAAGACCATGGGCTTTGGTGTCACCTGCGTCTGAAGTAAATCTCCATTCTGCTGCTGCCTTGGGTAGACCCACTGTTTCATGATAAGTTGCTTCTTTCTTCTTTGTAAAAGGGTGACCTAT
Organism: Octodon degus; assembly: GCF_000260255.1. NCBI lineage: Eukaryota > Metazoa > Chordata > Mammalia > Rodentia > Octodontidae > Octodon > Octodon degus. The sequence goes on along the minus strand of NW_004524661.1, from coordinate 6,928,667 downwards.
GCCATTCTCTCGGCTTGATGTAGGGGCTAAATGGTGTAATAGTTGAATACTTTCACAGACCTTGAGAAGGTGGCCACACTATATGTGCCTTCCTGTGGAGGTCTTACATGCCATACATAAAAGTAATCTAGGTAACGCCAGGCTATTGCTCTCTGTTTAGAATCATCCAAGTGAAGACTGCAGAGATTTCTCCTTGTATTGACAGTGTGTTCTGCAAAGACCTCACAAAGCTGCATGACAGTTGGTTCTGTTCATCCGTTCCTACCTCAGTCTCACCCTGAAATCCCATGGAGTAAACCCCACAAACTCGTGACTTAAAGATAGCGCAATTTACAAAATGCACAAATTGGTGCTTGCAGATGTTCCAAAAGGGGATATGGTGCAACATTTGCATTTCATGACATTGTCTCTTGAGGTAAAAGTACTGTCATTGATTTATTAGGTACAACAGAATTTTAGGGACCCCCAAAACTAAGGCTTTTATGTATTTTGACCTGAAGTATTATCATGTACTGTTAAAAATTTCTTATATTAATTTTAACCAGAGGATAGACAGAACATAAGCAAATCCCCTCAGAGAAGTCACAGTATGCCTAAGGTTTCCTTAGTAATTGAGTCAAGAGAATAGCTAGCCAAGTCTTTCAGTAAAAATACAATGCTGTGCTTCTAAATGAGTTTGCAAAAGACGAATAGACTCCTGTTTAATTAAACTTACTTGTAAAGTTTGCTTAGAGTTTGTAGTAATTCACCTTGTCAGTTCTCATCCAGGATATTTAATGATGGGTTTGTTTTAGCTTCCAAATCAAAATCAGCTTCTCCCTCTGTCCAGCCTGACATCAGGCACCCTGTGGAAATTGCATTATTCTCCACATGCATATTCATAGAATTAAGTATTATCGATGGACTTAAAGAGCTCAATTATTTTTTACAATTGTATGCTTAGTTGCATATGCTGAAGTAAAGTAGATTGAATATTTCAGAGTCTGGTCAAATCCTTGAAATACAAAATGTGAATGAGTGTCAGCATGAAACCACTAGCCTTGTTGTATCAGTTAGATTTTTAAGACAATTACCATCAATATCACCCCTTGATTTATAATTCATGAAATGTCATCGATTATAACAAGCACAATTTTTTCCTCCCAAATCTGTGAACAGAAAGCATTTTAACAGATGAGGAAACTGACTGTCATTTAGAGAAATGTCTCGTCTCAGGCCATGAAATTAGTAAGTACTGAAGCAAGATTAGACTGGAAACTTCTGACTCCGAGCTCTTTATTGCATTCTCTGTGTCCTCTTGTATCTTGGGAATGATTTGTTTCTCTGTATTTGCAAGAGCCTTCTTTCTTTAGGTTCATCTTTAGGCCACGTATATGTCACGGTGGCACCCATTTAATTTCCTGGCCGAACCACATGGACATTCATTGGTAGACAGAATGCTGTATTTCCAGATGCCAGGATAAATGTAATTCTTGATTAATAATTTAATAAAAAAATAAGGTGTTTGTTTACAGTACTAATTAAACATTCAAGGAAAACACACATCAGCAATTCATTTGAGAAAACACTGAATGCAAATAGGAAAACAAAGGAAATGAAGATAGGTTAATTCTATATGCCCTTGAAATACAACACCCACTTTGTCCTTGCTCCTGAGACATTGGAGTTCTTTTTTCCCCCCAAATCTTTGTCATATGTTGAATTGTTAGTATGGCTTATGGAGATCTAGGGATTTTTGAGAACAGTGATCTTCTAATCAAATGCCTATAGAAACTAGATAGAAGACATAAACGCCTTTGTGTATCGCAGTTACACGTTCATGTATTTGTCCGTTGTGTAGAAGAGTGGATCATATTTGCCATGAAAGGGCAGGTACTATGCTCAGGCTGGTTGCTGCAATCTTGAAATTAGTGTGGAATTTCCCAGATCTTCTGACATTCCAAGTAAATCCTGGAAGTCAATACATTTGCTCCTCAACTCAACATGGGGTCCTGATAAGTGAATTCTAAATTGAAAGTAACAGAAGTAAAATATGCATTTAGCAGAGTACACTTAGCTTAGTGAGTAGCATAGTGGGGCAGTCCAATACACTGCATAATACAGGTTGCTGTCTTCTCACAATCCTGTGGCTGCCTTCAAGCTTCAGCTTGGTGTCACTGCCTAGCAACAGTATTGTCTGGCTGGCCCAACAGAAGAATTCAAACCAAATTCAGGGCTCCTAAATGCATGTCACCTTCACACACTCATAAAGGCAATTCATATTCTCTCTGTCTCTCTCTCTCTCTGTCTCTCTCTCTCTCTCTCTCTCTCTCTCTCTCTCTCTCTCTCTCTCTCTCTCTCTCTCTCTCTCTCTTTCTCTCAGGATGGAACCCAGAGTTATTACATGAAGCTGAAATCCCAGCCCTCTTCTTTCTACATTTTATGAAGTCTTTGAATGTTTGACTTAATTAAATTTAAGGAAAGGAGTCTTTTGTAAGACAGAAAGCACAAGCTAGCAGAATTTGAATATCAAGTCATTTATTTTCAACTTTTCACTTTAAACAGGTCTTCCTAGAAAGAAAAGAAACCATTGCCCAATGTCCTGGGATCAAAGGTTAAAAAACACGGGCAATATTTGCATTCTGGTCACTTAGGTACTCAGAAATGTATCCAGTGACTCACACTTTACCACATTCTCATTCTGTTTCTGGGGACACACCAGAACTCTGTTATGTGACGATCCCAGTATACCTGTTAAGGATGTTGTGTCACTTCTGAGCACATCAATTTTCACAGGTTTATCATGAAAACCAAACACATTGAAGACAAACGGGAAAAATACAATACATAAAATAAATAGGTCGATGTCAAAATACAATCTATGGAATTATTTCAATCCCCCAAAGCATAAGACAGCTTAGAACTTGACACATTAAAGAATTTACTTCAAAAGGGCAATGTAGATATTTATTATTCCTGTTTCTCAAAAATACAGCTCTATGTATATGTGTGACTTACTTTAGTGTTGGAGTCTGCATGCTGAAAGAACTTGAGATCTTTTGGAACAAAAGGGAGAGGGCTAATCTTTACTTTCATTGTGGTATTTAAGGAATGTCCCTACTTTTTGATAACATTTCTGAGGTGCCAGAGATTCAGGTGACAAATGACGTTTTTATTCCTGACATGCTACTTTTTATTATATCATTGAGAAATAAAGTTCAATAAGTGACTTCTGATAATACTTTTACTGCAGTCTTTATGAAAGATCGATTCCATTAAGTAGGTACATTTCAGTTGCTATTACTTCAAGTGATGCTATAATGTACTTGAAATGCAGTCTTTAGTTAATAATAGCAAGCTTATTGAGTGTGTTAGCAGTGTGCTAAACTACTTACTTTTGGGCCACGCATCAGCCAAGAAATAGGATGTTAGGCCTGCATGCTCCTTGTGTGTTTTCTTCTCTCAGGTTTAATGTATAGTTACACACAAGTTAAAAATATAAACATGCATGCTGTCATTTTATAACATGTGATACCACTAATGTCTCATGCAACTGCATTAAATAGAACTTGACAGATCACTTTACTTTGTATTTAAGGAATATTGGTCATGCCATTCATAAAAATAGAACTCACGTCTACATGCCTGGGAAATCAGAGACATTATGCATAAAGAACCCAGATGACAGAAATAAGTAACTAACACAATAATACCTTTAAGAAAGAATTCTTTTCATGACAAGGAACATGCATTGTGTATCATACAAAAATGTGTATGTGTATCATACAAAATGTGCTTATTAACTAAAAAAGAAAGTTTATTTTCTCTCACCTTTTAGTGCTCAAGAAAATAGACTAATAATTCCTAGGCAAACAGCATGGTAAACCTTACAAAAAGTTGTAAAAACAATGCAAGAAACTTCCATATCCCAAAGGGACAATTTCAAAAGTAACTGCGAAGTGTTCATCTATCTATTGCTGCATTCATAAACAATTCTTAAAATTGGCCTACACATTATAGAACCAATTAAGCTTAAAATGTAGAAAAGATAAATGGGTAAAAAAATGAAGAGTATGTGCTAAAAATATTGACTGTGGTATGCATGCATACCAAATAAGATTATAAATGATTTTGTTTATTCTACTTTTCTCATTTAATAATAAAATAGAATTTTTTGCAAGGAGATAACATTTTCAGTATAATTTTCAGTGCACTGATGTGTCACATGTACATAAGCCATTTTTATTCAAGAATACTTTTATGGGTTTTCTGTCTTTTAGTACATTAATAATGCAAAAACACCAGTTGCATGATTGGCTCTTCATAGAAATTTTAACCCTGATTGTGATATTTGATAGTAAAATTTTCTTATAGTTTTGAAAACCCACTAGTACTAATTTTTTTAAACAGGGTAACCTTTATTTTTTGTACTAATTTTAAGGCAGAAAAAACTTACTAGTAAAATATTTGAGACATAAATGTGTAAGTAATTTCATCACTCAAAGAATATAAAGTATGTTTTCCTTATAATATAGCTGTAATACGTTATCATAAATTTCTCCCTAGTGTCAAAACAACAATGTTCTGCATGTTCTGCATAGACTGTATGGAAATATTTGTGACCCACAGAAAATTCTTACAGTGAGGATACTAGTAAACACCTCCAAGATATAATGTCAGATCTGGTTAATCAATATATTAAAATATATTAGAATTTGTGTTGATTAGGAAAATAGCAATCAAAGCATTTGAATCTTTTCACTTGTTGAGACAGATGGCCTATCTTTATAAAGGCAAATATCCAAAAACAACAACCCACTACCTTATCTTTCAAAATATGGTGCTCAGAATCATCTTGGAAAAGAGCTATTTGAGCCTAATAAGCCATATGCTCAATGAATTGACTTATTCCATTCTGTGCTGTAGACATAAAACCCTTTCTTGCAATGTCTTTATCATATCTGCATTCTCTGCAACTCATTTATGAAAATTAACAAAGCTTCCAAATGAGGAATAAATTTGTATAGAGAATTCAGCTTTTGTATAAAAAACATTAAATATGTTTAAGTGAACAGTCTCTGATTTACCAGTGATTCTCCCCCAAGTGTTCACAGTATGTTTGAAGATCAGATAAACCGAGAGACTCGTTGCTATACATAAAGCAAGTCTACAATTATCCCAGAATGAATCCCTCAGAGTTATGTAGCTTCCTTACTATTCTTTCTTATTTATTTAAAGATTAAAAATGGGCTTTAAAAAAATGTCTCTGGGCCTCTAAACAAGAGTTTATTTAATTGGATATATTAAGGTAAACTTCAATGTATTGTATTCAGTATCACAAATACTAGTCTACAAAAATTAGCAGCTTCATGCGTAGCGTAATGGAGATCTGATTTATTAAACTCCAAGCACCTATAAATGACCTAACAAGGGAGACCTAGGGTGGAATAGGCATTCCTTTATTTAACTATTGTAATCCCCTAAAGAAAATGTGTGTGTGTGTGTGTGTGTGTGTGGAGAGAGAGAGAGAGAGAGAGAGAGAGAGAGAGAGAGAGAGAGAGGAGGGAGAAGGGAGAGAAGGAGAGGGAAAGGAAGAGGGAGAGACAGACAGACAGACAGTCTTAGTTACTGTTCTCTCCTTGCTGGGACAAAATACCCAACACCCAAAATGAAAGAAGGAAAGGTTGTTTAGCTCACAGTTATTGGACATTGCAGTTCATACTCAGCTGGCTCTGAGACGGAATGGCACAGAGCAGAGAGCAACCTTTCATGGTGGCAGCAAAGAGCAAGAATAAAATGGCACGGGCAGGCCAGGGAGATGGCTCAGTAGAATAAGCGCTTCCCTGGCAAGCACAAGGGCCTGGGTTCAATTCCTGGTTCTGCAAAAAATAAGGAAAAGAAAAAAAAAGAAAGAAAGAAAATGACAGGGGCAGTGGCAACAATGGATGTAGAAAACAAGTCTGTCTCCCTTATGTTGCATTCAGGCTCTCTGCCCCAGACCACTCATAGCACTCAAACCCACAATCTCAGCACTAGATCATGAATTAATCACAGTCTAGAAGTCTACCTCTTGTCTGCATGAGGTTTTGCAGGGACAGTTAGACTCAAACCATAACAGAGATGGAAAAGCCCAAACACTTTTGGCAAGTAAAATCCTTGATGCATAAAATGAACCTGAAAGAATCACGATTCCCTTTTCCCTCTTTTGGTTATCAGGTGTTCTGTGTGCAATACCCACATATTCAAACTGTTCATCCCTCATTCATCTGTTTTGTCTGAATTCCTGCTGATCTGACTGCGTGCATGCATGGGAAGAGGCAAAAGGTAGAAATATAAACCCCAGAAAAACATCTAGAGCTTGAAGGAGAGTGGTTATGTAAGAACCATTACCAGTGGGTTGCCCACGGAAATGTTTCGTACAGGCTTCTTTGGCGCTTACACTTCTACTGAGTCAGGTGAGAGTTGTGGGATTTGCACATTCACTGGAAGCTATATAGAAACTGAGCTCCAGCAGGCCCAGTCAGTCTTGTGGATCCAGCAACTTTTACTCTCCAAAGCTCTTATACTGGGACCAAGTTTTGTTTCACAACAGACTGAGGGAAGAACAGGGGCAGAAGTAGCTGGGGAGTCTTCTGTAGTAACTCATACCACGCTGGTCTGTGGAGCAGCAGCAGCAGACTGTGACATGGGAGAGGTGGGAGGTGGGTGAGGACGTGCTAGACACACACATTCTCAGAGCTCTGCCCTGCCTCTGAAATTGGGGGCCTCAACCTGTTGCCACGGGTTCTCCAGGTGATTCTGCACCACGGCTTCCGAGTTACACCGATCTGGGAAGCAAAGGCAACCTTTGTCAATACAACATTTTTCTTTCAAAGATACATAGAAGTAACAGCTGTGCAAATACCTTCACAGAGAACCTTTTGTTGAGAAAAATGATTACTGATAGACTTATTACCATTTTTTGTACAAGATGATTTCTTTGACATAAGATTGTCTATTAATGAATCTTAGAAGCAGTCAAAGAAAATATGGAATTCTTTTAAAGTTATACTTCTCCTGTGAATCACTAATCAAGAAAATATTCTACCAGTGAAAACAAAAAGGTGAGGCAATTTGTACTTTGTAATGATTAGAAAAAAGTCTCTGCTTCGTTACTGTTAAATGCTGCTAAATCAAAACTGATCAAACTTTTGGCCCAGCCTAGCATAATTCCCTTTGAAGTGTGTTGTCATGTCTGTCAGTTTAGTCATAGTTTAAGATGTTACATGTTTAACTTAGAGAGATGAGTGTAGAGTCTGAAAATATGTCATTGAATGGGGAAAAAAAGTGACTTACATTTTTGACAAAAATAAAGGGACTAAATCTGAATCTGCAGAGGATGAGCACTTGAGACACTGCCAAATGTTCATCTCGTCCAAAAGAACTAAGGATTAAGAATCAGAGCTGGATCAACATCTGCACTTTAGCTGAGAAATGCCATTTATATGGAAGATAAGTTTATTCTTGTGTCTAATCTTGGCATCATTTTCAGAAGTTTTTCTCTATATCCTTTACTATCTCAGATCATTATTAACTCAGTTGTATTTGTTTTCTCTATAAATTGTTCAGAGCATGTCTATTCTAGTATTAGGATTGAGTTTGTTTTTCCAAGATCATGTTAGCATATACCTTATTTCTTTTCAGTCTCTGAAATAATGCACAGGTCCTGGACTTAGTAATGAAATTTAACCCCAGGTCTGTCTTCTGTGAGGTCGCTCTTGTTTATTTAACCCAGGTGGAGCCATTTTGTCTGAGTACCAACCACAGGAGAACAGATGAACTTGAGCGGGTCAAGGCCCTTGCCAAGGAGGGTACTGATATAAAAGATTGTCCATTTGCTACATTTTGCTGTTGCATTATTATCCATGCCTACCAGGCTGGTTGCGATGAGTTGTGTCATCTGAATCTTCTGGACCATGCCTTCACTGCTCACATACCTCAGGTATTTACCCAAACACATTGTGGGTTTACCTCCCTGAAATGCTCAGCCATCCGTCCATTTCCTTCTGCACAGAGCAATAAAAATCAAGCTAGACCCTATGCCTTACGTATGGAACCCGCATGATTTACAGCCAGGCTGAGTCTAAAATCATAAAACTTTCAGTACGTGGTTAATATATAACCATCAAAATAACAGAGTGCAATTCTAAATTTATGAGGCTGAACTTAACACTGAATATCAAATAAGAATCACATTGATCTCTGTAGCGGATGACTTAAAAACACATTAGGTGGCATAACTGCAAGACAGTACATTGATTTAAGCATAAAATGCATAGCACTCAATACTTTACCACCCAACGTTTCTCAATAATGAACAAAGCTGTTGTATATTGATGAAAGGAAAATTATTTGTTTTGTTATATTACAGTGCTCATGGAGATGCCTTGCATTTAGGCTAAGCAAACATGATTTGAATCACATTTAGCAGAGGGTGACATTGCATGGACATTGTACTGAATTTACACTTGTTTCTCAAAATAACTACAGGAGCGTTATCATACTCAGAGTTTTCTCACTTCTTTTAACAGGGACGATTCATACAAGGTAGGTACTAGCTATTGATAAAATATATCTTACTGTAAATTTTCTGAGAAAAGCAGTTCCACGTAGTTTTCAGGTTTTTATCTTTAAGCACATAAGCTAGTTTTGTAGAATTATTATTGTGCTTGGGAATTTTAAAAGTATCTTTCCAGAAGAAATAATCTTATGATAAAAACAATTTGTAAAAAAATATATTAGAAGAATCTGTTTACAATTTCCAGTAAATTGAGAATTTGGAAATTCTGAGAGCCACAGGTGTCCATGAAACTTAGGTAATACAATCGATAAAGTTGGTTCTGTCTGAGGTAAAGGTGGTATCTCCCACGCAGCCAGTGAGGGCTAATCTCCGAGATGCTAGGGACCTTGGTAGCTAGACAGGTGGTGACACATTTCCCCGCTGAATCTATCTGTGTGTGAAGATGCTAGCTCTTGTGTTTTGCAGTAAGAGATTGAAATATAGATTTTTTTTTTTTTTTGGTGGAACCGGGGGTTGAACTCAGGCCCTTGCACTTGCCAGGCAAGCACTTATTCTACTAAGCAATCTCCCCAACCCCATGATTTAACTTATTCTATGGCCCCTGGGAATATTGTTTCATATGAAAGAGCAGGAGTTATCCTTGCTGTTGGTGGAAAGCAGCAGGGAGGACTAGGTATCCGAAACTTGGTAATCTACATGGAAATACCACCTGAGTAAAGCATCAGTTAATAGTCTAAATAGACCTCATTCTATTCAACGCTGCAGCATGCAGGCCTGTGCCCTCACAAGTGTGTAGAGGTATAAAAGATTATGGAGGGCCTGTGACTATCACATCTACATTTACCTGTTAGTTGCAAACAAGGCTGCACTCAGAGCTGATTGCTGGGCCTGCCATGGTATCTCTTCTGTGTGTCACATTCCAATAGGGCATAAATAGATCAGTCCTTTTCTTAAAAAAACAGTCAGAAGAGACACAATATTATCCACCATGAAGCAATAACTATTAACAATATCAATTTTGACTTTACATTTAAACAACGGAGGCACATGTACTTGTGACATATTTTTGTGGCACATATTTTCCCTGTTGTGTATTTTCTAATTTATGTTTTCAGGTTTTCGCCCTCCCATATTTCTAGCATTATGTTTTCAGGGTTTTTTTTTCCTTCATAGTAAATTAACTTATTACTCTCCATGACATGCGAGATAGACTGTGATGTTAAAGAATAATGTTTTCTAATTATCGTTGACATTTGCAGAGAAGATTAAAATTTAATAAAATTAATTGTCCATCTTTGAATGGTTCACTTTGCAGTTCATCATAGAACTCTGATTTTTCTCCTACTTGTGAAAACTTCTGAGGCCCATATGTGCACATATTCCTGCACATATTCCTGCACATAGTGAGGCTTTTCTCCTTCTGACACCACTGATATATTTTAAGCAGAAAAAGTTATTGATTTTGGAAGAAAATTCTCTAGTTATTTTGAAACTGAAATGTTGAAATTTGAAGTGACCTCACCTATCTTCTTTGAAAAATGTAGGTGAAGAGGTTAGGTTGAATGGTGAAGATTGTATCATCTCCGCCGTGGTACATCTCTACTAATACAATTTGAAGTGCTAGGGCCCCTCGCATCCATTTCTGAATCTGTTATTCGTTGATTAAATTAGCTGGCTGGATCAGTACAGTGGAAGAGGCGCTCTAATGACATTATAGAATCGGTATGCCATGATGAATTCTCGAAAGAAGTAATTGTGACAGCCCTGTGGCCATATGCACTCAGCCATGCAATTTATAGTCATTTGGAGAGCCAAGGACTTTTCAGTGTGGGTTAGGGAATTTGTTCCTACTTTTGACATAGTTTGAGGGATATATGTGTAAGAGCAGGAGGGCAGAAGGGGGGCACTTAGCGGTAACTCAGAAAGAAATCAAAATTTTGTCTCTCCTCCTAGCCACTGGTACTTGGATGATATTCAAAGAATAAGCCACTGCGTGTGGATGCCTTTATTGTAATGGTGCCAGTTCCTTTAGACAGATTTATGATAGTCCCGTTTCTTTATGGTTGCAGAAGATAATGTTACTTTGGGTAAGATAAAAGTAAATGCAATCTGGTATCACAAATTCCCTGCTTATGGAGCACTATAAATTCTCATCTTTCTGTTGCACTTGCAGCAATCCTAAAAACATTGCTGGGGTTGTTTTGATTTAGGTACATGTGGGTTGCCTAATTACCAGTAGTTTTTAAGCAACTTAAAATGGAATATTACTTTTTTTTTTTTTGCTTTGCAACTATTTGCAAGATAAACAGACTGTCAGATACCTCTAAAAGGCTGATGATGACAGTGGTTGGCAAGGCAAACACTGGCAAAACACCACATTTGGCCAAATTTATTGCAAAATTACCAAAATATGTATAACTGGGAAGTTACTTCAGCACTACTGTTGTATGAGAATTACTTCCTTCCTATTTTTGCTTTTTATGATTACTGGGCTGCAATTGTACTGACTTCAATGAATGAGTCCTAACATTCACATGCCAAGCTGGGTTCATGTTGCAAACTCCTTTTTCTCATATCCAGTTACAGAAATTTGCTGTATATAATTGATTGCTTTTATTTCTCAAGTCTAGAAAAGCAGTGTTGTTTGGTTTACATTTGCCTCCCTTATCATAGTCATTATTTTCACCCATAGATAATTCAGTGTCAAAGCTTTAAAATCAGTCTATATAAAAAAATTCACTGTCTGAATATTTATTTAGTCACTCCCTGTTGCTCTTAAGAACCATTATCCAGAACGACAAATGTAGAAGCATTTCTTTAGTAATTCTATGGTTGGACATTTCTCTTTCCAGATAATAGGCAGGTAATTCTCCAGCCCTCTTTCTGTCACTGTTTCCAGCATTCTTTTGGCTCCCCAAAGCTCTTATCCAGGAGTTATTTTTGACTGTCCCCCTTCACCCTCCATATCCAATTTATCTCCAACACCTGCTGCTGCTTCCCAGCAGAGTATCTTAGATGGCCCCTCCTTTCTATTTCTACAACCTCTATCCCTATCCCTTTTGATCCTTCTGGGCCTGGAGTGCTGGGCCCTCCCTTGGTCCATCTCTGTGGTCCCTCTCACCCTTGCCAGGACAGCCTAGAGAGTCCCAGCCTCTGGAAGGTTCTCTCAAGCTTTGATTACATTAATTTACATCATGTCCTTTGACACGGTGCCTTGCTTATTTGTGCTTCAGAAATGCAGAATGGGTATGACTTTTATTCTCCTTTCTCATACCCTTTCCCCTTTTTATAGCTGACAAAACAAAAGAGTGGATCAATTTGCCCTCTGTTATGTATAGGGAGACCCAGAGTGCAAAGAGTAAGCCACTCTGTATAACAATGTCATCCACCACCACGCCTCACTGGTCCCCCACCTGTGTGTGACTGTGCTGCGATTGCCCTTGTATCATTTGGACTCATTTTTCTTTTTTTGTAATTCATGATCCTTATTTCCTTTGTGGACATTTGGAGACTGACTCCATTTCATTTGTCATTTGTGCATTCAATTTTAGTGTATTATGCTGAATAATATATCACTTAATATTTATGCTTGCGCATGTGCATCCTCACCAAGACCCTAATCAAATTAATCTACTTTATAGAAATAAAATCAAAATCTTCTTCAGTCTCCAATACCATACTTTGTACCTATAATCCCTAATGGAGGGGAACATCAAAATAGCTAATTGTGCAACTTGGTAAGAAGGCCTTTGTTTCTATGTTATATTTTAATATTTCCATCTGGTAAACCACAAGAAAATTATATTATTTTTACTATGAAACTCCAGAAAAACCAAGTGTGGCAAATAAACTCCTGGCCATCCATCCATGTCCAGAATAATAAAGCATAAATTACGAAGGATCCATGAATAATTGGAAGACGTGGAGATATGAATGTTTAAAAAGCTTCATGGGAATAATATTGGAATTTTGCTATAAACATTTTATTCTATAAAATTCCAAGGGGTTTTTTTGGTGCATTTATTTTTTCCTTAACTTTTTGACATTTTTAGATACACTTTTCTCTTTAATAAAATTTTATTCCGTTAAAAAAGAAATCCAAGAGTGTTTTCTGGGAGGAGGAAGCAGCTAGCTTTTCTTACTTTCTGTCTTGTTCTATTTTTAAAGGTCAAGGATGAGAAAAACTCTCAAAAGCAATTATTGATGGGAGTGGTGTGGGGAAGTTGTACACTGTTCCTTAGTGTCAAAAGTAAATACCAATCATTAGCATATGTGTCTTAAGACAGGCTTGTGTCGTGATTACCTCTAAAACAATTGCTTCAAGGTAATTGAATACCAACTAATAAAACAACATTTTGAGAATATATTATATATAAATATATGTATATATTCATCCATGTTAATCAGTCGAAACTTAAAATTATATGGATATATATTTGAATATTTCACAATATAAATTATTATATGCACACAGAAGAATACATATGTATATAAAGTACTTTCATATTTTGCTGATGCCTGGATAAGGGGAAAGATGAGAGATCATCACGTTCATTTTCCATTCATTTCAGTCTCTAGAAGTCCCTGTTCAGTCAGGAATACCAAATCAGAGATGGCCTTTCTAAAATCAAATTATGTATTTTCAACACCACCTGTCCCTAACGTCATGGAGAATAAATCCATCTGCAGCCCAACCTAAATTGCAATCCTGAATTCACTCATTATTTCTCAACATTTTGGATTAGGTACACAACTTTTCTTCATTAAGAAAACATTGAAATACTTGTTGTAAGGCTGAGCAGATAAAATGAGAGAAAATTCAGTCCTCATTGGAGTTAAAACCAGGTTAAAAGACAAATTATGAAGAATAAGACATTTTCCAATAGTCAAATTCTAACTTCTAGATTCCATCAAAAGTAGAGTCTAAGATTTGGCAAACAATGTGGAGCATAATAGAAACAGTTTATTGAAAGTTTCAGAAAGTTTTTTACAATGAAAAATAGAAGCAGTGAAAGGGTCAAAAAATCTGTGGTCTGCAAAGGGCCACCCAAATCCCTGGTAATTGGGTACATATCATCGGGGAGAACCTGGAGCCAAGAGTGGTCTGCGACCTGAAAAGCACAAGTTCATGGAAGCAGAGAGCTTACCATTGCCTTGAAGACGCTGTTGCTACCTTTGTAGAGCTTTGTGTCAGAGCTTCTGATTTTCCTAGAGGGTCTGGAAAAAAATTTTTAAAGATGCTCTGATTTATAAAATCATGTTAATTAAAATGTGAAGTCATCCTGGGGACAAATGAAAGAATCGTGTGCACAGGGAGATGTGTATCCACAAGGGCGCTATGAGGACCTGGTCCACCTGGCTGTAGGTACCATGGACAGCGGTTTATACTTTTTCCATTGGAAGTGCCATATCCTCACCACCTTGCATCCTCCTCTCTTGCCTCACTATCTTAGAACAAGGCAGGCCCAACCCTATCCTAGGGAACTTTGCACTGACCTTTTTTGTCTGGCACAATCTGCCCCCAGGTCTCTCCGTTTCTGATACTTTCTACTTCAAGCTCAAAGATCACTTTCTCCTTAAGACCTACCATAACAGTGTTGTAAACCTGCAGCTCCCTTCCTACGTAGCTCCCCTTCCCACGGTCCTCCTGGTGTTTTTCATCGCACGCTTGCTCTCTGAAAACCTGCCACATTTATTTATATATCACAACTTTTGCATATCCTCTGGCTTTCTCCACTGGAATATAAATTTCAGGGTAGCAACATTCTTTGTTTAGTAATATACTTAGCGCTGTGCCTGATTGATTGGTACACATGCAAAATATCAGTTGCATAAGGAAATTAAGGACTGAATGAATTCATGTGTAGTTTGAAGACCATCACAGAGAAAACGCTGGCATAAATTGTGAAATATTGCACTAAGTTAAATTAGCCAGAGAAGAGAAGACCTTCAAATTTAAGATCAAACGAGTTGATGTATTAAGAACCATAAGAGGCTTATAAAATTTAACAGTATTCTGAGGTCATAGTTAAACAATAATAACATCTGTATTAAAACCCAAAATATTCTCTAATTAACTAAACCAATATGAAAAAGGAAAAAAATGTATTTTGACATCTCAAAAGAAACAGCTTGATTTAGGTCATGGATTTATCCTACTCCAGTACAGAGTATTGTTTTTAGACAATAGCATTGAGATAATTATATTTGAGTTTAATCGTTGTTTTCCAAACCATTGTTATGACTAAATAGACTGTTGCATGAGAAATAATATTTCTCTTAGATGCATGCTAACCTTGTTCTCAATCAACTAACTTCAAGGTCTACTGTAGCTCTATCATTTTGCTAGAGATCTGGTAAGACCTAGTGTGATGACATCTTGAATGATATCGTTCTGAAGGTGTTAAAAGACCTGAAGCTTCTGCTCATGAGGTAGCCTCCTCCCATTTGACCACCAGGCCAGCCCAGTGAACTTCCCAGCCTTTCACTGTTAAATGAAGTATCTCGACCCACAGAAGAGAGATAACAGGAGGATGTATTTTACAAAAAACTTGATAAATACTATATGAGAAAATGACTGCATCTTCTATCATACTGTTCCACTGGTAGCACCTTTATAAATGTTCACTCTCTCTCTTATTAGGACATACAGTTTTAATAACCAAACATTACATCCATTTAGTTTTTGTGACCATGATGTTTTAAATAGACAAGTAGAACAACTACAGCACTCTAACTGGATCTATTCCAATATCATAGTCAAAAACGAGACTTTCACAATGCTTATAACATCTTAGAATCCCAAAATCTGTAGTGCAACCCAGTAATTTCTCACTTTTTTTCCAATTGGCATACCAGATCTATTCAAACAAATCAGCATATCCATGACTCAAATTATTTTTTAATAATTTTATTCAGAAGTATCAATGAGATAATTTCAAAACAGGTTAGTAGGACAGTTATAATAATTGATATATTGCATATTGTTGTCTTTGTAGTAGTTATTCATAGTACAAGATGCAGATATTACATCTTGCTTTCTTATGATATCGTGTCTAAATACTATTATTAGTTCAAAATTGTCTCATTGAACTAAGAGAAAGTGGCTGTATGTCTATGCTATCTATTTTGAATATAAAAATATATATTTCACCATTGAGAATCCTAAAGATCCATGACTCAAATTATGACTCTGTAGGATTCTCAATGGCACAAATCTAGTAAGTACAAATAATATATTTAGGGGTTCAAGGGATTTTTAACTCTCATGTGTAACACTGTACAAAGTCTTTTATTTTTTATTTTCATTTTTTAAAGAAATATCTTCTAGATAACTTCTGTTTCAACATTGGAATGTTCTCTTGAGGATGCCATCCATGTTCATTGCACATTTCCCTCTTCTGAGTAGACAGCTCAGGTGAGGAGAACCATGAGTCACAAGGACACAAGCCAGCATTATGAGGGATTTCTTTGATCATTTGCAAAAGAATTATGCAAAGGAGTATCACAGAGAATGTATTAGAGAAAGAGGACTTTCTCTTCCACCCCCCAAGAATACCCACATGAATCTTGATGCCAGGGTGGCAGGGAGCAGGCTGTGGAGCTACAGAAAACAGACTGCTCCACTGTAAAGCTTAAACGCCTTGCTCAGCAAGGATTCCAGAAAGATTTGCTCATGTGAAATGAGCTTATAATCAGGCTTTCCTCCAAAGATAAAGACAACATCCACTAGTTGTATGTTTTTCTCTTACCAGAAAAACATAGGTAGATTTCATTCTATTTATGTTTTAGCGTTCATTCCTTTCCAGTATATTGCAAAGGGCCATCACGACAATGTTCCATTTCAAGCCACTAGGAAGAAAAAGCCACATAGGTACTAGATGATTTCTTTTTAGCAATGAAAAAGAAATACAAATTGCTAGCATCTGCCATTATTTTGAGTTTTCAGAATCTTTTTATGATGAGAAGGTGTTCCTAACACTTGTAGTTATGGAATTAAAATTGTTTTAGCATTTTTAGGGGGCATGGGTACACTTACCTAGTAAAATCAGCTAGCTGAAAGATACAAATTAACTGCTCATCCTTACTTAATGAGGGCTTTACCTCACCGTGTTTCAGTGCTTGTCTGTATGAGCATATAGATTAGCAAAGCCACCCTTTGGACTTGCTTTTAGTGAGGCAGGTTGATTTTGGAGGTGGATAAAATGCATGGCTAGGTATCCTGTCCACTAAGCTGTTGGCGGGCTGTTGTTTATCGCAAGGTTTTAGTGTTCTTAATGAACTGTTAACAAGCTGTCAATTAGAGTGTTTATGCAAATTAAAAGAAAGAGACATTGAAGGATTGATGTTCGTAGAATTAAAAATCCCTCCTTGAAATATTACAAAGTAAATAACCCTCCTTTTAATAATTGTCCTTAAACATTTGCCCTGGGAAACAATAGCCCTAGCCTTTCTTGGTGTATTGTACGGACAAATCAAAACACACCCAGGATGTAATTTGCATTAAGATAGCAATGCTGGAGTTATTTTCTTCCCCCCAACCCTAGGTGAAGTTCAATTTTAAGTGTTCTGAAATGCACAGGTTACCATCTTAGGACTCTCACATGGGCACACATTGTCACTTTTGTACCCTTGGAGATCAAATGCCCTGGTGAAACCCTCCCCAACCTCTTAAGTGCCCCACACAAATATTACTTATTCCCATTCCCTGCCTTTCTGAAGTCACACAAGTTATCTCTTGAGTACAAATCCCTTGTCTGGTTGCACACTGTCAAGTTGGAGACAGTTCTGCCTGGGGCTTGCACTTTCTGAGGACAACACATTACATATTTCCTCTTCTGCCTGTTCCCCATCCATAAGCCCTGAATTGGTTGGTCTAATCGGCTTGCCCCCATCCTTCAAAGATCCATACAATTGTTACATTTTCTAGATAATTTTTTCTGCCCTTCTTCCCATATAACTAATGAAGTTTTCCTTTATTTTTTTTTCTGTATCATCTCTGGAGTATTTTAAGCAAGTTACATATCTTCCTCTGCCCTATACTCCCTCTCCTGGGCTCTTTCAGGGCACGGCTTATACCATATTCATCAAAATGAATCTTGTTTTTCCATGTAAGAAAAGAGCCATCTTGTTATACTTTTGGAGAGTTTTCTACTCAAACTTGTGTTTTGTAATAAGTCTAAAGTTATTAAATGATACTCAATATTTAGAAGTGTAATACCTTGCTGCATTCTCCAAATTTTTAATTGGTGTGATCAAAATTCTATACAGATAGTTACATTGGAGAGTGATCCTTAAAGAAAGCTTCACTTCTCAGTACAATTAAAGTAGACGTCTTTTAAAAGCTCTTAATATTCCCCCCAGAAATGTGAAATTGCATTTTGTTTTGTGAAAATCATGTTTTGATTAGATGCAGTTAGTATTTTAAATATATATAAAACTCCTATTTGGCTTAGAGTT
This sequence comes from Octodon degus, assembly GCF_000260255.1. NCBI lineage: Eukaryota > Metazoa > Chordata > Mammalia > Rodentia > Octodontidae > Octodon > Octodon degus. The sequence continues at coordinate 6,910,669 of NW_004524661.1, read as the reverse complement.
TGGAGGTTTGTGCATTTGTTAGTGTATTGCTTATTCCAAAATTACTGAAAATATTACTCTTCCAAATTTTGATTTTTTCCATCTCATATTCTCAACTCTGGGAGTTATAATGTTTCATAAAGGAAGTATCATAATCTACAGAAAAATCATGTATTCATACATAGTTGAAATGATGGATTAAGTTGTTTTATTATAAGTATATCAGAAACGCAATAAATATTTGCCAAGAAATGTAGTTATCACAGGATTTTGCACAGTGCAATTTAGTGATAATGTCCAAGTGGAATATAGATAGTTTTATATGTGTGGTTATGGTAGTTGCTTTGCAGTTTGAAAAACTTATTTGTAAGTGTTGCAAATAAATATGAGAGTTCCAAATTCCTCCAAGTTATTCCAGCATGTTGCTTGGCTCCTCCCAAGACAGATGGGGGCAGCATAAAGTGGTAATTCTGGTGACTGAGAAAAGAAGCTAGGCAATGAAAAGAAATAATCCAACAAGTGAAAGAAAGAACGTGAACTAATCTTTGGAGAAGCAAAAGTGAGTTGGCACTGCGGCGAAGGCTTTGGGATCAGCAGGCATTCGGGCCTCTCAGCACCTTCATCTGCAAGTGTCAGAGAGAATTCTCAGTGACCAGGATGGCCTGTGATTAGATGGCTCCAGGGTGAGGAACCAGAAGCTGCCACCAGGCTCTTCCTGTGTCCCAGGTATTGTCCTCCTGAGCACTTCAATTCCTGCATGAGATTCTCTTACTCAACTTCAGCTTTTTGTGTTTAATACATGCTCTCGCTTTCTTATATGTTTTTTTTTTTATTTTTCTGAAGATGTGTGTGCTTTGTGTATAGATAAGATAAAGCGTAGGGTGTGGTATGATATCCTATTATTGCTTAGCTATGACTTAATCTCTAGGCAAACTTGGGGAAATTCATCTTTTGGTGTCTGTCTCCTGAACTGTCAAAAAATCAAGTCAACAGACTCACAGTGGTATCACTGCTGTGTGAGCTAACACACAGGGTGTGACACTTGATAAGTTTGCAGTCACCTTTTTATTTTGCTGGTAATTCAGCCATCTGTATGATTTTCACTATTATCATGAATAATAGTGCAGGAGGCTTTTAGAAGCCCTGCACCAGGGTCAGTTGAAGGGACTGGAACTAATCTGGAGCAAATCATTTTGGTGAATATCTTGTATCTTTTTTTTTTTTTTTTTGAGATGGGGTTTCACTTTGTGACCCAAGATGGCCTTGAACTGGCAGTGATCCTCCTGCCTCAGCCTCCCATGTGTTGGATTAGCAGCACGCACCACCCCAGCCATATCTCATATTGTTCATATTTCTTTCTGTTAGTTTTTCCATCTTTACTCTCTGCCTTTCATAATGTGGAAACCAGGGAAACCCTGGAGTAGCAGAGGGGCAAGCCAGCCTGTGTCCCCTCCCTCCCTGCCCTGGACACTTACAAGTCATTTTCACCTCAGCAGAACATCCCTCATGGTTGTGAAAAATTGAGTGGGCTTCAAAAGAAACTGAAGAACCCAGACTCTTTTGGCTCTGACCCTAAGAGCCCAGCCGCACACTCAATCTTGTTGAAAGTCTAATAAATCAGCATTTTGAAAAGTTTTTATCAATCACATAGTTTTTCTTGAATCATAATATGAGCCATGACTTATAAAAATTGAACGGTCCCATTGCTTCAAATATACTAGCTTTAATCAAAATAGTACTTTTTGTGTGTATTTTTAGTCTTTTAATGCACAAATATATATCTTACATGGATCACATTGTGCATATTATCTTGTGCTAAAATAGTATTTTTATAAGTAATATGGCAAAACATTTCATTTAATATTAGGTAGAGGAAAGGTGATTCCCAACGCTTTCATTTTATAGCTGTCATTTTGACTGCTTTGGTATGATTGAGGTCCCTTTTGCTTTTTTGTAATTTGGTAAACATTTTTGTAATTTGGTAAAAATTCAACTCATGATTTTTTGTCTTCATCCGAACATGGCCAATTGTCAATACATTTGGACATTTCTGTGTATCCTACCTATAATTGTTTAGAGTTTTTCAGTAAACATTTATCAGGAATTTAATAGTTAGCAGTAAGTAGAATTCAAAAAATGATGTCTGCTGTCCATTTCTTCCAATGGGTAATTGATCACTTCCAAGATTATTCTTACCACAAAGAGCTTCATGCATGACATAAATAGCTTGTCCTTCCAAGCAAGAGCCTAGAGTGAAAACCGCAGGACAGATGCGCTCCTGTGGCCATGTCCAAGGAGAACACAATTGAGAAGTTGGAGAGTGACGAGAAAGCACAGTTCATGCAAGTTCTGGTCTTCGTGTTTGGGTTTTAACTTTCTAAAAAGTAAAAGGAGGGCCAGAGAGATAGCTCAGCAGTCTCAGTGCCTGCCTGGCAAGCTCAAAGATCTGGCTTCAATCCCCAGTACCACATGTTGTGCCAGCCATGAGCTGAGCTGGCCACCGAGTCCAGGTGTGGTGCCACATGCCTGTAGTCCATATACTGGGAAGGCTAAGACAGGAGGATCCCTATGAGTCCAAACTGTGTAGTGAGACCCTGTACCAAATAAATAAAAAGAAAAGAAAAGAAAATGCCAATAAAATAAAAAGAAAGGAGGGAAGGAAAGAAAGAAAGGAAGAAGTAAAGGGAGGCAAGACAAAATTTTTTTTTAAAAAAGAAGCAAAGCAGCAAGAGAGCAAGCACATGTGTATTTGGGGCAGTGCCCATCTCTGATGGCAACATCGGTCACATCGTAGTTCTCCATTCACATTCAACACTTAAGAATTTTTTTCTCTGCTCCTTTTATCATTTTTTTCCATTTACCTTTTTAAGTCTTTCCATGTCTCCATTTTAAGTAAATTCATTATTCTTAGAGAGGCTAAAATGTTAAAGAAATATTGATAATGCTATTTAAGAAGTCCTTGTGCTCACTACTATGACTGAATTGAAAGAATTAGTAAGAAACAGATCTCAACTCTTTCCAAAACATGAGGCTTAAGTGCTTCCCTGATATCCTTTGATGAGCACAGCCAAATTTCCGTTATGTGGTTTTGTTTTTGCAAATTTTTGCAGGTTATTGAAATTCCTTAAGAAATTTTTTGCGTCTGTGTTTACAAAACCACATTTTGGTTTTCAAATGGATTAATCATCAGTAACACATTATTTGACTACTCGTATAACTGAGATTTTGTATTTTCCATTTTATCATAGGTACGCATCCAACTTTGACTATTTCAAATAGGTTTTGCAATTGAGAAAAGAATTTGGAAGTTTGCATCTGCTTTTGCAGTAGTGAGGGATAATTGATGTGCTTGAGATACTTTTCCAGGGTGTCATATTATACTGGATCTTATCTCAAAATTGAGTAGCCTTGTTCTTCAGTATAAAGCTCTGAGAAATGTGGGGGGTGCATTTTCTTTATTCCTAATTTCTTTTATAAATGATGCTCACCTTGAATAATTGCTCACTCGAAGCTAAGCTCAGTGCAGAGGGATGAATGTACTTCTTCTCCTTCTTCACAGGGTTCAGGGTGTTCCGCAGGTAGCTTTTCCTGTTTTGCTGTGCTGCATGCCCTCAGGCCTGCAGCAGTCCAGGAGACCATATTCCACCGCTATTAACAATCCTTCTTCACCAGTAATGTCATCTCTTACACCTATCACTTTCTGCATTCCCACGAAGTGTTTCTACTCACATATATGTTTTCACTCTCTCCTGGCAAATCTTTAAGTGGAATTTTTGAATGGAAATCCTAAGATATAAATAGCTTTGAAAGCATTCTCCTGGTTTAACTGGCTTTGCAATCAGTCATTTTCTCCTTCAAAATCAATGCCTCTCATTAAGACAACTTCTGGCAGGAATGAGGGTCTAGCATCAGTTTATAGAAAAATGGTCATGATTTTGCCTCTGGGTTTGTTTTAATTGTTCCTTTCTATCCAGCAAGCCCTGTGGTTTGAGTAGTGGAGAATTCGTGTGCCAGCTCACCTTGTCGTTCTCTAAAGGTTACAGTGAGGACAGCATTAATCCATCCTGGGTTACTGATCACAGGCTGACTCCAGGCAGGTCCTGCCACAGGTGCTGAAGCACAGGTGTGTGCATGGAATTGAGCAGTGTGGGAGGCTGGAATGAGCAGAGCATGGTACAAATGAGGATTTCAGGGTAACAAGCAGGTGACAGCGTGTGCCTAGGGAGGAAAGATCTTCCTGATCAGGGGATTTCTATCAGAATCATTTGAGCCCGCAAAGAAATTAGAGAAATGATACAGCCACCTGGAAACCTGGGAGGAAGCAACATATCCCGATGTCCTGATATGAAAAAGTATGGAATGTGGAGGAGAGGGAAAAGAAATTCCGTGATGCATATGGCATTGCCAAATGAAGGCAAAAAAACCTGGAGTCATCACTTAGAAGATGTAGTTTCAAGCCAAATAGCAACTGTTGGAGGTGTTTATAACACCTGATACAGTGTTATAGATCCAATAATGCATTCATTTTTGAATAACAATGATGTCTGTAGGAATATTCTAGGATTGAATCCTATCACTTAGTTTTTGATTAGTCACTTTCTTCTCCTAACACTCACCATAAAGAGGAGGCAAGTTTTGCTTTGGCTCAACTGTACAGTCCACCCTTATTGCAAGGCAGCAAGATGTGACAGAAGGGTCTTGGGGAGGGGGCGCACTTATGTCATGTTGTCCAGAAAACAGCAAGAGTCAAGGGAGAAGCCAGAAAACGTGCTAACTCGCAGGGCTATGCCCATGGTAACCTGCCCTTCCAAACAGGCTCATCCCAAGTCAGTTCTCATGCCCCCATAATAGAATCAGTGTCCAGAAGTCACCTGTGATCACTGGAGATTTGTACATAGACATTAAGATATAAGCCCTAAAACCTCCTGGGCCATAACTATCTTCTCTGTACAGTGGGCATCACTATGATCAGCCTAACTCGTGAGGCAAGCTACGGAGATCAGGTACAATGACGCAGGGACGCTTCGGAGTCCATGGCCAGCGCTCAGTATGCAGACGTGGTCACTTCAGTCTCTCTCATGTGTCCCCTTGCTTATCTAGCTCGGGCTCTTCATTAGTTTATTTTGTGTTCCTTCCTCTCTTAATGTCTGAAACTTTTGACAATTTTCTCTGCGATTCCTGGCATTTGGGTCTCTCAAGATGGCAGGGGGTCTGGTTTACTGTCTGTTAATTTTAGCTATTCTCCACTGGAAGTGCCATCACAGCTAGAGTAACTGGAGAGAATGCGAAGAGGTGCAGCCGGATAAGTGGCCCCATGGGGTGGCCCTAGCAGCAAACATCAAAACAAACAAACAGCATCCCCAAACAGGTTCGGGCTTTAGGGGTTTTTAAAAATGGGCATTTTCCCCATTAATAACATATTTGTTAAATCCTAATGCGACAGCTCTCAAAAAGTTTGTTCTAATAAAACCATCTCAAATCCAAAATCATTCATTCTGCCTACAAATCTCAAAGCCATGCACTACCTAACATAATTTGGGGCACAATTTTCAAAGCTCCATGTAATAACAAATAAAAATAAATTATCCCTTGTTGCCTCCTGCTTCCACTGTTTCCACAGGAGCCAGATACTTCATGGAACCTGAAAATTTTAAGAATTTTAATGCTTTAAAATAATGACTTGATTGGCTGCTATCAGAAGTAAAATCCAAATATTTAAAAAGTATATTTTGCTTTCTCTTTCAAGAACCCTCCAACCTAAACCTTGTCTAAGGAAAGGACTTAAACCTTTAAATATAAAAGTAATGAGCTACAAATCTTTATTGTTAGCCTAGCCATAATATTACAGTGAAATTTTCATAGTTCAGATGTAACATTTGGATCTTAGATTATTAAGACAATTACTAATTTCTTTTTATCCAAACCAGTACATTCAGCGGCAAATGATACATCTTATTTTAGTCCTTGATTACTATCAGCCTGTGAGGAAAAATATTTTCAGAAGAGAATTATTAAATAGCTGAGTTTGGTTCCCTCATACCTAATTTAATGGCAAAAAAAAAAAAATTGATGGCAAAAGAAGACAGGAAAATTTCTTACGTTAAATTTCAGACCAAAGTGTATCCCAAACATTTGGAAGAATAAGAGCAAACATTTAAAATACATATACATAGTGAAGAAAATTACTTGAAAAAAAAATGACGCTATATCTACAGAAACCAGGATCCAGGAAAAGCACACGCAGAAGAAAATGTAAGGCTATTGTAAGCTATTATCATATCCCTCCTCCTTCTTTCCTAGCTGGTATTTTCTACAAAATACATTGAGTCTAATCTTGGAATAAGATATGTATGCTTTCATATATATTTCCATTCCTATGCACAACCATAGAGCTTTATCAATTCACTTATCCATGTGCATGTTTATCACAACTTATGCAGGACCAGATAAATGTATTTTTCCCACTGATGACTTTCTGAAGGGCAATATCCTCAAGTAATATTCTCACTACATCATAAGAATAAAATAAATTTAATCATTTGTGTAGTTATAGTGACGCTTCACTTACGACTCTGTCATTTCATCACGCAAAAAAGAAGTTTCAATGCTTCATGTAACCCGGAATTTTGAGTGTCTATCTGTACTCGAGTAAAATAATGGCAAAGATAAGACAAAAATGTATAAAAGATAAACTCTAAAGCAGTTAGAACTCTTGGGGAAATAAACTATTAGCCCTGTTCAATTACTTACTTGCCACCAGTGATTTTTATGAGAGATTCCCAATTAGGGAAAGCACTCTGAGCTACTTATGCTCAAAAAGCACTTCGTCACTGATATCAACCTATCGTATTTAAATCTGAATTACTGACATTTGAGTTTTTAGCATGAAGCAGGAAAAGATTGAAAACCAATGGTTTCTGACAACTGTCTAAATTATCATTTCCATACACATACCCTGTATGATTTCTTCTCCATACTTGAAAAATAAAAACTAGTGAAGGCAGCCCCAGTGCATATTTTTCTTCTGCTTGTTGTACACTTCACAGCCGTGGAATGAATCAACATGGCTAAATGTGCTCACGAGTGTCCGATTTGTTTCTCTCTGTCTCTTTGAAGGAAACTTGCAAGCAGTTGGAACACGTATTTTATTTTGATTCCACAGTGGAAAATGTATTCACACAAGTAACGGCAATAAATCATTATTTCTCAGATGACCAATATCAGCAGGAATCTCATACACTTCTCTGCTGGAGTTGATTTCCAAATTCATTGAATAATTATTGGTGCTGCTTTTCATAAGTGAAAACCATTTTTTGCGTGTGCTCTATTCCAGCTAAGTTTTAAATGCTACCTCTCTCCCTCATTTCCACCCCACTTCGGCGAATTATTTGTAAAGGTAGGGGAAGCATCAGACTTTGTACTCAGTAAATGTCAATGTGCTGAGATGGAGTATGACTCGTGACAGCTCCCTCCAACTTTTCCAGGATTTAAGCTTTCGTCTGAAGAGCCTCAAGACAAAGCTTGATTCTCATGCTAATGTCAATAAGCAAAAGATAAATAAAAATTAATACTCTAGTGTTGTAAGGGAAATCTGAGGATTTATTACAGTACCTTAAAATGCAACACTTACAGTATTAAATATCTATTGTCTTTTGTCCTCCCAAGAGAAAACAATGGTGTTTCATATCCCAAACTATTAATTGCATTTTGATAATAAACACTGAATATATTTTCAATAAAACACATATGATCTTTGTATTTCCCAGCTCTATAAAATTTATTAATAGCAAGTAACTCATACTTTGTCCTGAAATTGAATTTGTAAGCTATTGATTGGTTTGGAGTCAATTTTAATATAGATTAAATATTATGATCTCGTGCCAGGAATGTTGAGTTATCTACTTGGTAGTGAAACTTTAACCAACACTTTCCATGGGCAGCATCTTCTGGGCACAGTGCACGCTGTTAGGGGCTCTGTCACAGGAAAGGAATGAAACAAGACTTGCAAATAAACCTCACACCATGGTCCCCAGGAGGGCAGGGTTAGAGAGCTGAGATGTAGACTACTCCAGATAAGACTGTCAGTGATTATGTATCCCCTTGCAAGCATGTTTCTCTTCTCTTATGACTTTCTTTTTGTTTTTGTTATCTTTTTTTGGCAGAACCGGGCATTGAAGTCCGGCCCTTGTGCTTGCCAGGCAAGCATTTATTCTACTGAGCCATCTCCCGGCACCCTCTTATAACTTTGGATGATTGGGTTTTCAATTTTGAGCATCTAATTGTTAGGTAAATTGAAGCAATTTAATGAATGTATTTAATTTTTTCCTTGGTTTACATCCTGG
>NW_004524661.1:6887122-6901938 GCF_000260255.1 Octodon degus | reverse complement strand
GGAATATAATTTTTTCATTAGTGTCTCATTCTCAAATTGTACCCATGCCAGTTTGTTCTATAGAAAGCAGTTATGTCATATTGCAAATGTATCTCAAAAATGAATTTCAGTCCAATTATTCAACTTCTGAACTTCATACAATTATAAAATATCTTTAAAGATTAATAAATATGTCACATGATATGTCTTATCCCTGAATATTTTGTAAGTTTAATAAAAGGACTAATCTATTGAATTTGTAAGTGCATATCAACAAAGTAGCTCAATTTTAGAATATTAAAGTGTACTTTGCAAATATATTATAATTCATTGACAATCTCTACTCAGAAAGAAATATGATGTTATATGGTCAATTGGAGTTCGTTTCTTAGTCCGTATGAAAAAAGAATATTGACAAATTTGAAAATTGAGTTCAATATGTTACATGTCTTCACTGTCCCTTTGTCTCTTGTTGAGATCTGGTTAGCATTGAAAAAGGGGAAAAACGTTACGTCTTCATCTTGATGAATAATTGTAGACTCAGAACCCTTCAGTATATGAGATAGGAGCTCTAAAATCATAGGATGCCTGGCAACTGAAAGTGGGAATACTTGGAAGGAATATGGTTTTCTTTACAGATTCTTTTTTATTATTATTAGTTTTATTGAGAAGCAAATAGCAATGAGACAGTTTCAAAACTGATTAATAGGACATTTTCAATAATTAATACATTGTACATTGTTATCTTCTTAGTGGTTATCCATAGTACAAGAAGCAGACAGGATATCCTGTCCAAGCACTATTACTACAAATCTTTCTTCTCATTGAATTAAGCGAAAGTAGCTGTATATCTATCCTAATTATTCTATATACACAGATACAAAATGGTCCCTCTTGGTATCCCCTTTTTTTGTTTAGTCATATCAGAGATGGGTATTCCATTGCCATCTAAATAAAGATTCTCAACCTTCAGTTGTGCCTATGAAACACCAATGTCTACAAATTATTGCCTGATATTTGAATGGGTGATTCAGCAGCCATAAGCAACACCTGATCCCATGGTGAAAACGCCTTAGAGTGCATCTCGTCTGTCCTTACTGTGACATAAGGTCCTTCTTTCCATGCTGAGTTCTTGCTCTGGAAATTGTAATCATAATACCAATTTTCTGGAGTGTGACACATGGATTACTAATGCAGCATGTAATAACACGTGTGGAATAACTTCTCAACACGTGGAAATATTATTTATAACATTATCTTTCACCCTGTTGCCATCCTTAGTTTCTTTGACTATGTCACAAAAAACTGAATACCTTTATGGTTTTACCACTGTATCTGATAGCCAGGAAGCTTTGATTATAATTTACTTGAACTTTACTAAATTCTACATCATTATCAAGATTGCATTTTAAAGATAGAGCATTTTTTTTTCTGTTACATAGTTTTGCCATTTCCAATTTGGTTATAGTATAAAGGCACTGTATAATTTTATTTGTCTCTCTGACCATTTCTTATAGTTGGAAAAATGTCCTGTTGTGTTTGGAAGCTCTAACCTTCCCCCAATTACCACAGTCTGATGTTTTCAGACATAATTTATTTGCAGCACATAGATTTTATTTAAAAATCGTCTACACAGCCCTTTATGTATTATAACCAGATCCTGTTTTAATGAGATAACTATAGATAACACAGTCATGATTTCATGTCTCTTACATAATATATTGAGATCATTCTACTTATAACAATTTAATGAAAATAAATGATTTTTTGTTATTAAATAGAATTTCCATAATACAATGAGTTTCCTGAGCTAAAAGCTTCATGCTAAGTGAAATGTAGATGTAGGCCAGTGATTCTAATGGAAAGATGTCAACTACTGCACCTCACCAGAAATGATTTCCCCAACCCCTGCATTGAAAAGGATCATGATGCTCCATCCAGACTTGTAAGCAAAGGACACCACATTGATGATGAATATAGTCATAGAATGTGGTGTTCTTGAACACATGTTCGTTATCTCTGTCCAAAAGGTATATGCGTGTAATGTCCATAATTACTGGGGGATGGAAAAAGAAGTATCTAGATATTTTCCTTTCAGTAAGAATTACTATTGAGACCCCTGACAATCAAAGTCTCTGTAACAGTAACTACAGACACCCTTTTTCTTCTTTTAATTCTTTTAATGCCTACTACCTTCCCCACTCTTTCCCATTCCCCTCTCTCTTTATTTCACTCTACCTTTCAGCCTTCTTATCTTTTTATTCTCTCCATTTTTATTTTTTTCTTATTTGGACCTTTTGAATATCAACAGTGTCATGAAATATTAAGCCAAGAACTCAAGAAAGCCGACAGTCTATGGCACATTAGAATAACAGCATTGTTTGATTGTTTCTAATCGGTCATTCGTAATTAGTGCTGGTCACATAGAGAACTCCAGCCAGCTCTTCCTGACCAGCACATCGTTGTTCTCAGCTGCTCTGTGCCGACCCCCTCCCACCTTCTAGCAAGCTAATGGCCTGGAGGGCATCAACTACCCACGTCACCCCTACAGGTAATGGAGAGCTGACTGCTTTTGAAAACGCTTGCATGCCTACCCATCTGTAGCAGCCTTCAGGACTACTCCCAGTCATGGAGAGTTAATTGCCTTTCGGGATTCCTGCGTATTAATCTAACATTTACCTGACTATTAGCTCCTTTCCAAGGCCTGCTAAAGGCAGCTTTTGTCATAACACTGACCATATGCTGAAAAGTAATTTTTATTTCAGTTGCAGGGGAGGCAAAGTAATTTTCTAAGCAAATGTAGTGCAAGCTGCTGACGGTTACCTGTCTCTGCATTAGCCAAAACTGATAATAATTTTCTATCTTTTGAATTCCCTCATCTCTTCATTTTTTCAAGTTAACTCGCTCTATGAGACAGGGGTAGCTGCTCTGGGAAGCCGCTCATCAGGTATCTTGCATAATGTATCAGCATGTGCTTCATTAAATGCGGTTTGCGTTTATTCAGCTGTTTTTCTGCTTTTCTATCAACCTGACCCCAGAAATCTCCTTTTATCATATTCTAATGAGGAAAATCAATTGCAAAGTAATTTTATTCTCAACTGGATCTATAGAAAAGTTGTCCTAGTGGTGTATCATCTCATGACATGGTCATAACCTCCTCTTGGGTAGAACATCATTTCCGTATTTCGTAGGGTACACTCTGGAGGAGGGATTTGAGGAGCTTTTCATTCCCTAATGAACAGTTTCTTCTCGCACTTGTTTTTCTTCAAAATAATTTTATTTCTTCCTTTCTGGAGCTGGATATCTGAGACTCTCTTGTGACAGCAGGTAAGCAGAGGGGGAGTTAGTGTGTTTTCTTGAGAAGGCTGTTGCAGCTACAGAGAAGGAAGGGTCACAGCTGGAGCAACCCTCATTGAGTTCGCCTAGAATCTGATGCCTTCCCTGCCACATGCCTGACGTGTGTCTTTGGGTGAATCTCGTCAGCCTCAGGTTTCATTGTAAAAATTCAATTATACAAAAAAAAATGAGAGAATAGAAAAAAAAAAAGAATTCTTATTTCAAAAATTAGAATATCATTAAACAACCAACCCTCTCCACTCTGAAAAATCTACTTACAAAAAACCCAGACCACTTCTTCATTTTTTTCAAGTAAATATTTTTTATAAATTCATAACATTCTTTGACTTGTGTTTCCTTCAGATTTTATATGCTGAGATCTGGCTTTGTCACATGATACATAGGTAGGCTTCATTACTTGTAGCTATCAACAGTATTATATGTATGAATCATATTTGACCATTTGTGATTAATGAATGTTCAATTATTTACTATATTTTAACTATACAAACTGCAGAGTACCATTCAATATGTGTGAATAGTTCTCTATCTTATAAATAAAAATAGAGCTATCCTGTTGCTATCCTATAGAAATTAACTTTGATATGTATTGTCTAATTACTTTCAAAATAGCTATATCAATTAGCTTTCCATCAGCATCAGAAAAAGTGTTCATGTCTCCACAATCTTAGCACTTGAGGATATTTGTATGGAATATTTCTATTTTATTAGAAAACAATATCCTTCAACGGGAAATTTTTGCTCCCATTTTAATTTAAATCTATTGTCTGTGAAAGCTAACTTCTAATATTGCAAGAGATTCAAATGTACTGGAGCTTTAAGAAATATCAAGCATTTTTCAAAATTAACATTCATCTGTATTGAAATTATTAGACAGGTTATGTATAATATAGTGAAAAGAAAAATTGCATAATGTGTTCACCCCTAACCTTTGCAGCAAAGGATCTGCTGTGTATATGAGCATTGCTAGAGAATTTATCATGGGTCACTTATGAAGACGTTGGATCTCTGCCCCAATTACTCAGGTGTCATTGCCCTGGAGGTGCTTAATTTGCTTATACTGGAATAAGCTGTTAAACATTATCCTGTATGAGCAAAAAGTAAAGTTGTTTTGTGGACAGAAGTTTGCAAATGCACAAAAGGTTACACTGACTGATAGTCATTGAAAATTGGCCATTTAGATCAAGAAGGAGAGAATGATAAGTCTTTTACCCTGTGGGAGAGTCCACCAAGTGGTGAGGACATCTTAGCAGCGCAATGCTTTGCCCATCTGTTCTATCCTTGGAAATAATGAGTCAAGAAATTCAGGAAAGTAAGTCTCCATGCAGGGGTAGCTGGCATTCACAGAGATTTAGTGATGTGGGTCTAGTTGTGTTTGGTCAATTAGAGACAGTAGCTAATCCAGGCTAAAACTTGGTTTTTTTTTTTTTTTTGGATTGAACTCAGGCCCTTGCACTTGCCAGGGAAGTGCTTATTCCACTGAGCCATCTCCCCAGCCCCTAACACTTGGTTTTGTGAATAAAGTTTTAACAGAACTACAAATTAATCATTTTAGTTTAAGTGTTATTGCTTTTCCTGCCTGCAAAGGAAGCATTAAAAAATCGCATCCAAGATTGTCTAAAGTAAAGCTTGTAATTGCTATTATCAGGTTCTATACATAGAGTAGTCACTGGTCTCTGCTGTCCTTTTAGACACCAGAGATTCAACTCTAGATCTCATTTTGAGAGCTTAAGAACTAGTTTGTAAATAAGATACTTAGATAATGTTTTTCATTTCTTTAAAATGTTGAAAAACCTTTCATTTTCTTCGTACATCAATTATGATGGTGAGAAATGTATAATGAAATTTCAAGTTCCTAAAATATTTTTTGTTTGTCCTAAAAGAAGTTAAGATTATAGTATAAGTATTTGTGAAAAATATTTCACTTCCTGGAAAACACTAATATAAATGAAGCCTTTTGTTTTCTATAATTTCTAATCTACTATGGAGATAATCTCTCTTGAAAAAATTGAGTTTCTTTTACACAGTAACTCTTTAGCTTTTACAATAAAAGACAGTTAAATTATGGTTTATGAATTTTTGTAGTGTTTAATTTAGTGGTAAGAAATCTGTCTTATGATTACTCAAAACATCTGTCTTTTTATGCTACTAAGGTAATTCATTAAGTTCAAAAGACTTACTTAAAATAGCATTAAAATATTATCATATTCATTGGCACATAAATGTTTAATAATTATATTTTATATTTGCTCAATTCATAGTGACTGGTGTTGTGGTAGATAAGTAAGATATTCTCAAGAGATTTTCACTAACCTGAAAAAGAATACCACCACACTCATTTTAACAGTGTGTCATAGTCGTAAAGGGAAACTACAACCCAGGACTCAAGATACATAATATTTAAGTTTATTTCATATTTTCACACACTGAACATCTAACAGAAGTCTAAAAGCCATACATATGGGAGTGTTCCTGTTTAAAGACTCACAAACCTTAAAATTGTCGCAGAAAAAATACATTCACCAATGATTTTCATATGTAACAAATAAGCTCTCACTTAAAATACTGCTCATTTCTGAGGACAAATAAACTTCCATATAAAACTAATGAAGTTTAGAAATTTAAAAAATACTGTAGGCAAACATCTAAAAACAGAAATAAATACACATGCAACAAATGCAGGTTAGGTGGAGCGTCTCTGCGTGTATCTTTTAAACAGAAAGAACCTGCAAAAGTAGGTTACTGACCCTAAATAAATAAAAACAGATTTCTCTTCCAAAAATTGTTGCAGCCCTCCAACTTTTACTAGTTCCTAAGGTATTGCTTACAGTAATTTTATGCTGAGTGCACGTTAGTAAGGATTTGTGCTACCTAGGTGGCAGGAGGAGAGCCCTGGGTCTTCTCTAAGCCCAGGCCTCCATACCATGGCACTGGGCAAAAGCTCAGTAAACTTGAAAAATAAATGAGCATTTAGGCAAATAGGAAAGAAAAATATTTCACTAAACTATATCCTGAGAAAATAGCCACAAAGCTAGTATCCTGAAACCAAAACTTACCTGTTTTCCTCATTGACGTTTAGGTGAATGTAGGATCAAAATGCCTGTACCCCCATTGATCTGCCCTATTTCCTGGTTTAAAGCATAAATAAATGATACTCTTACTTAAAAATTCACAGTACAGTCTTCATCCTTACAGGCAACTGCAAGTCATTCCTTTGTTCATTCTGAAGACACTACGTGTTAAATCTACTCTATATGTTGTGACATATTATTGCATACTATATTAGGCTTTGTCTGATTCTGGCCAAGTAGTAAACAGATGAATAGAGTTGTCCTGCCCTCAAAGAGCATCCTACCGAAAAGGGGAAACTGAATATAACCAATCTCCAGCCTATAGAGCCATTCTAGACAAGACAGAGGTAAGACTGTGAGAATTCAGGAGAAAAGCACTAAGTAGAGTACATGTACTCCATCCTCCTCCAACCCCTTAAGGTTGAGCTTACCATCCCTGTATTACACATGAAAAAACATGATGGGCTGAGCCAGGGGCCTCAGTCATGGAGCTAGGGTGTGGTGAAAGCAGAACTGAAGTAGCTCTGGAGAGCTCACAGCCCGGGGTGTTCCCTCCTCCCATCCATCCCTCGATGGGTCTGATCCAGGGGGTGTTGGCTAGGATGTCACTTACTCCAAAATGCACCTTGCAGGGACACCACAGATGGAGCCCCCCAAAATACGAAAGGAGCCATGTTAAGCCTCTTGAGCACAGTCTGTTCTGACTTCCTGGTTTCTCCTGGGTGCTCAGGGATACACTAATTATGGTGGCCAGTGATATCGTCCCCCATAAGAATACTCTGGTCATGTGATCCATCTTCCCTGGGATTTGGCAGCATCTTTAGCTGCTGATTCTAGGATGAGGTGAGGGGCAGTGAGAGGGCCACTGAACACCCAAAAACCATCCTGTGCTTGAGTAATCACTTTGTGATGATAATAGCTCATTAGAGATGAACAAGTATACAAAATATTTATAAACAGTTGGAAGTGTACTTTTTGTCAAGTCCATCTTGATCAAACTCTAAAAGCTGAAGACTTTAAAAGCATGTATTTCATGTCCTACCCATTGATGAAGCCCACCCAGATGAGACAGGTACATAGAATGAGTAGTGCATTTCTGCATCCCCTCCTGCTCTCTACCTATAAGTCCCCATCCCACCCCAGTAGAGATCTACAAACATCCCTTGTGGTCTACTCCCCATTTTCTCTGTTTTCTCGGCAGTGTTTAAATCATTCCACCATCCAGTTTGAGAAGCTGGTCATTTTAACGTTTATCTTCTTCTGGGCTAGTTAAAAATGTGTCCACTTCTTATGCTTTTCTAAATATATGCTTTGAACATAGCACACCACTGCCAATCGCGAAGGTACTGTGGGGGCCAGAGCCTGCCGTCACCTCCCTTTAGCATCTACCTGAACGATTTTCTTTTTTCTCCACCTTCGACTATGACTTTCTTCAAGCATGCAGTACAACTATAAAAATGCATGCCATGAATAGATAACCTTTTTTTAGGGAGACAATTCCCCTTTGATGTGTATCTTTTGTAGTATAGTTGGAGTTCTCAAGTTCTTTCTCTTGCCCTTTCCAACTTTGCAGCACATATGAACATACGTGGACACTCAGTAGGGACTAGACACAAGACACGGCCAATGTGTGGGCTCTAGAATGTGTTTGGCCTGGCACTAAGCTTCCTGTGTCTCTAGGTAAGCCTCCTACTCAGCGAAGTGAGGCTAGCAAATCCCACCTGAGGAGTTATTGTGTGAACTACACTGAGCAACATGTGTTGATCTGAATTCAGGCCCATACTGAGTACTTGATGATTGATAGCTGCCTTCCATTATTACCACCCGGCATATACTCAGCTAAGCAACTTAGATTCCTAGTTACATGATTTTGTATTAAAGTACATTGAACTGGTTTGGACCTTATTTTTTGTTAATGGATTTTAGTTTGGTTTGGTTCTTTTTTATTTGTATATTTTTTATTTTTCTCCTTCCCCCCAGCCCCCTGAACATTTAACAATTATTCCTGATCCTTGTGGAACTACCATGTTGTTACAACCCAAACTGGAGCCAGAATCTCTTATTTGATACTTGGCCAGTAAAGTTTTATGTCCTATAAAGGGTACCAGAGAGAGCTTTACAAACATGAAGGGTAGCACCTGACCCCACTTACATCACATGGAGCTGCTTCCCCTGTGGAAATTCTGGGCTGTCTCCCAAATGCTTCATTTGAAGGTGAATGCCTTGTGCAAAATACCATGCATGTGACTGTCAAACAATTAATGCAGGAAACCAGAAAAGATCCCTTGTCCATGCTGTCCTTCTTAATGAATTGTGACAATGCACTAATTTAAGCACAATTGGCCCGCTGTCTCTCATTGTGACAGAGGCATTTCCACGGAGGAAAGCAGCAAGGGAATTCTGTGATCATGGGCTAGTCCGGGGCTGAGTTTGATTTATGAAATGAGACCTAGGAGCCTGAATTGAACAGATTGGCTTGCAAGAGACAGCTGTACTGGAGGAGCTGATGCCAGGTATGGCTAGTGGAAATGGAGAAAAATGAACAGTGGGATAAAAAAAAAAAAAAAAAAAAAAAAGAAAAAAAAAACCTTTCCCAGTCTCTACTCATCAACATGAAACATCTGCTTCAGCTACAGTGGTTCCCAGTGGCAGTCAGAATTATTGATATGGTGAGATCTCCCCTGCTTACATGCCACACAGTGGTGTGTCCCCCACCCCCACTGACTACACTGTAGTGACTCAGGGCTGTCGGAGTATGACCAGAGACACAATGAATGTGAGACCAGACTGGTGCCAGGGCAATTGTGCAAATGGGGAGGGTGGTAGAAGAAAATTTTCCCCACAAGCAATAAATTTCCGCCTGCTGTTCTAGTTTATTGTGGCTGAACACAGTGATTATACTGGGTGGAAAATAAGCAATAAGCTTCTGTCTGTCTCCAATTGTTTTTAATATTCTTGTTGAATGGGGGAACATAGCTTTTATTTAAACTAAACATAATTGATGCATTTTAAGATTTGGACCCATTTAAAAAAAAAATCTTGCTATTTCATATGTTATGTAAGCACATGCTGCTATAAATAGGAAAACAAATATGCTTAGCTCAGCTTTTTGTTAGATAAAATTTGATTAGGGATGAGCAAAAGCTGACGCCATCAGCCAACATACAGCACCAGGGAGCAATATGTATCATGTTAGAATGAAAATTAAATGCATTTATTATCAAAGAAACTAGTATTTCAGAAACACTCCAAGAAAGTTTGCATGCCAAAATAAATAGGAACTGGAATTCCTTCATTTTAGTCATACAACTCCATAACGCGCTGTGCTAAGCTTGCCTCAGCTTCCATGGCAGCTGGAGGGTGATTACCCGATTCACTAAAGCAAGTGAATTACACGATTCCTCAGCCTTGGCCTATTCTAAGTTGCAGAACAGTGCAAAAATATAAAGGAAAAATAAAAATGCAGTGTTTGTAAAGATATTTCTTTTTTATATGTAGCCTAATTGCCTTTGAACCCATAAATGAATTTTATCTGTGCCTTCTTATATGTATGATAAGGCATTTTTATGTTTTTAAGAGTTGACTATAAAATCTGGGTGCAGAAAACAAAAAAATTTCAAAGTAAGTTCCCAACTAAAATTTCAGTGGTGCCAATTTAGATGTAAAATGCTGAAGAAGGCAGCAGCTCTGGTGTTTGTTCACTGCTTTGGGGGGACACGTAGCACTACTCCTCGTGATAGGAACGAGCTGCAGACAGCAGGGCAATGAAGCACTGGTATATTAGCGAGCAGGCCCTACCTGACAGCTCAGGCACTGAAGAGGTTAACAGACTCTAGCTCTGACAGCACTGTAATGAGGATTTATGGTGATCAGATGAAGGTGGGTGGGCCTCAGCAGGAGTGAAGGTTACCTTGTGAGTCCTAACGCCAGCTGAGCTTGCTTACCTCTGTGGCCAACTGTGTACACTCTGAGAGATGGGGTGAATAGACTGTGTGGCCTAAAGAAAATTGCATTATTTTGTAGTTTTATACTTCCTAATTTCAAAAGTATACCAGCAGAAATCAGAATTTCATCATGGCAAAAAAAAAAATGAAATAATGTATTCCCTTTATTTTTTGTGTGTATGTGTGTAGAAATAGCACACCTCTATTTTGTAGGGCATTATTACAAACATATAAGGTGTGAAGCTTATGATAGAATGCATGGGTAACCAGCAGCATGGATTTCACATGATTTTCAAGAGTCTGTATATTTTGGCTCTGCCTACTTCTCTGGCTTTAAATATTGTATAGCTTCGTGTCCTCCATTTTCTTAAAACTTTTTTTTTAAATTGTCCTTCCAAGGGCTGGCCAGCTAGCTCAGTAGACTGAAGCAACTGCTTAGGCAGGCGCAGGGACCAGGGTTCCATACTAGGGTTTAAGTGCCTGCCCTGCCCTGGGGCATGCTGAGAGGGGGACTGAGCCTAGGTGTGGTAGTGCATGACTTTAATCCCAGCCCTTTGGAGGCTGAAAACGGGAGGATTACTACAAGTCTGAACTGAGACCGCAAGCAACAGGACCAATCCACCAAGGACTTAAACCTCTGAAACTGTCACTAAAATATAGCTTGTTTCTTCCATACACTGTTGTCTTGGGTGTTCAGCGCAATGGTACACAGGTACCCAGCAATGCAAAGCCACAACAAATTTTTGGGGAACACATTATTTGCTTATTTGACTCTGAAAAGTCTCTCTTCAATAAGACAAGCTTCATTAGATTGCAGTCCTTGTCTGCTTTTCTGTTTCACAGAGCCAAGAGCTATCATGTATTTAATGCCCAGGGAGTATTTCTTGAATGCATTATGAGTGGATATAGGAAGCAAGGGTATCCGAACAGTGAGCTTATGCTTTGCCTTTTCTTTATAGGTGTACCTATATCCCGAGATCCGTGTGTTCTTCTAAGTTTTTTTGTTTTTTCTTAAGAAATAATGAATGAAGGGCCAGCCCAATAGCTCAGTGGACTAAAGCACCTGCTTAGGCAGAAGGCAGTGGCCAGGGTTCCATCCCTGGCATGCCAGCCTCACCCCCCTGGGGCATGCTGAGATGGCGCTGGAGACTGGGCGTGGTGATGAGCGCCTGTAATCCCAGCGCTTGGGAGGCTGAAAACAGCAGAATCACTGCGAGTCCCATCTGTGTAGTGAGACCCTGTATACCCCGTAGACCCTGTACCAACTACATTAAAAAAAGAAAGAAAGAATGAAGATTGTGGTTTCAAAAGAAAGTACTAATGGGGCTTGACAGCTCAGAAGGAAGACTTGAGTTCAAATCAGATGTATGTTCCCAACTTTCCCCATTTTCAGGGGTATTAGCTTGGATTGGATTTCACAACTTTCACTCTGTTCTAAATTAGATACCTTACTGGGTGGTCTGACTTATTAGTCAAAAGCTAAAGATGTTTCTCTGTGGGATATTACCATTAATATCACATCGTATCTCACTGCTCTGACTCTTTAATGTGTTGATATCTGTTGTTAATGCAATATTTTCAAGAATATACAACCTATTTTTTCATTACAAAGATCACTATTTTAAACCCTCTTCAAGACTGGGAAGTTTATATTATGAAATGAGTCACTGAACTGTTCTACCAAATGCATTTCCTCTTGCATAGAGGATGTCAATAAAATAATAAATAATAAACCCGCACTTGGTAACAGAAGTATTTATCTGAACACACTAGTACATTTAAGCTGCTTTTGTGTTCCCTACGGAGGCAAGTTGGTGTGCTGCTTCTCATATTCAAGGTGTGATGTCTTGACCCCAGGATTGGCAGCAACTCCCCACAGGACTCAGCCGTGAGATTAGTCGGGAGGAAGCTGTAATGAGCCCTCTGCACACGCCACATGCTTTCAATTACTGCTTTATATGACTAGACAGTGTGGTGCCAGTGAGGAGCGATTGGAAACGATGCCACGGTTCTTTGTCTTTGTGGTGCAGATACCCAAGCCTCTGCTTTCAGGATCTTCTTCTACTTATGTTTATCTATGTTTGCTTTATCTGTATAAAGTCACTAGCCAGTCTCTGAAGTTAGTGACTCTGTATTGAATTACTAGGAGAAATTACTAAATAAGAGAAGCCAAAATGAACAGTCAAGATCCTAATGCCAGTCCAGCCCTGCTTTCTCTGTTCAGTTTTCACACTTTTCCAGACTCCTGGAATGACTTTTTCTGTCTCAAAGGTGCTTGAGTGAATGCCAGACAGCAACTGGGGTTTCTAAGGGTGCAGTAAAGTTTCCCTAAAATTTTGAGGATAAGAGTTACAGACTTCCTGAGATTTAAAAAAAGTTGTAATCAGAGCATAAAGAACTAATTACATACTTCTTTAAAACAAAAAATAGTGACTTATGAGGGAAAATAAGCTTGGGTTTGAGAAACACTGTGAAGTAGAAATAATGGTTCAAGTTAATTATCTGCTTGCTTCTGCTGAAGTGAAGATACAGAGACCTTCGTCCCCAGTGAAGAGTTGATGGTTAGTGGTCTAGACTGCAAGGTTTCATGAAGAAAGGGTTCAATTTATCTTCTCTCATTGGTGTATTATACAACTCTAAGACATAGTAGGATTATATAATACCCAACATAACCTCTGTTCTTAGTGATGGAGCCAAATCCAGAGGAGAGAGAGGAGGTGTCCAGGAGGACAAAGCCAGCTAGCTAGTGGCTAAGAAAAGACTCGGCTTAGTGATATTGTCATTTTCTCTGTATCACTAAGAGCTCTTTAGAATTGAAAAGGTGAGACTGAAAATCCCCTGTATGCAAAATGGCCATCGAGTTGGTTAGGACATGAGATAGAGACTTACTTACAGTCCATCTCTTTGCTGGTATGAAATCAAATTTACTGATGTCAGGTCAGACTCCTACAGCCAATGACCAGAATGGCCAGCCAGTGCAAAACTATAAATGAATTTATGTGACTGAGTGGGGAGTTGAATGAGATGGGGGGGAGAGGTTGAAGGTGTCGCATTTCTACAGCAGAAGAGAAAAAGAGGGAGAGAACACAAGAAAAGCAGGTTGGGAAATTAAAAGCAGCAAAGAAATAATTTAATGATGTTTTGTATCTTCATGTTGAGGCTTCAGAGTCCTTTATTGAATGAAATAGAATCAGGAAAAACAGGTTAAAAATTATTAATAGAGTTTTAGAAAGTTCCCAGTTTGTGTATCTGCTTAATGTCCTCTTCATGATACATTTATTTTGAAATAGTCCATTTGCCTCAGGAAACCCACCTTCCACGTATCTGCCACCTCTACCTGAACAAATAAATTGATAAGCATGACCAATCACTATTGTTTGAGTAAAAGAAATAAAAGATATATCTGACCTTTTCCCTTGATAGTAAAACATAGCATTCCAAACATCTCTCAATCTCATTATGAGAATAAGACAGGAAACTTCTACATGACTATCAATAGCCAACTGTGTGATTTTAGATGTCCTATGAAACCTTTCTGTTACCTCAGTTTCTCCATTTCTAAGGGACATCATTAAAGCTAGAGAATTGCCAATATCTTTTTTCAATTTATTTCACCCTCATGTAGCTCCTAGGCCAAGGAGAACACCTATACCCCAATTCATCTTTATTTCAAAATCAAAAGAATGGGTAGAGACAAATGTCATGAGCTGTAAACCGGGCTTGTGAAAACACATCAAACTCAGCTCTGTCATTCACTCATCTAAGCATTCAATTTTCTTCTGTGTGGATTTCAAGAGAGAAATGGCTCTGACTCATTTTGGAATATTCACTAGATGAATCATGCTCCAAACAATTACTGCTATGTTGTTAAATCTTCCTCCACCCCTGACGGTTATGGTTTTCAGCTTTATAATTTGCCATCTTCCCACTGCTTAGGGACATAGGTAATCAATGAAAATGTGTATTTCAAGAATACGCATGTACCCGAGGTTGTAGTTTATCAAAGTCACTTTGAATCATTCGAATTGAATTTTCACTTCTTATAAATCATCAATGTCTATAATCGCATTATAGGGTCACAGGGGATCACCAAGAAAGGTATATTAAAGGAATGGCAGAGAAGTGAGCACGATGCCCTTGAGTCACTCTTTGATAATGTGTGAAAAGAATTTGCTCCTAGAAAGCTGGAGGCAACACGGGGGAGGAGGTATCTTTCATTTGCACCAAGTGTAATGCTCATCTTCAAACCAGTATAGTTGCATAGTCAGTGTGTTTACTGGTTCAGATGAAGGATTGCAGCTCAAACCAGCAAAAAGATGAGAGGAAATTTGTTGGCTTCTATACTGAGAAAGATCGAGAGGTGAATATGGATGACTTCAGGCATGGCTGCATGCAGAATTCAAAGACAAATGCCACCAGATCGATCTGTCTGTCTGTCTGTCTCTGTCTCTGTCTCTCTGTCTCT
>NW_004524661.1:6824389-6887022 GCF_000260255.1 Octodon degus | reverse complement strand
CTCTCTCTCTCTCTCTCTCTCTCTCTCTCTCTCTCTCTCTCTCTCTCTCTCTCTCTCTCTCTCTCTCTCTCTCTCTTACCCCCTCCTGCTCTTCCCTACCTCCCTTCCCATTTTCTTTTTCTTCCTTTCCCTCCCTTTTTCTCCCTCTCTTCCTACTTCCATGTATACCTCTTCCTCTCCTTCACTTCTTTTACTCACCCCAAATTTTTCCACTCGGGTAACCACTAATTGTATTTTCCTGTTTTGCCTTTGCTTTCTGTAGTACTTTTGCTAACAATCCCATCAAATCTATAACCTATCATTGTTTTGCCAAAAATTCTGGCCCTATGAGTGACTTGCTCATAGGCATTGTTCATATCTGAATCACTAAAATGAGCATTATTCAAGTTGGGATTCTATATGCATGGTGGAAGGCCATATCGGAATTATTTGCTCCCAACTGATGCTGACTGAAGTAGGAGAAGGGACACTTATTCAAGCACAGTTGGAATGGCATTATCAGAAATAAGAAGAGAATAACAAAAGAATGCCTAGGTCAAGGGCAATTGTTTCTTATTGAGAAAGGGAATTTCTGGTTTGGGCCCACAGAGTTGTAAGGCATGGGAGAGCACCCTAAATTAATCTATCGCTTCCCTTCTAATCTTTATGGTTCACATTTCCCTATTATTCCTATCTCTGTGCCATTCTTCCAAGTGTATTCATAGACCCATTAATGTTATATTCTTTCTTTTGAGAAACTGGAGAAATTTCCTGTCACACACAGTTTCTTATTCACTGAGTAAACACTGGAACAAAAGAGTTTCTAAGTAGACAAACAGAAACTGTACACTTTATCACTAGGGTTCTGTTTTGGCCTTTGAAATGAAAATATCGCTCTTGTTTGAAACAGGTAACTCATCTCAATCCAAACAAAATATCAAATTTCCTGAAAAGGCCTGCGTGTTTGAATGTTTCATTTCTGAGTGTCATGGGCCTGGATACCTTCTTGTTGCTGATGTATCTGTATATTTTTCAAATATATCTCTTGGGAACATTAAAATAAAACATTTAATTATCCATCATTTTTATTTTTTTTCCAACCGATGTCTCTGCCAGATATGGAATGCATGTAATTCACTGTTGCTTTTAATTTGTCAGTACATTAATTTTAGTTGATAAAGAAGTTAACTGAATCTGCTGTCCCACTTATCTTTGATAATTCAAGTTCATTTGACTCTTGCTTTTAAAGGCTGTTCTGTGTATCCCCAAATCTCCTTGGGTTTATTTATATAGCTTTTAAGTTGTCATGGACCCAGGAGACCATTCAAGGGTGATTATAGTTTTCAAACTTGTTGGTATACAAACCTCATGACCTCTTTTCAAAAGACACCCAGCTGCTTTTAGCTGCACCTTGACCTCCAGCAGACATTTATTACAAATCAATTTCATAGATTCTCCACAAAATAATCTACAGTATCTCTGGGAGGAAGGTGATGAAAGGGGCACCAATAGATTGTCCTTAGAAGGTTAGAAAGAGCTACTGGGTCATGAATTTTGAATGAATTTTAAGTGGTACTATTTTTTTTTCTTCATTGACTATCAGTGACAAGGAACGTCGTGTCCTAAAGGTGTGGGACATTTCCCTGCGAGGTGTTGTGATCCTCTCTGGACAGAAAGGAACAGAGGGAGACCCTCTTTGGTTGACAACTCTAAAATCTCAAAGTTGCCATGGTGGAATTAAGCTAGTCTGTAGAAAAGAAGACACAATTTGTCTGGTTGGTTATTTATATTCTAGTCTGACAGAGGCCCCACACTGCTTTGAGCATCCTGAGGAGGTGGCAGAATATTTAATTCTTGAAATTATTTATCTTAACCCCTCAAGTAGATAAGAATTTTTCTGTTTTTATACTAGGAATTTATGCACAGTAGATGCCCACCAAACACTGCTGAATGAAAGTTAACGAAATCTGACCTTTAACTCTTTTCTACGTACTATTTTTATTTCATTTCTAATGCAGTAATTGTGCACGTGCACACACACACACACACACACACACACACACTTTATTTTTACTAATCTACCTTTATCCCAGAAGCTTTAATTATGTATTTTTGTAAGTAAAAGCATCATCTTCATACAAAATATAGGCCAGATAGAGGCACATGTGCTTCGAAGCATTTATTCACTAGGATATTAATTTCCATTTCAGAGTATTCCTTTTTGCACAAGATGGATGTTCTGCTTTCAATTTATTAGCTACATAAATGAGCTTATCTATTTCTAATTTTGACTTAATATAAAAAGCATCAAATTTTAGGTTTCATCCATCTAATTTTCATTTCATGTAATTATTTGTGGTAAGCTGATTTTAGTTTATGCCATCTGTTCATCAGGTCCGGGCAGACAGTATTAAAGGTATGTATCCCCCCGTATTGGAATATCCACATTCATATGTCATGCTGCATCGCAGAGAGACACTGTGGTTAGGCTGAGGCTGCTCTGAGGGAGCAGAATGTTACAACACCTTCGCATAGGAGTAAGGGTACCACTTTGCTTGTGGCTTGATGCCTGTGTTGTCATCACAGATAGAGGATATTGTTATCTTAGACAAAAATGTGTATGTTGTTTTGATGGCCCTGCTCTCCTTGTCCTCTGAAGCATGTTGGAAGACTCTCTTCTCTCTTCTTTGATACCTCTGGCATTTCACTTCTGAAAGTGAGCGAGTAGAAAAAAGCCTCGATTCTGTTAGCAAGTGATTCATTTACTGGTGTTCAATCTACTCTGAATGGTCTGGGATCACACTGCACAGGTGAGAGCTGCAAAGATTTAGCTAATTCAGGTTTATTAGTGTCCTCTTCTTACAGATTTTTCTTTGCTTCTCCAAACATGCAAAAAGTTTAAGAGCTTTGTGAAAGAACCTGCTCTTCAACAACCTTGAAAACAACCTATTTTATATCATACACACCTAAAAATAAAAGGCAAAGCTGTTTTTCTGTCAAGGAAATAAATATTTGCATTAGCTACTTGTCAATCAGTTGTTATAATAATCCTTTCATCGTTGCTATTTTCCAAGAACCTTTCAAGGAAAATATTTACTAAACATATATATGCCAACAATGGCAAATATTTTCAAATACAGTTGCTGAAGAAAAAGGAACAGGTAAAGCAATTTGTGGATTTTTTTATGTATTTGGTACAAGGTCTCACTATATATCCTTTCACTGATTATCTTAGGCTTTGTAATGTTCCATGGGTCATAGAAGTTTTCTATAATAGTTGTTTTTTACATTTCCAACCTTATGAATTATTTTAAAATATTATTTATTACTATCAGAAATTTTAAAAATATCCTAACTTTATGACTTACATTAAAAGAAAGCAACTTTTTTCATGCAATTGTGTTTTCTCATGTCAATCTAGTTAAAAAGATTTTATTGCTGTATGTAGGCTAATAAAGCTGATATATGTAAAGTTTCTTAGCAAAATTTGATCAGTAGTAAAATTACTAATAACAATAACAAAAGCAACACATTTTTCTACTTATTATTCACCAGATTTCTTTGGATATATTTTACTGTATCAACACATTTTATCCTTATAATAGCTCTACAAAGAGAATGCTATTATTCTTGAATGACACGTGAGAAAATACAGTTTCAAGCAGCCTTAATACGTGGCCTAAAGTAGCGCGGTATAAGTAAAAACTTGACCCACGGTCTAAAGGAAGGATTTCACTTCCAGAGCCTTTTTGTTTTCTTATCTGCTATAAAGTGCTGTTTGCATGAAGATCAACTACTACAAGTCAGAGCTGAATTCTTTGTATTGTGACAAAACATACATAGCAGATACCGTCGTCACTGTTTTGAGGCACACAGTCCCAGTATGTTCTCTTTCTGGGATCATTACTACCATCCATCTCCAAAGCTCTTCATGTCCCAAAGCTGAAAACCTGTGCTCATTGAATAATGATTCCTAATTTCTCCTTCCTCATAGTTCCAAACAACCATTATTCTGCTTTCTGTTTGTAAGACCTTGATTTTTTTCTAGTTACTTCATGTAAATGGTACAATATCTCTCCTTGTCTGCCTGAGCACAAAGTTGCCTTCTGTCATTGAGCATGAAGTTCTCAAGTTTTAGCTGTGTTGTACCATATGTCAGAATATTCTTCCCTTTGAAAACTAAACAATGTAGGGATAGGCTACATTTATGTTTCCCTGTTCATTCCTTAATGAACACTTGGTTTCCTCTACCATTTTGTGGTTAGGAATATTCTTTTTTTGAGCATAGTTGTACAAAGACCTGCTTGAGATGTGACTTTCAGTTCTTTGCAGATTGTTATAGTTTAGATCAAATGCTCACCCCAAATCTCAAGTCTTCAGAGGTGATGCTTTTGAAGATGAGTGGATCTTGGGAGAAATACACTCATCAGGTGGGCACAGGAAGCACGACCCAGAAGGCTGTATTCTTATCTTTGTTCCATGCTTCCTGGCTGCCTGTGCTTGGCCAGCTTTCCTCCTCCAACCCTGTCTACTGTACTGTATCTACCTTGGTGCTAGCCTTGCCAAGCAGGGACTAAACCCTCTAAGCTATGAGCCAAAATCCCTCTTTTTTTGGGTTTTTTGTTTTGTTTTGTTTTTTGTCCTGGGAATCAAACTCAGGACCTTGTGCTTGCCAGGCACTATGGCACTGAGCTATCTTCATTCCCCCATCTTCCTTTAGCTTGGTGGTGCTAGGTATTTTATAGCAATGATAGAGAGTGACTAATATAGAATATTCTTATCAAGATTATAGTGTTTATACTTCCATGAGGATGTAATCATTAAAAATTTCATACCCTGATATCACATTCTGTAATCCTAACATTCTGGGAACCTGAGGCAGAAAGATCACAAGTTCACGCCATGCCTTAATAAGATACTCTCTCAAGATAAAAATTAAAAATAAAAATTAAAAAGGGTTGAGAATGTACCTTGGTGTGAAAGCTCCAGATTCAATCCTGGTAGAGGTTTAAAAAAAGACATTTTAGAAAGGCTAAGTATTTTATAATAGGACAATAGCAAAGGTGTCTTGAGAATATCTCAGAAATTGGGAGACCCCCACCTATGAAAGGATCCATGGCGTAAAAGTGTAAAGTTGTTTGGCTTTGCATTAAACAAAATCTCTGGGGTAACCCACACTGAGGACCACTTGGAAAAGCCCCTTTCAGAGTTCCTCCATGTCCTCAGATGCTGCTCTAACGGTGGCCCAAGAGGGCCTGGCTACTGCAGGCACTGATACTCACTCTGGCATCATTCATATCCTGCTTTTTTTTCAGGCATTCTAAATGCAAAGCTGTGAGGCCATAATCTTCTACTTAGATTTCATAGAATGGGTTGGAAGGGCAGGCAATGTGTCCCTGAGAAGGTGACACATAAAACTGTGACAGCAAACACTAAGCCAAGGATATAGAAGAGACCCTAGGAATTTGGAGATAGTAGGAACATGGACCATCTGCTGGGGATAGCTGGAGTTCGTGAGCAAAGCCAGCCCAAGAAAGATGCCATGTGGACTGTATCCAGCTAGGTAGTGAAGATGAGGCTGCCCAAGCTCTGTGGAGCTTTAGACTCTGCACACACTAGGCATGAAGGTTTAAATTTAAACATGCACACAACAAAAGAATCATTACCATTAACCCTCTTCACAGTACTTCTTTTTATTTTGAACACACTCCTCAGAAATGAGATCTATACTAGTTAAGAGATTGATCCTAAATTACAAATCTAGTTACAGCCAGATTGAGCATGAAGGTCTGCCTCACACTCTCTTAATTCTGCATGAGACACCATGCGATATCTATATGCTATTCTAAGACTTATGTCTTAAATATGTAGTATGTAGCATTATTACATATTATGGATTTAATGAGATCCTATCAATTTAAGGTAACTTACTTCTGAGTGGTGATCTCACGTGAGCTGTCTCCCACCATTACGCCACCCGTACCATTAGTTACAGGCAGGCTTGTTTTTAGATACTGAATTGAGATGTGTATTCAGCTTAAAAACTGTGAGAGGTCCTTTTAAAATTTTATTTGCACTGAAGATGCTGAGAGTGAAAGACGTAAATTCATCTCTCTCTAACTCTCCATAGTTCTTAACATAGAGATGATGACCCTGACATGCCACTGATATTTTTAGAACTAATAGCAAAGCGTCTTTTTTTTTCTCTCTCTCTCTTCTGCTGAATACACCACAGACAGCCACAGTTCATTGGGCTGGAGAGTTTCAGCTGTATAACTAAAAATAAATGCTCTGTAAAATACTCACAAAGACAATGTCAGTTTTCCTACACCACTGAAAAACGTGCTTTTAAAGAAATCTCCTGGATATCTATTGGGTAAACGTCTACTTCATTTACCTCAGGGCTGGTGATTCAGGGAGCTCCTTTTATTTTAATCTCCTTTTTCACATTCACCACTTAAGGACTGTGTGATTTGTACACCTCAAACTATTCTAATAAAGTGTAATTGCTTGTCCCCTCGCAGGATAAAGCTCCCTTCCAGGAAACACCCTGTCACAGATGTTAATGTTCCCAAGAGCTATCATACTACCTTGAACTCTCATGATTCAGTATCATACCTCCCATAGATGGACATTCAGTAAATATTTTATTTACAAAATGACATCTTTCTAAGCACATACCTTAATTATATCTTACATAGAGCGTGACAAAATTAGCAGCCAAAGATCTATGGCAGAGAAATACACATGTGGAATAAAACATGAACAAAAGTATCAGAAACATAAGGTATAAATTAATCTGTTTTTGCTAATATGATTCTAATTTGTTTCAAGCAGAAGTCAATATTCTTTATAATGTCAAATACTGCCTTTTGATCATGGAGTGTTTTACATTATATTTAAGACTAACTTAAGCTTAATAGATAGCAAGGCATTCAGGGCTTGTGGAAAGCATAATGCTTGTAAAATAAAGATTAGCATGAGTTAATTGGCTTAAAAGCAGTAGATTCCTCAGCATTAGATATGACAAACATCTGGAAGAGTCAGAAGAGTCAGCGGGTGAAGGTTCGTACAGCCACATGCATATGTGTGCACAAACACAGACAAGCTCATTCCCTAAAATTTCTTCTGACTAATGTAGTCTACAAGGTATCAAAGTACATGATGGATGTTGTGAGCTCTATAGAGCTCCCAACCAGCCCAATGTTTAAATTTATTAGTAGCAACACTGGAGTGGGTACTGGATTTCTGTTCCTTTTTCCATGTCAAAAGGTATAACTCTAGGGTCGGCCAAATAGCTCAGCAGATTAAAGTGCCTACAAGCAGGCTCATGGGCCAAGGGTTTGATCCCCAGGTCTGTCATGCCAGCCCCACCCCCGGGGTGCACTGAGATGGTGATTGAGACTGGGCATTGTGATGTGCACCTGTAATCCCAGCTCGTGGGATTTAAGCTGTAAACAGATGGATTACTACAGGTTGATCTACATAGTGAGACCCTGAACACCCTGTAGACCTTTCCCTGAAATACAGAAAAAAAAAATAGAAGGTACAACTCTTTCATGCTTTTATACATTTTATAAAAGCATGCATGTTTGCTCATTTAGCATTTACAGAGCATGGATCCTGAGACTCAAAACATAGAATGGTTGTTCTCTATTGTGCAGTGCATTTCTATAATTTATTAATATAACCCACATACGCATGATCTCTGATAACAGTAGCTAACACATAGCACATGCTAAGCACCTTGCTAAACTATTTTCAAATCAATCTTACAAAAATAAGCCACCCAAGCTTTTGTGTTTTATCTCCATTTTATACATAAAGAAAAGATACAAATCAGAGATTAATATATACTAATATCTAATGTCATAATGATGCTAAATAGCAGAATCAGAATTTCAGTCCAAGGTTATTTCACTCTCGACTGTATTTTTATTTATTTAATTATTTTTATTTTTTAAAAAGAGTACTAAATAGTATTAAAACAGAAAGAAAATTATAAGTGTTATAGAATTTCACTTAAAAATAATATGAACATCACAGTATTTGTTGTAATACATAGTGTTGTCTTCCAACCAGTTATTCATATTGCCAGATATATGCACTGTATTTGTTAAGCCATCTATGAACATACCTGGCTATTAATCACCTCTACACAGTCATTTTTCAGCCTAGAGTAACTATCTTGAATTCAAAAGCAACCAATATACTTTTAGCACAATGCACATACTTCTGAATCTTAAAAAAGAGATTTAATTTCAGACATCGTATGTTAATTTTATTTAAACTTCTCAGGATTCTTAGTTGTTTGGATCCGGTTTTGATGGTTAGGAGATCAAAGAGCTCTGTTTCCTAGAAAGGAAAATGTGTGAATCTAGAATGTTAATTGTGTGAGCTCTGTGTTTGAATCTCTCTGAAATCACAGGTGGGAGACCAAAGATCGCTGAGCACAAAATCCCAGGGAGATGCTGTAATTCTGTGCAGGCTAAGTGGGAGGCAAGACTGCTCCAGGGGACTTCGTGGCAATTCTTTATCTTCATTGCATGTGTCAGATTTAATTGCTGACTCAGGGAAATATTATTTTTTTCCTTGGTAGACTTGCTTATCAGAAATGAGTGAAGAGTTCCAACCTTGAAGAAAAGTACTTGTGATCTAAAGAAAAAAAAAAATGCTGCAGAGACTAAGAATGTGCACTGTTTTCTTTGCTCTCCCCCCTTCTCATAAAGGGACTAGGAAAGTGTTACGGAGGGAAAGCCTAATGTCGTCTCCAACCTCATATTACTGAGGAGCATATTTTTGACAAGTACGTATCCTCTTCTACATACGAGTAATAAAGAAGTTAACATCTGTTGTAATCTAATCATCTATCTGGATGCACAATTTTATAGAAGGAAAGGGAAAATAAATAAAATCCCTCAATGATGAATTGCTGATGTGAGCCTGTATTACCAATACCATATTAGGCATGTTTTGTTGTTTCTTGTTATCCGTTATTACTTATGGAAGCCTTTTGAGCTAGACCCATTTTCATTTATAACATTAGCCATAAATGTGCTCCCCTTGTCGAAGAAGACCAAAAAAATGTATAACCTCATTCTGTAGAGACCGTGGCCCTCCACAACAAGCCTTACTGTAGTAACTTACAGGAGATTATGAAAATCACCCTTGTAGGGAAAAATTGGAAAAGCTGTTTTCTTGCTTTCAGATCCCTTTTATTAGTATTAGCAAGAGACTCATTTCTCTCCATGTAAATTCTCTGAGAAAACACAGAACTATGCATTTATGAGAAATGTGCTGAACTCTTCAATTTTAATCCTGTGATCAGTGTATACAGTTGAGTCGAATTTATGAGCCGTAACTTTTCCAAGAAAGCATCTCAAGCTCACCCTGTGACATTGATGTGGGTTCCAAGGCGGGAGTTTTAAAACAGGTCCTCAAGGGCCAGCCAGGTAGCTCAGCAGACTAAAGAGCCTGCTTAGGCAGAAGGCAGTGGCTGGGCTTTGATACCTAGTGTGCAGTGCCGGCCGTGCCCCTGGGGCACGCTGAGACAGTGATTGAGACCGGGCATGTGTGTGGCGTCTACCTGAAATCTCAGCACTTAGGAGGTTGAAAACAAGAGAAGCACTACGAGTCTGATCTATGTAGTAAGACCCTGTACACCCTGTAGACCCTGTCCTAAATACAAAAAAATAAATATATAGTATTTTACTTTATTATATATATATACATATATATGCATATATGTATATGTACATATATTTCAGGTCCCCTACCAAATAATAGATGACATCGCTTCACTGGCCATGCACACATGCTATTACAGTTGCTCCTAAGAGCAACTGCTCAAAATCCGGTCTAAGCAGAGCTCTTTAGAACATTCAGTGTTAGGGGGAACACACATCCTGAAGTTTACCTTAGTGTATATCTCCATCTTTGATAAGTTAAGCATCCCATCAGCATTAATTTCATGTCACCGAGTTGCTGAAACTGTGCAAAATTATTACCAGTAAGTGTATTTCTTTTTGTTCCATCAGAAAACACAGCTCACATTCTCTGAGGCATTTCCTCCTGGGAAGTAGAGGCCAGGGCTCCACAGAGAGGCACCGCGAGCCCCGCTCCTGCTTCACGGGAGGCTCCATGCTCTGGAGTCCCCATCAGCTGATCTGGACTGACAACCACCTTGTGCAAGTGCTGTTGTGTTTTGATACATGACACTTGCTTGGCCAGGATGAGGACTAGGACCTAAATTACAGAGCGGCTGCCAAGGATGGAATTGTCAGTAGCTGTTCTAAGCCCAAGTCCATGTACATCCACAGTGCATGACTAATGGAGATTCTGACTCTTAATGATTTAAATCTAAGTGGAATATTTGCTGAAAATGATCTCATGGTCACTGTTTTCTGGCCTTAATCCTGGTGTGGCCATAGCCTCTACTTTTCACAACTTCCCTTGAGGATAGGATGAAGCTGGTTCTAGTCAACCTGGTTCACTTCCCTTTGGCCCACAGGGCTCTGAGAGAACCCTGAAGTAAACTTGACATTCTGGGAACATCTCCTGATTCCGCCAGCACAGACCTTCCTGTAGGCCCATGAGCCGTGCTCCCTGACTGTGTTCTCAACACAGCTGCCTGCTGCAAGTTCAGGGACAGCCTTGGAGGGACCTGTCATATTCCTGTTCTGCCTCATAGGCCCATTTTTTCTGACTCCCATCAGAGAAGCTTAAATTGAATGACCCACATGTGGCTCAGTATATAAAAAATTCTATATGCTGCTATTTCTTAGGCATCTCATTATTGTCAAATGTAATAGACACTGGAGCCATACAGTATAACAGCTTCTTTCAGTTAGCAGTTAACATATTTTTGCAAATAACTAAAAATATGCTTATGTTGTTTCAGGTAGAAATTTATAATTTTATCCCTAAATATACTGACTTTGAGTAAACTGCTTTTAAAGGGAAATGACTTTTATCAAAGTATATCTTTATTTTCCTCATGTAGATACATAAATAATGTTCTGGTCGCATTCTGAGTGAGTTTGTAAACTGTCAAGAATGATTTTCTCATATGAGTAGCATCCCCATTGGCCTTACCTGCGTACAGATATACACGTGGCCCCAAATGCGTGGGGAGCCGTGAACACTGGTGTCACCGTGCTGACTTATCTGGGTGCTGTGCACCATACAGAAGGCAAGCAGCATGCTGACCTACGTGGCCAACACCATTTTGAAGAAATGAATCCTAACTTTGGATTCAGCAGCAAGTTCACTAAGTTGATCCCTAATCTTATGTTCACCACTGGTAAATTTTACTTAAAAAAAAAAACTAAGGCAACATGAGTCATTCTTCTTTAAGGTAGGGAAGTGTGACCTATGATTTTTTTTTTGAAAAGTCTTCGAAGATGGCTTCAAAATTACTTCTCAGAGCACCTTTTCTGACTTATATGACTTAAGTAATTACTCTTCATGTTCATCAGAGTGAAAATGTGGAATTATGATGAAGACAAGAACACATTTTATAGATCACTATGATCTTGAATAAGCTGAAATCAAATTTGATGTGGTATGTGGTAGGTTATTCTGTTTCTCATCATGATTTTATTGGTGGTGATACATCTCATACAATATGGGCATTAAAATATCAATTTCACAGTTAATTAAATATTTGATCAAATCTGATAGATATGTCCAGAATCTTCATTTGAAATGTAAACCCCAAAATTGGCATCTATTCTGGTCCTGCTCCATTAGAATGGTTTTCCTGGAAGGATGTCTTACTCTGAGTGCAGACAGGGCTTTGAGAATCTGTAGAATTTTCAGAAATTATAGTAGTATTCTAGCTTGCAGCATTAGAATATGTATACATGCTCATCTCAGAACTAAGCAGCAGGAGAACTCTAAAATATGAGAAATGAGGATTTGGGGGGAAGTGAGCCATGTTGGGCAACAGTGTAGCATGTTTTGAAATTCTGAATGATATCATGAGGCTTTCTAATACCCTGACATCTATTTTGATAGGTGGAATACTTTGCGTATCAATTGTCATTAGTATTTTTCATTAGTCTTAGAAAGAAGAAACCAAAATCTGCAGCACACATTATCTACCAAGCAGAGTTATTTTTAATCCTAATCTTCTCAAATACATAACATGTCTCTCTTTTCCATGGAATCAAGCACTACATACAGATATAGTTTCCTTCGATGTTATTTTCCTACTTTGGCAATTTATATAAAACCAAATGTTGGTTCTCAAGTGAAATATGTGTTATATGCATCCAGCTGTTTTTGGTAATACTCAAATAATTCAGCAGTTTTAAGATTTAATGTGTATAAGAAGTACAAGCAAATTGTTTTTAAAACTTGTAACTCTGACAGAAAACTCTGTTTTACTCCATTGAATGGTCTGTTTTTGCAATATTCAAATGAGGCTACTCACCAATGGATCTGCCCTCCTAAATGATGCATAACTAAATATATTTAAATTTTGACTTTCTCTTTTCCTGTGTTATAAATGATAATGCCTTTGGATTTATCAGAGGAACTGACAGAGGAACTTTATCCTAATGTCCTATAAAATTATTCTCTCAGATGCTCTACTGGAAGTGTTTAATCTCAACCACAGATAAAAAGTAAAAGTTTGTGGTTTTTAATTTGAAGTCAGGCTGAAAGAATGATCATCAAACTAGGGATTAGTCTTAACTCTGCATCAAAACACACATTTTCATGTCTGGGTAATTAGGTTTTAATAAACATGTTTGATGGTTACTTAAAAAACATATTTTTCAGTGCAAAAATGACATCTTGTAAACTACAATATAAAGACACTTTGCAAGACTGTTTTTTAATTATATTCTTATTATGATAAGCATTTGTTATTTTCCCAATTAAAGATTAAATTAATGTTATAAATCAATTTTCTAAATGTGAGACTAAAATACAATATGTTAGACACAACTTTGAGTGTCTGTTATAGTAAATTATGGCTTTCCTAGCATTTTTCTGGAGTGTTTGTTTTTGTATATAACCTTTTAATTGGGGCCATAGTTTCTAAAGTGCTTACAAGGTTTATGATGCATGTATTTGATTTAATGAGTCATTTACCATTAAGAAATTACTCCTGAGACATTTTTTCTGATTCCCAGTAAGGCTTTTATTTCATCCTTGTCATTTTATATTTTAGATGTACTTTATTTTTATTAGCAATTAAAAAGCAAAATCACATATATTTATTAAATAATTTATAAACAATGAAGGCTAGAGATGGTAGCTATCACACCTGAATCTTAAAATTATTCTCCTACTTTCTTCAGATTTTATTTCACAAATATTGCAAATGAGTTTTGTTTCTTTGTTGCTTTTAAAATTCACCACATTTGTGGGGCTCACTATATTTGTTTATACTTTTTCTATCCACACATATTTTCCATGGATGCCTCTGTTCAACTAAACAATCTTTCCAAGTTGACTAAAGCTCTTCTTTCTGTAGTAAACATTGCAGTGGTCAGTGAGTGTAGGTGCATTGGGAAAGGATCACTTGGGTCAATCATTCCTGGATACTGAAGTTTCTATGTGAGATGGGGTCTAAAGGGTATCCAGGTTTTCTACTATGCTGAAGCTTTAATAATCCAGTAATAACAGGCTTTACAGTAGTAGGTGATGACTGACACATCTCATAACAAATTCTATTACTAGATCTCAGACATGAAAGCTATATTTTTTGATGATGAACAAATTGCTTGCTTATTTTATTGTGATTCTAATTAATGAAATATCTACATTGTCCTTTCAAATATGTCCATACTGCCTTCAAATTCTGGTAGAATTATGAAATTCTGCATTATGTTACATTCAAAACTTCAGAACAGTATACATATTCTTGTTTTTCTGGTTTTAAGGAGTTCTCTTTACCATTTTCAGTTGTTTAGATTTCATTTTTATGCTTGCTTCTCAGTTTGTGATAAAATTTTCCCAATTGTAGGTTCTAAGGACCCAATGTAATGTTTTCAAACAAAACTGATAAGGATAGATCCCTACAAATAATGGTGTCTTCCACAGATGGGGAACCTGAGGAGTTGGCTTTTCTCATTAATCTGCCAAGGCTTTCACACCTGCAGATGACGCAAGTGTCACGTGGCTCCCCATGGGGAAGTCCATAGCAGCACCAAGAGCTAGACAGCCATTTATAATTAAAAAAAAAAAAAGATTCTGTAGTAAAATTTAGAAATAATAAATTCTTGTAAAATAATGTGTAGAACACTGTTGAAGAAAGTCAGCCAGATGCAAAGGTTTTAGCGGCTTAGTTATGGAACATTGATAAAAGGATAACTGAATCATAGATAGGGGAGTCTGTGTCCTTTCTCCGTGCCACTACTAGATAGCTGAGTAATTTTTTAACATGTCCTTGCGAATCCCTGGGCCTTACTTTCCTCATCTGTCAAAAATAGAAGAAGATTTTAAAACTTTTAACGTCCTGGATCAGCAAGATTGTGGGTTTTTGTCTGAAACACCTGAAGTATGCATTTTACATTACGGTGATATTTGGACTACAAAGTTAATGGAATGACTTGGCTTCCCAATTTTGAATATTGTTGAGAATTCTTCCTTGGTATTTCGTTCAAATTAAGATAGTCTAAGATACTCATGATTTACATTTATAGACACAGCTATGTTTTGTTTCCATGTTGATGTGACCAAGTATCTCTTCCCAAGTTATTCTTGTGTAATAGACACATCTTTATTTTAAAAAAGATGCATGAACCTGCAGCACTTTCTAAAAGGAGTGTGAAATAAAATATAGTAACCAATTCTAAGAACAAAAGTAAGGGAAGGGACATACGTTAATGTAAGAATTCAAGGTGCAATCTCCAATTTAAAAAAATCAGCATATAATATTAAATTTGATAAGATAATTGTAATTGTACTGTATTGAGATAGTTGTCACCTCTTAGACATGTCATATAATTAAATTACACATTCAACAGAACCATGTGGCAGATTATATGGCATGAACGTGTTCTGTGACATTCCCACAGCTCTCATTAGACAGCAAGCAGTGTACTGATAGACACATGAGTATGGTACCTATAACAGAGAAAGAGTCAAGAGAGATTTTATGTCGAAAATCTAGAAGAGAAAGGAAGTAATCTCCAATTCACAGCACTGCAATATAGTGGAAAAGAAACGAGATGAAGTGTCAAGAGGCTGCAGATTGAGCCTGGTGGAGCGAGAGAAGCTAAATCCTTTTCTTTCTCTGCAACTGGAGTGCAAAAAATTTCTTCTGCATATACAACTCCATCTGGAGTAACACGGAGCTGAGATACCTTGTTGCTCACCTTTCTTGTTCTCTTGGGACCATTCGTAGGTTCTAGAAATTGACAGAAATGCATCTAAAGTCAGAGGAGAAGCACATCTATTACTATTCCCCCCGTAACCTCCAGAACAGACATGTACTGCATTTTTCCCCTCTGAAGATATCCAATACAGAAATTCTAATTCTGCCCGTCTTCGATCCTCATTTAGGTGTATGTTTCTTGAATGCCCTCATTATAGATGAGACCCTGATGGAATCACCTCAAAAGTGAAGTCCCTCAAAGTTCTTTCCCACATCCTGTTTTCTCTTCACACTGCACGTCTGGAAATTGTAAGAGGGTGTTTAAAGTAAAATACTGTCCTTATGCCTTCATTTCTGTAAGCCTGCTGTTTTTCTTTCTGCAATTGTTTAATCTTGGTTTGACAATGGGTAGAACACTAGAACTTGGTGGGCTTTTATTTCAAATTAGCAAATGTCCTAAATAACTAATTTTCATGCTATCTGTCCTGCCCAAACTTGACTCACCCGCTTCACTGACGATGTCAGCCCTTCAGTGCAAGCACGAAAGGTCTTGCCTTGCTTACTTCATATTGCTGGAGAAAGCAGACAGTGGTGGGACCTGAAAAATGGTGCCTCCTTCCCTTCTCCTCCTGTCTATAATTTCCATTTATCTTTATAGAAAGACTTTATCTCAAGAAAAATTAAAAGTTAAAAAAAATGTCATGCTAAACAGACAGTTTAATTGGTTCTGCTATATTTAGAAACTGCAAGATAAATGCTACGTGTGAAGTTAATAAACCATAATTGGAATTTGCTTAAGAGCATCCTTTCATTCCACACGGGCCCATTCAGTGCAGGAAGCAATAGGACCCTGCCAGGGTGCAGGAATATATAAGTCCCTTTCCTAAGAATAGCCGTGACTTTCTGTATGACCTTGAGGAATTTAATAACTTTTCTAGTTCCCCACTGGACAATAAACAAATTGGGGTGGGAATTGAAAGCCTAAAAACAAACACAATAACGTACAAGAAGAAAACCTAAACGCTTTTCAGTTCTTCAATGACAGCACTACCCTATATATTAACATGTGCCATCATTCACCCTCCATGTTTTCTCGCCAAAAAGGCTTCAGTACTTTTACGATTAATTTTGTGCTGTGAGTCTACATAAGCTTATCTCTATGAGCAGTAACTATCTTTTACACTTTACTGTTGTCAAGATATAAATGTCCATCCATTCAAATTATTTGACAAAT
This sequence comes from Octodon degus, assembly GCF_000260255.1. Taxonomy (NCBI): domain Eukaryota; kingdom Metazoa; phylum Chordata; class Mammalia; order Rodentia; family Octodontidae; genus Octodon; species Octodon degus. The sequence continues at coordinate 6,870,478 of NW_004524661.1, read as the reverse complement.
AAAATTACTCTTAACTGTTAGTGTTGTTAGTGATACTTTCATTTCATTTTATTTTTAACTAGTCATTTAACTAGTTGTAAACTAGTTAAAAAATGAATGGGAGTTATTCTCTTAACACTAGGCATGGCTTGGCACTTTCACCTTCGTGTAACTGTCTTTTAATATTTTTTTTTATGTATTTAGTACATGGTCTCACTACACACATCAGACTCCTAGTGATCCACCTGTTTTAAACCTCCCAAGCCCTGGGATTATAGGCTCGCACCACCACGCCCAGTCTCAGTCACAGTCTCAGCACACCCTGAGGGCGGGGCCAACACAGCATGTTAGGGATTGAATCCTGGTACCTGCTCCTACCTAAGCAGGCGCTTTAGTCCACTGAGCTATCTAGCCAGCTCGTTCATGTAACTTTCTTCTTTAGGTGCATCCACCAAATTTGAAAATGTGCTTCCAGCTGTGAATTTACAGATTATATATATATATATTGCTTTGAGTATTTGAAAAAAATGACTTGTAATTTCCAACTTAATAACTTTTTTTCCCAGAAATACCTGTATATTGACAGCAAGATAAAGCACATTTTAGTGTTGATCTGGACAGGCAATCTGAGTCAGAGTGAGGCCTTGTCGCCAGACGAGTCACGATGTCAGCATTGCTAGGTGCTATCTGCAAACAGCGTTAGTCGTGGGAGACGACGTGCAAAGTCAAAGACCTGAGATTCTGCTGTTCTGAGTGCACCAAGAGTCTCTAGGTGGCAGGAAGCACTGAGTAACCATCCACATAGGAAAGACGTGTCCGAATTCTAGGAGACCTGTCCTCCGCTCCCAGGGACATGCATATGTGAGGAGGTCCTACCGCTGTCTCATTTCCAGTTTTATATCTATAAAACTGTTTTCCTAAGCATAATTTATACTATTACAAATATTATTTATCCTGAATCTAATTTTCTCTCAAGGGCAGGGGAGATAGCTCGGTGGTCTAAGTGCCTGCCAGGTTTGACACCTGGTACTGCGTGCTGTGCCAGCCTGGGAACCCTGGATGTGCTCTGTCTGCCCTGAAATTGGGCATGGTGGCACACGCCTATAATCCCAGTGCTAGATAGGCTGAGACAGGAGCATCACTATGGCCCTGTACCAAATAAATGAATAAAATATTTATTTTTTATGAATTTAGGACAGGGTCTACAGAGTCTTACTATGTAGACTGCACTCATAGTGATTCTCCTGTTTTCAGCCTCCCAAATACTGGGACTGCAGGCGTGCACCTCCACACCCAGTCTCAATCATCAGTTTCTCAGCGCGCCCCCGGGGGCTGGGCCAGCACAGCAGGCCTGGGGATTGAACCCCCAGTCCCTGTGTCTGCCTAAGCAGGCATATTAATCCTCTGAGCTATTCAGCCGGCCCTAAAGTAGTAATTTTAAGACCTTCCCTAGCTAAACTTTAGCATCCATCCAACTAAGAAACATATTAGTGTTCATCTCAACTTCTTTTATATCTCCCCTTTTTATTTTTATTTCTTGTTTCTCTCTTTTCCTCCATTTTCTTTGCCCCTTTTTGCTACCCCCATTAATGCATCTATCCATTTGTCCTCCTATCCACCCACCTCCACACATCCATTTGCTCGCTTGTATGTGTGTGTGTGTGTGTGTGTGTGTGTGTCTGTCTGTCTGTCTGTCTGTCTGTCCGTCTGTGTACATGCAACTTGGACAGGAAATGACAAGAGAGACACTTTTAAAATACCTTACTAAAACCTCACCAGCAAACACTCTTGGCATGAAAATCCACCTTCAGAAAGCCAGCAGGTAGATGGGAGTATGGTGTGCTAAGAAGGAAGAGGCTTGATGATTTAGGTGTCTCTTGGCCCTCAGTTTTACATAGTACAGTAATTTAAGCATGTCTAAGCAATAGATGCTACCTGCTAACGCTATTGCATGTAAAGACCATTTGGATTCTTCTTCTTCTCTTTTTTTCTGTTAGTGGATCTCTAAGTATGGTTGGAGACCCTGGGGAGGTCTCCAACCAAGAATATTTGAGATGTTTTGCACTAATCCATCTTTTATGTATATAATATCGTGAAAAGTAATTATGAGAACATCATAAAACTATACCTGTAACATCTGTTTTCTAGGGAATACTTTCACTGAGAAAGGTTTACTTTATGATTAGGTATATCTTGAAACATCTAATGCAAGCAACAAAAATTACTTAAAATGACTAAATACCTAGACTGCTAAAGAATGAAATACATAGCATATTTCTTGCACCTAGAACAGCATTACTCAAAATTAAGGTTGCAAGATACATTTATAGTCTTAAAACTTATTGATCCAGAAAGATTTCATTAGTGTGCATCTGAAATGTTTAACTGTATTAAAAATTAAAACTGAGGGCTGTTAAAATGTTCATTTGTTCCCTGATTTCAGAATATCAATAAACCTGTTACACATGAATGTAACATTTTATGAAAAAACAAATATTCAATTTTTCAACATCCTAGGCCCTGTATTCTTTGTACTAAAGACAAAGAATAAAAAATAAAAAGTTACTACTTTTCTATTCTTTGGCCATTCTTAATGATCTTGCTGGACCTAGTCCAGGTGTAAGGTGTACCATTTTGTTAAGTGCATTTTCCCGTGCATCCAAGCTTGGAAGAGCAAAACCTTAAAAAATAGGAAGTTGCGGTGTGATGATTTTTTTTGCATGTTGCTGGAGGAACAGAATCAGAAATATCAGTGGCTTTACTTTCTCTTTTTAAAAAACAGGCTCGTACCTGCTGGAGGAGTAAAAACCTCCCCAAACGAAAACATGCCCTGCAGAAGCTGCTTCTGCTTTATCTTCCTTTGGTATTTATTTGTTTTCACATAGAAGAATCTAGCTGTGGTTTAACTCATTGTAATAACAACTGCCAAACATGTGCTGGGAACTGAACTCCGGGAGAAAACTCTGCCAAGAAACTGTTGCCTAATGATACAATCTGCATATTTTAATGAGGCTGGAAATGCAGGAAACTCTGGACTCTGCTCACTCTGGGTCTCCCTCCTCCTTGTAGACTGCGCATCGCTCCCCTTCGTTACCGAGTGATAACTGGAAATGGGTTTCCTATCACAATTCACCAGCCCGATACGGCCTGACATTTTCAGCGTTGAGATGAAATACTAATAACCTTTCTGTGTTGCTCTTTCTTGCGCTTGGTCTAATGATGTTCACCCAGTCCCGGAGAAGCTGGCACGCGCCCTGGATCACGCAGCACAGCAACAAAAGTTCTAGGTAACTGCGAAGGAAGCGCACGCAAAGCGATCGAAGATCTAGGAGGAAGCCGTCTTTTAAATCTCCCTATCTCAATTTTGAGCTCTGCTTTTTCTTCATTCTAACCTCAACTCTCCTTCATCCTCTCACTTTCTTGCCTTGACTTTTCTCATCCCTGCCCCCCGAGCGAGATCTTGGCGCACCTGCGGTGGACCAGGTGCCGTGTTAATCATTTCAGAGGCATTATTTTATTTACTTTTCATAGTGTGCAAAACAAACATAATTATATACGACTATTTGTGTATGTATGTAGACATACAGGTGTACGTGTGCATATCAATCCAGACTGTAACCAGATCTAGAATACTAGAAATAAGTGGAGTCAAATTTAGTATGGTTGTATACACTGTTCTGGGACCCACAACTAGAAAGGCAGGCCCCGGATTTCAGCCAGTTTTAGCTAAATCTCGGAGTTGCTGTGGTCTGTCTGTCTGTCTTTCTTTCTTAATATATTTAGTACAGGATCTACAGAGTCTCACTACACAGATGGACTTGTAAGGATTCTTCCTGTTTTTCAGCCTCACAAGCGCAGGGATTACAGACACGTGCCACCACACCCAGTCTCATTCGCCATCACAGCGCACGCTTCAGGTATGGGGCCAGCACGGAAAGCTGGGGAATCAAACCTTAGGCCCCTGTCTACCTAAGCAGGCGCTTTAATCCGCTGAGCTATCTGACCAGCCCCATACCTTTTTCTACTGAGCCAAAACAAATTCAAGGTGTTTCCGCTGTGTTTCATTCTCCTTAACCTCCAAGCCGCTCAGATGAATTAGGTAAAACATGAAGTGAAATTTCTTTACATATTACTGGTGTGAACCCAGCTAAACATTAAAAAATAAGGGTTGGAGTTCTCTTATCCCAGGCTTTCAGGTAACAGAAATTCATGAAGAACAGTTTAGAATGGATTAAACCTTCAAAGACCATACTCATTGCCATCCAGGTAATTTGAATGTACATAGTTTGCAGATACCCTTTTAGAAACAACAGGAGGTTTATTTTCCAAATTAATAATTTTTAATTATGAATAAAACATTACAATGCAAACTATATGCCTAGAAAATCATCTAAAAAGGAGTAGATTATGATATCTCAATGAGAAAGCAAGCTTTTTACTTTGAATGTCAAGTTTTCATTTTTGATTTTTAAATCTTTTCATAGCAACTTAGATTTAGGGGGATCTCGTTTTTTGCTCCACATGGCAGCAGGTCTAGTCAGGGCCTTGCTTCAATGCAGTGTGAATCTTTGTGGTCCTATTACAAGTATTTTTTTCCTGGTGTCCTAAACCATAATAAGATCTCTTAGATACTTCTTGAAATGAGAAAATTAAAACAATTTTCACAGTTCACGTAGAAGCATGACCTCATGTACCTAGGAAGTAGAACTTTCCTTGAACGTGTGCTTACAGAGTTTTAAATCCTGATATTTTTTTTTTTTTAATTTTGACACAGTGCAGTGCTTCTGTGTCCAAATTCAGGGATAGATCAAAAAAATCTACATGGTAACAAAGGACAAAGGCACTGTAGACCACACTTCAGTGATTGGATCACTTGTAATTTAAAATAAATAACTGGAGAGGACTTTGACTTGTGCATTACTATTTTGTACATTTGAGCACCTGTTCCTAACAAGTTAGGCACTTTGAAGGTTTGGTCCCCGCCTCTTCTTTTCCATCCCTCCCTGAAGCTCATCTTGGGACTTTTCCTAACTGATGGCTTGGTTCCCCATTGTCTTCACAGTGATTATAAAACAGTTCCATGGTAAGAGCTACAAAATACACAGAATAAGCAATGATTCATTTTCACAAAAACTGTATACCCTTCGATCAGGTACAAAATTACTTTTCAAAGCATTTTTCCTTTCTTGAACAAATTTTCATCTCATAAGCAAGTGAACAGAAGCAAATTGTCTATATAAATTAATATGGAGGGAGCTCTAGAACATTCTTCTTTTTTATTTGTATTAGTACATTTTTCAGTTATACAATGATTGCATTCATTGCATCAGATTGGTATATGTAGATAACATATTTCAAAATTTCATTTCTGTCTTCCCTTCCTAATCTCCTCCCTCTTTCCCTCCATGTCTTGGTCACCTTCCCATTTGAAGAACATCTTTCTCCTGATTTCAGACTATCCATCCTTTTATTTTGTTCCTCAAATTATTTATACTTTGGGTTTTTCATGTAAATGAAATCTTTCTAACTGGTAATATACCTGTTTTCCTGAAGTGGTATCTCCAACTCTAGTTGTCCAAAGGTAGTGGTTTGGGAAACATCTTGGGGGTAGAAGTCTGTGTATTTTAATAAGAAATCTAGATAATTATAATACTATGAATGGCTTATATGCTACTTTTTAACAAAAGAACTTTGCAACAAAGATATGCAAAGTGGACAGTTAATTAATTTTAAGACATTTCAAGTTTTTTATTGCATAGTTTTTCTTACATGAGTAAACCAGAATAAAAAAATAAAGAGCAAAATAAAGGATAGAATATGAGAAATAGGGCAGAGATATTTTGTGTAATGGAAGGGGGCCAAGAAAAGATGGAAGGAGAGAAAAAAGAAGTGGAAGAAGTAAGACAACACCTGAAAAGTGTACCTATATCAACTGCCCAAGATACATATTGTCATTATGTGCTGCAAACACGTACTAATATTTTTTTATAAACTAGAGAATCCTGCTTTCGTTTCTTTTTCTTATGTACTCACGTTGTGGTATAGAACTAAAATAACCCAAGAAACCTCATGTGTTCTGAAACGGGACTTTTAGAAGTTGATTAAATTATTTAGGATCAATAATTCACTACTGAATTCATAGCTGAGCGTGATGCTGCCAGATAGGGCGTGGTCCCGAAGGGAACCTCTCTGGAGGCCTCACCTGGGAGAGCGTTCTTACCCACAGGTTTTCCCCTCAGACCTCTTCCTTGCTGCCCCTGGGTGAACAACTTACTCCCTCATGCTCTTCCACTACGCTGCCTTCTGCTTTTCAGCCAGCTGACAAGGAACTGAGCCCACTGAAATTTTGAGCCAACCTAGACCTTTCCAAGTTTCATTTGCAGGTATTGTGTTGTTCTATCCCAGAAACTGGAACGTGATGAATGCAATCTGGTAATGAAATTTGTAAACATGTGATAGTTTCTTTCTTTATTTTTTGATTAACTGTCATACTCTTCTTCACAGCTTTATACTATAAATATATACTATGTTTACAATATTCAAGACTTCTGATTTCTTCTTTTTTTTTTTTTTTTTGTAGAACCAGGGATTGAACTCAGGCCCTTGTGCTTGCAGGGAAGTGCTTATTCCACTGAGCCGTCTCCCCGGCCCCTTGATTTCTTTATATTTTTTTTTTTTTTTTTATTGTATTTAGAACAGGGCCTACAAGGTCTCATTACACAGATCGGACTTGTAGTGATTCTTCTGTTTTCAGCCTCCCAAGCCCTGGGATTACAGGCTCGCGCCACCACATCCAGTCTCAATCACCATCTCAGCACACCCCAGGGGCAGGGCCAGCATGGCACGCCTGAGATCAAACCCCTAGCCCCTGAGTCTGCCTAAGCAGGCTCTTTAATCCACTGAGCTATCTGGCCAGCCCTTCTTTATTCAATCTTTTTATGTATTCTTTATTTTATAGGTGCCGTCCTAAAAGATATAAAATAATATTGTGGTATAGATTTGAATTTCCTTGCAAATTGTGAAGTTGGCCACTTTTCATATTCATGTCAGCCATTTTTAGGTCGTCTTTGGAGATATGTCTATTTTTCTCCTTTGCCCAGCCTTTGTTTAATCAGATTAGTTTTTTGCTTTGATATTTTGTAGATACTTCAGCTTCTTTAACCACTGTCAAATGTTTTCCTGCTCCAACCTCTTATTAAACCTACAAAAATATCTTTTTGTTTGGCTGAGATCTCAGGTAGCCACTACACGGAGAAAAACATGTAAACTTAAGGAGATGAAATTGAAGAGATTTCACACATTTATTGGGAAGATTCTGAATATTGTATAATATCTTTTAGAAAGCTATTCCATTGGATTTGTTTAGCCAAGAAGAACCTTGTTTTTCTGACTCTACATGCATGTACTCAGAATGCGTCTTAAACGTTTTATAGCACCTGACTTGTGGCCTTTTGCCTGTAAACAAGTTAATTTGTAGAGAAATGAGAGACACTGTTTTACATAAGCTTCTCTAATTCTTTTCAAAAGAGTATAAGAATATCTGGCAATATCGAAGATGAACTACTAAGCCGAGTTTGCACAAGTTGTTTGCCTGCTTTCTGAGGAGGACTCACAGAACATCAGCTCTCAGATCAAATAGGACTGGCATCTATTCCTCTTACTATCTACCCTCTGAAAATGTGTTTGCTATTTTGGGTAGAATATTTTCTGTGGAAAATTTTAAGTTTTCCCATATTTAAATATTTGAAAAATCAAAAGCAGAATATTAGATTTTATATCATAAAATTACTTTTAATTCACATTTTAGTACTGCACAAATAAAGTTTTATTGGCACACAGCCATGCCACTGAGTTAGGCGCTGTCTGTGGAGGTGCTCGTGCCACAAAGGCTCAGAGGTTTAGTTGCAACTGAGACCATATGTGACACTCACTACTTGGCTCACTATAAATCACAGCAAAGCAGGGATAATGACAGAGTTTCGAGTGCCACATGTGTCACCTGTCTCTGTGAAGAGTCGTTTTCAAAGATGAAATAAATACAAACTCATTACAGATCAGCATCAACACATGAACATGTGCAGTGAATTCTGCTGAGAGGGAATGCGCACTTTGATCCACCATTAGGTGAGATGTGAACCTGCTATCAAAAAACTTTCAGCTTTTCCATTTGTAGATCTGTACTATAAAATATTTCAGCCAATTAATGTTATTACAACTTGAATTCCATGACAAATGTTTAGATATTTACCTTGTTGCTGTAGGGTATCTCTATAGTATTCTTAATTTTCCCTCTTGACCTGAAGAGTCTAATATATTTACCATCGGGACCTTTGTAGCATAAGTCTTCTGACCCTTGTTATAGGGCATTGAATATACATAAATTATAAGGTAGTTATTTTAGCTAAAGAAAGCATTTTATTGCAATAGTTAGCTTTCAAAAATATGAGTTTTCCTTAATTACGTAAGTAATATGTACTACTGATAGAAAATTGTAAAAGTGCTGCAAGGCATAAATGGAAACTACCTAATTTTTGCCACCTGGAGAGGAACAAAATCTGCTAATGTGTCTATGTTTTTCCTTCACACACTTTTAAAAATATTTTTACATATTTGAAACCCTACTGTAGAAACAGTAGTATCACTTAAAACTTCCTATGAGTTTCCCTTGCAATTTACAAGCTTCTGTAAAAGCACTAATTTTGATGGCTGCGTATTAATTGTTCACATGGCTATGTCACAACATAAGACCTGAGTCTCCTTTTGTTAAGGATAATTCAAACAGTTGGTTTACACTTTTTCTGTTTTTTAAACAATATAACTTTTTGATAAAATATTTCCTCAAGGTTTTGATTCTTTTCCAAGAATTTTTTAAATGACCTATGAATTTCATTCATTTAGTATGTTACTCAGGTGAGAAGTTGGAGCACATATCAAATGTTTTAAGTATACCATATAAATAAGCTGGTGGATGAGGAGTTGATATGTCAACTCCTTCATTGACTAAGAAGATAGGTGGCTTTACCTGATCACAGTGTGATGATATGGAAAGAGTGGGTAGGGCAATCTCTAGAAGAAGCTAGTAAGTTCCAGGAAATACAAGTAGCATTAGAACTCACACTGTGACAGTATTGGGTGAAGTGATATCCACGAATACCAGAGCCTGGCAACTAGTAACCACTCAGTAAATGCTAGCTGTAATAAAATATAAATTTCTGACCATCTTCTTGGGCTCAAATTGAGGAATACCAATTCTTCCAGAAGTACCTTGGCACTGTCAGTTAGAGGATCTTTCTTCTGCTACATTAAATTCAACTTTCCCCATGTGAAATTTTCAAAAGCTGCCGCGATGTCACTTACAATATGCGACCTTGACTCAGGCACCTGTTCTCTGTTGATTTGGCTCTGCCTCACCTACAAAGTAGGAAATCAGGTGTACTTATTCTGTCAGAATGTTATGATATTTAAATTAGAACATACATGAAAAAAAGTTAATCCAGTCCCTGTACAAAATTAGCCCCACCAGTACCCTATTGCAAATCTCAGTAATAACAGATGTTGAAAGTCTGAGTAGACAAAATGTTTCCTTGTTCCTGAAGACCTTCTGAGTTCCCTCCACCCCCGTTGATAGGAAAGACAATAGTCTTGTTTCAGTTGCATAATCAGATAAAGGGGTCTTGGCAGACAAGTAAATTAAATTAGGGGTGTGTGTGTGTGTGTGTGTGTGTGTGTGTATTTGTGTGTGTAAAAAGCATTTAAATGTGTCAAAAATATTTAAATTTAAGGCCCCCAGCTGTCCTAAGGTTTCTTTTGGTTTCTACCATAAGTACTTCCCATTGCAATATTAAATAGTAATAATAGAAAGACTTTTAAAAAGGCCACGATTAGTTTTCAGTCTAATTCCTTGTATATTTCTGTTTAAAACAAATAAAGTAGCGAGTACATTCTTTTACTCCTGCTCACCTTACAATAGCTACAAACAACCCCCCCAAAGCTTTAATCTCCATCAAATTTATTCTTCAGAAATATTAGTTCACCTTATTTTTAAGCAAAAAAAAAAAATGTTCATTATAATTTGTTAATCTAACTCTGCTGCCAAGTTCACTGTTTTATTTAACAATAAATTGAATACAAAAGCTCCCCAAGGCAGAAAGATAGAGTACCAAGCTCTGAAAGTTTGGCAGTTTAATTGACATTTCATAGTAGCCTCAGGCAGAAGTTAATTTCACTGCTAGTTAGGTGTACGTCACTTGTTGTATAGGTTTGTGTGCATGTACACACACATGCGCACACACACACATCTGTCGTGAGAGTTATGGTACAGCTAAATTAAGAATGATTTTGTTTGTTCATTGTACTTATTTATGTCTTACTATAAAATTTTATTTTAAAATAGGAAAGTAGTTAATCTATAGAAAGCTATATATGTTCACATTGGCTTAATAGCTTTAGAGAAAAGAACAGAACTTTTACAATTTGTTATGGGTTGCCATGTATAATAGACTTCATATATTGAAGTCTGAACCTTTATTCCCTCAGAATATGACCTTATTTGGACATAGGGTCTTCACAGTGCTAATCAATTAGAGTAAAATCATTAGGCTGGAACTTAACCCAACAGGACTGGCCTTATTAAAAAAAAAAAAAAAAAGTGGGCTGGGGATATAGCTTAACTGGCAAGCACAAGTACCCAGGTTCAATCCCTGGCACTATAGGACATGCTAGCCTGGTGCTCTGCCAGCCAGGGAAGCTGGGTGTGGTGGTGCACACCCATAATCCCAGTATCAGGGAGGCCAAGACAGAAGGGTCACTATGAGTCCGAGCTGTGTAGTGAGACCCTCCACCAAATAAAGAAAAGATTTTTAAAAATTTAAATAAAAGACAAACTGTACACCCTAAACTGTGCAGAGGGGAGAGGCTAGGAGCGTTTTGAACTTGTCATCACTAGGAAGTGAAACCATAGATTCCTAAAAGCTAGGTTTGGTTGTAGTAGGTCTGTGGTGCACATTCAAGACCTTCTAACAATAATCTGTATTAAGTTACTCTAAATAAAGCAAGTAAAAAAGACATTGTTCACATGGACTGAGAGACATAGGAAAAATGGAGTATGTGTGAAATTCTTCTAATGAGATGGCCCTCTTGGGCATTCCAAATCATTCTTCATTAACATCCACTGGACAGGCTAAGCCCGCGTAAAACACTTAAGATGGGAGAGATAGAAGATACTGCATGTTAAGTGGACCTCTTTTCTTTAAATTAAAAAGAAAATACTGAATTACATTATGTACATTCCATCGCCTATATTCTTGTACAAGAAAATCACCAGTGTTATTTTGTGAGCAACATGGTATTCAAAAACCTACCACTCAGAATGTATCATGCAGCAGTTTAGGTTGCTTAAAATACCTTCCTCAAGGTTGAGGTCTTCATCCAGCTGGTGGCCCTATTAAGGAGCAGACTCAAGGAGCACGAGGCTTTATAAGTCCTGATATTGTTGAGGCTGGTAATTTATGAGTAGTAGATGCCAAAACCACAGGGAAAAGCTCTGAGTGCAGGGAGAGCTGAAGACAGGAAAGCAAGTGACTCCGTGAGCCCCCAGATTAATCTTCCCAGGAAGGAATAGAGACATTAATGCTTGAGAAACATAAAAACAGACTGCAAAAAGCACTAAGGAAACAAAACCACATTATAGCTTTTACTTATTTTGTTGGACTTTTATTACCAAATCACACAATTGTCTGAGATGATTTAATGCACAATTACATAAAAAATGAAATTAACATGTTTTTAAAAGCATAAAAGCAACTGCTAAATAAAGCCATAACATTTTTCTCTGCGCTACCAAGATAATGAACCGTATTTTTCATCCCTAACTGTGCTTCTGTGCCATGAGTATGGAATTTGGGGCAGGAGGGGGGCGGGGAAATATACCTCAGTGCGGAGAGACTGTCTCACAGCTCCCTGGGAAGTTGCTTTTGTCACTTACAGTGCGGTGGGTTAAGGAACAAAACAGCGGTGCCACTGAGGAACTGTGTAGCTGTGGCACTGAATGCCTAAGTGCTCTAAGAAGTACAGAGGGCAGAAAAGGGAAAATTAAGGGTGACACAAGGCACATGTTTTATATCTTGGTACCTACATGGCTGCATAAAGCTTCTGACACAAGATGTTCTTCTATTTCAAAGCAGAACATTTCCACCTTACACCTTATCTATGTCAACTTAGGCCATTGTATGTACTGGATGTAGGACTGAGTGGGCCCAATGGCCTCATCTATCTTTGAGCACGGGTGCAAATTACACGCTATGTGCATGCATTTCTGGGGGGGGTGCGCTTGAGTGAAAACCTTTCTCAGTGTCTAGTAGCCACATCTCCTGCTGTCATTCTCCATCATTCCAAGTTTCTGGGCAGAAAATTTAGGTCATGATTATTTTTCAAGCAATCTTGCAGAAAGCATGGTAATTTGAAAGTATATTTTAACTCAAATGTTGAATGAACAAAGACATAGAGCATTTCCTGTATTCCAGAAGCTGTGATCATACTAAAGATAGAAATAAATTCACAGAACATTTATCCTTTGCTCAGGAGCTCAGGCTGATGATTATCATTACTTTTTACTATTCTTTATTCAGTGTCCAGTACACATTACTAGCACATAGATATATGGCAAGAGAATATATCATGAGAGGGGGAAATACCGTGTAATTTTTTTTTACCTCTATCACTATATTACCTGATGATATTTGGTGATGAATCCTATATAATTAAAAATTAGAAACTCATCACCTCCATATTTTTCATTACAAATATGAGTTTTCACTAAAAGAAAACCAAATCTGTCTTTGATGCACAGCTTTTTATACCTTTCTTCATTTAAAATAGGAATAGGTGAAATAATGTGCAACTGTGCTCCACATCTGCTGTTCTGGGCAAACTGATACGAGTGCATGGGAGCTAACCTCGGGGTGCCCTAAAGCTATAGAAAAGACCCAAACAGGGATAGGATAGCAGAGTGCAATTTCTGTGCCTACGTCCAGAAAAAAACTTGTGGTTGGGGGTGTGGTCTACAGTGACAGCAAGACCGGATGTAGCCCCATGCTCATTTGGAGCAGAAGGTGCAGTGTTAGTCCTACTCAGTATAAAACTGACCTCATCTAAACCGGAAGCCACCAGGTTTAGCTTAAGCCAGTACCAAATAGATGAGTACATTCCTGGAGCCAGGTCTGGCTACAGAACTTCGCAGACCTGTCTAGTGGTTAACTTGCTGAGACCATGAGGGGAAACTGGCTGGGGATACTCTGAGGCAGCCATGGTAGTTACGACTCAAGATGACTGAAGTCTTATTAAGTGGGATCCACACGTTCATGAATGAGGTGAAAGTGTTTCTGTAGAAGTTCAGAAATTACATTTGTACACACATAAATATCAAATGCATGAATATCACGTCCTGTCTCAGTGAGAGAAGAGAATTCCCTACATATTATATCAGACTTCTAAGGAAGTAAGCTGAGGGTATATCAGCCTATACAATGGTGCAAGAGTGTGGCCTCAAGCTACTTTACCACAGCAGCTATGACCTGGGCTTGTTCTGTGTGTTTTTGGTTTGGTGTCTGGGCATTGATACCACTTTAGGAAGTTTCCCCAAAGAGTTCCAGAATGATCTTCAAATTTGTCCAACTAAGAGGAAATTACTTGTGGGTAGAAGACACACTAAAGAAAATCAAAGACTTCCAGACTGAACCAGAAATGGACAGACCTGAGTGCACTTGTATATATGAATTTGTGCTTGTGTGTACATGTGTGCATGTGTTTATATGAATGTATGTGAATATATTTGTATATGCATATTTGCATTTGTTTGTGTCATATATTTATGCATACAATCATGTATGCTTCTATATGTGTATCATATATAAATATATATTTATAAGTTCTGTATTTATGAATGTGGTTTAATGTTTTTTCAACCAGATTATTACTTTTTAAATTAATTAATAAAATGTCCATTTTCCAAAATAAATACTATTGAATAATTTAGCTGATTAAGTATCTAATAATGAGTTCCACTGGTATAAAGTACTAGATAAAAATGCAAGATCATTCCTTGACATTCTTGGAAACTTCGGGTAGAATACTGCTTCCTAGTCTGGGTTGCCAATTGTGTATTCAGTCTTTTTTATTCTGTAGCTATTGTGACAGCAGATTATGCAAAATTTAAAGAAATGTTCACTGCTTTGTCACACATTGTTAACCTAATATTTTCTGGTCATAAAAGGTATAATTTGAAAAAAATCATTGTGGAAATATTTTGAAAATCATAGAAAATGGAGAGTACCGAAAACCCAAAGAATCCACTGATAATGTTTGAATAGGGGAATAGAATTGCACACACATGAATATGAATTGCATATTAGATCACATAATATGCATTCTCCTGCTCAAAACTCACTCCAGGAATTCTCCTGTCTTTCTTTCACCGTAAATTCTTCTCTCTTGAACCTTAGCTATATGCATAAATTATGCTGCCAGGTAACATATAATAAAGCTGTTTTTGATCCCACTTTTCCCACTAGCAGTGGCCCTAATTCCATGTCTCCCTTTATTCTTTCAGCTGTGAAGCCATTGTCCAAAGCCACTGTCTCCTGACTCACACTCTTGAGCACTCCGGTAAAGCTTTAGAACACATTGAAGACCTGCCTGTTGCTAAATTCAAGTGTGCTCTTTCAGGCTCCTTTTAGTAGATCTACAAGTAGCATTTAACCCAGAAGATCAATTTCTTCTCCTTGAAATGTTCTCTTTCTTCCCTTGGCTTCCAGATTGGTTTTGCTCCTCACTCATTCATCTTTCCAGTTCACTTTTCTTTGCCGTTTCCCACCCTTCCTTTCAACATCTTAGGAGTACCCATGACTAGCTCACTTGTCTCTTCCATATGTAAAATCCCTCCCACCTGTGACCTCACCCAATGTTATAGATCTCTTTTTTTATGAGACCCAACTTTACATGAAATTGTCCCCGAACTCCAGATTTAAATATTCAGCAGCTCACTAACATGCTCACCTGACATCTAATGAAAATCCCAAACCACAATGTTCAAAATCAAACTCCTGATTTTACCTCCCAGTTGTCCCTATCTCTAGTCTTCCCCATCTGAGTTAAGAATAAATTCCACCTTCTATATTTTCACATCAAAAATTTTATGGCATGTTATGATTCACAACCTGCACCCTGCCACTGTTTCATACCCAAGTCTCTCAGTTTGTGTAGTTTAAAAATAGCTCCATCATGTGTCCACTGCTGGCCTTGTCCTTTGCTACTTCCTAGGTGGAAGCCCGCACCATTGCTGTGCTGAAGTGCTTTGTCAGCCTCTGGAAGAGATTCCCTCGCCTTGACATTTGCAAACTCGCCTTGACATTTGCAGCCTGTAATCTCTCTCAAAAACGGTCACATGACTGGTCTTTGTAAAAGATAAATGAAAACATTTGTGCAAGTCAGCTTTCCTGCACTATGTCCAAATACTTGAGAAAAGCAATTAAAAGGTAGAATGATCTGTCTTAGCTCGGGTTTCAGAGGTGTCAGTCCTTGATGGGGTGGTTTTGTTGCTTTTAAGCTATGGTAAGAGGGAAGTGTGAGGGAAGGGTGTGGCAGAGGAAATGTGCTCACCTCATGGTTACCAGAGAGCAGAGAAGAATGCAAGCAAACCAGAGAAGAAGAGCAGCAGGCCCAGATCTACCAGTCCCCAAGGTCTCACCCCCATGAATTACTCTCTTCAATTAGTCCTGACCTCTTAAGTTTCCATCACCTACCAATAATGCCATTAAAATGTGATCCCTTGGGCCGGCCTGATAGCTCAGCGGACTAAAGCACCTGCTTAGGTGGAGCTCAGTGCCTGGGGTTTGATTCCCAGCCTGCCATACCAGCTCTGCCCCCAGGGGGGGTGCACTGAGATGGCAACTGAGACTGGGCGTGGTGGCACGCGCCTGTAATCCCAGCACTTGGGAAGCTGAATACAGGAGAATCACTATGAGTCCAACCTACACAGTGAGACCCTGTAAACCCTGTAGACTTTGTCCTAACTATAGGGGGAAAAAATGTGATCCCATACATGAGTTAATCCATTGATAAAGTTAGAGTCCTCTTGATTCAGTCACCTTCCAAAGACCCCACCTGTGAACATTGGAAACTTTGGGGGATATTTTAAATCTAAAGCAGCCTGACTGTCACCTGAATATCAGTCTGACTGTCAAATCCTTTAAGCAATTCTTTACAATGGCCTCTGCAGTCTATTCCTGTTGGCCTCTTACCCTTCCTCCCAGTTCCAATACTGTAGTAAAACCTCCATCTTAGTTGCTATGTGAAAGCTGTCCCAAACCTTCACACTTTTTAAAATTTCTTTTCTATCTTTCTGGATTACACTTCATCCACTAATCCATGAGACTTCTTTCTACATTCAGGCTTTGGATCAACTTTCACCTTTTTTCAGAGTTCTTTTAACAAATGAAAAATTGCAATCCTGACTTGTAGCTCATTCATACTCTGTCTTCTGCTCCACCTTTTTTCTTTATCACTGAGCACTCTCTAGGCCACTCCACTGCACATACATATGCTGCACTTAACGTACTGTACATTATGTGGTCTATTAAACCAAGAATTCTTGTGTACTTTGTTCATGCCTGTCTAAGGCAATAGTCAGTCCTAAGAATTTCCATCAGGTTTTTGAAAACAGCAGTTGATGGGTAAAATTCCCACCCTGAATAATTATATGCTCGTATCTGTGAACTAAGCAACTACATTGAGGACAGCAATGTGTAATACTAAAATCATGCTTGAAATACCTGTCATCTCAGTCTCCTAAATGTGTACCATTTCTAATGTCATATCAATTATCACTATATTCTTTTCAAAGTAAGTTTTTAAAAAGTAAAAGAAAATGAGAGTCAAGAACACAAAAATAAAAAGTATTCAAAATGTGTTCTTATTATAAATGGACAAGTAATATAATTCACATTGTAGTCTATCAATTGGACTAGCAGCATGTCAATATGCTGTTACTTCACTTAGCAAAACCCAAGGAAGTCCCTTTTTGGTTAAGCGATTTTACCTCCTACGATGTTGGGTAGAACAGTACTGCATCCTAATACTATCTGTATTCCATCAGTTGTTACCACCTTTTTACAGGATACAAATATAGCTTCAATTTTTAAGTAATGTAGT
This sequence comes from Octodon degus, assembly GCF_000260255.1. Taxonomy (NCBI): domain Eukaryota; kingdom Metazoa; phylum Chordata; class Mammalia; order Rodentia; family Octodontidae; genus Octodon; species Octodon degus. The sequence goes on along the minus strand of NW_004524661.1, from coordinate 6,853,294 downwards.
CTACTACCTAAATGAAAATGTGTATGACCTTTGGATCATTTTCTTAACATTATTTTTGGAATAGGAGGTTTGGAGCAAAGGTGTAAGTTGATTTTAAAGATTTAGATCTCAACAGATTAACCCCTAAAAGGTTGGCTTTCACTTTCCACACCATTAAAGGAAAAGAGTACCCTTCCTGAACATACAGAGTACAGCTTATGTCACTACTAAGAAAATCTTGCCAACTTGATACAGACAGCAAACCACAACATTTGGTTTTTAACTTTCGATTTCTAAAAAGTACAGAGATAATGGTGTTCTCTGATGTTAAAATCTTACACAGCCTTATGTTTGTCAAAACTAAGAAATTAATACTAAGGAATGTGTTACTGTTAACTAATTCCTTCAAATAATATTTTGGTTTATATTTTTTTTTTCCTGGCTAAATCTCTTGCTCTCCATTTGTTATTCATAGACTGTCTTTTATGAGATGACTTTGTATGTCATTTGCCGGGATTTGAATGGATAAATTCTTGCTAATTGTCTGTTTTAAACACATTATGCTACACTAGGATCTGTGGAAAGAAGCAGTAGCTTATGCCCACATACCTCATTTATCTGTCATATTATTGGTAATTCTTCCAAAATTAGTTCTTGCTATATGACAAAAGTATTGCTTCATCATAAATACTTTAGAAACATTGATATGTGACATCTAACCAGTATAGCTTTTAACCAGGATTGATTAAATTGGAACTACTTCTCCATTTCTTAAATCTTTTCATTGCAAGTCAAGTTGTGAGTCTTAACTTTTCTTGCAAATGGATTTTGTGAAGAAATGAGAGGTCCCAGACTGACGGAACTAGATTCCGTGCTGCACTGTTGTAGTTAGGGTTTGGCATCACTTTATCTCTCACATCTGCACTATAACATCACTTGCCAGGGACCCTGGGACTGTAAAAGAACTTCCAGTAAAATTTCATGGGTCACTTGTTTGTTTTTGAATCATTCACAGTAACACAAGAAATTTGCAAACAAAGATATTTGCTTTTCCACCAGCAAGTATCCATCTCGGACATAGATGAAATTTCCACATGCAGATTGGAGTGAAGTATTTCCCTAAATTAAAATTCTGAGTTGTTACTGAAGTGAGCCATCCATCTGTGGCAGACAAGTATCTATTCCTACATTTCACATGCAATGATTGAGAAATACACTTTAATGTCATATGAAACCATACAACATTTCACAACTGCTCTCAGCATTATCTTCAATACCTCTGAGATAAAAAGGGTAAATTTTTTACCCCATTTTGCATATAAGAGAACTCAGTTAAGTGGTATTCAGGTAACTTGTGTTAAAAATTACTACTTATCTTTATGCACTCATTCTCTTTTTCATCTGTAACTGCATTGTTTATAACACTTACTTGTAACCACACAGAAAATTTGTCATTCAACATTAGTTTATAAAGTGTCCCCTCAGCCCCCGTGCCACTTACTAATGCCCTTTGTTCAAACATTCTAATGATCTATTAGCAAAAGTTTGTTTCATGAATACATTGCACAAATTTTGAGGCTTTCACCAAGAGGCTGTCAGCTGTTACCCCAATGATGTACTGCTTAGATCTCCTACTGGGTATCTTCTGGTCTTTCTTTTGTTTTGCTACATACCTCCACTGTTGTCAAGGATACCCAGCTCTCCACTGTCTTGTTTGAATAATCCACAAAGTGTTCTATTAAAAGTCCCAATTAAATGTGTACAGCCATTCACCTGTACAGTCATCCTTTTACTCCATTGCACACCCACACGCAACCCACCACCTGATCAAAAAAACACCAAGGGGTCAGAAGACATCAAGAGAGTGAACACAATACTTGAAATCACTGGGTATCATATAATAGCCATGGCTATGTTATCGTGAGTAATTGCTGCTCTAACAAAGCAGAACAAATCCAGATTGAAACGATGTAAATAAAAAAAAGAGCAAAAGAAAGATGATTTTTTTCAGCTGTGTAGCCATTGCATTATTAGTATTTTAAAGATTAAATGGGTTTTTGATTTTCAATATGCAACCAATTGCTTCAAGTGAAATATAAGATAAGCTGAGATGCATTATTTCACTGTAAAATAATATAAAGTCTTGAAGTTTAAACTATATTATATATTTAGAAGGTACCTATTTTATATATAGTTAATTTTACATTTGTGAAGCTGCATAGAGTAGTAGTTCATTGTCATTACCATTTCCACGTGCTACTTGTATGTTCTTCAGAAGAACATAACCATATTGGAGATGGATTTTCATGATCTGTAAAATGAAATTCCTAATAGTAGCACCTTCACCATGACACCTGACAGGGACACAATGATATAATTCATGCAAGAGGCTGAGGAAGACCTTAACACAAAGCAAGAATCAATGTACGTTAAGATTCATTAAGTATTATACAACACTATCAGAGATATTGGAAGCAAATAGCTATTTTCATTTTATGTTTAGGTTTTCTAGCCTTATTAACATTATTTAACTCCTTTTAGAAATTTTTATGAAGCATTATATATTTTCAATATGCTCTCCAGATTGTCAATACAAAGAAAAATTATATATATATATATATATATATATATATATATATATATATATCCAAAAACTTATAGACCCTTAGCCTATGAGAAAGCAGGCGGCTCGGTGGAGACATGGTACAGGAAATTATGCAAAAGAAGATGCCCTTCTCCTATGGTGTACTAGGAAAAAGAAAAGAAATGTGTGATTGGAATATTCTGGAAGGCAAATTTTGATATGTGATTAAATAATTTTATTACAAACTGGTTTAACTCATTCAGTATTCAGAACTATTAGGGAGGCTACTGCTGACAAAAGTACCTGCTTTTTGCTAGAGTTTTCCAAAGAATATAATGAAAATCAAAGCCAGAAAGTCAGTGGAGATACTTTTGCAGATGAGGGATGGAGCATGAGTGTAGTAAGGTGACTGGTATGAGTCTTTCCTTGTCTGAAAATCCATGAGTTTGTTCCCACTGGGTTTGTGTTTATTGACTCATCATTTGAGACAGGATTATCATCTGTACAACTGAAAACATAATGTCACTATGTTTATTAAGAGTGTGGATGATGAAGTCTCAGATACCTGTCTTCAACCCTGACCTTAAAATTTATTTATTTTATTTTTTATTATTTTATTTTATTTTTATTTTCCATCCACAAAGTGATCAAACTCAGAACCTTGCACTTGCCAGGCATGCACTTATTCTACTGAGCTATCTCCTTGCCCCCCAGACCTTGAAATTTGGCTTCTTATAGTTTTAGGTAAATATATTAACTTTTATGAAGCCTTAATTGGCCTACATGAAAACTTAAGGGATCATATTTTTATGAGGCTGTTACAGAGCTCAAGTAAAATGTAGACTGAAATAGCTTTAGAACAGTTTCAGACATCTAGTAAGCACTCAATAAGCATCAATAAACATTTGCTGTTATCACTATGAATACTGAATGAATGACTGTACTTAGATATGGAGGACCAAAGATGAACTACCTGATATCTGAACTTTTAAGAATATATTTTCTGAGAAAGTTTTGAGCACTCCCACATAGAAAACTCAGAGTAAACAACTTGTGCGCATTTCTGTAGGAACCCGTTTGTTTGTCCTATATGTTTATATATCCATAAACACCAAGGCAACAGTATTACTGTCACAGAATTTCACTGATGTTCTAGTGACAAAAAATGTCAAAAATAAGCAGACTGTGTACTACAGGGGAGGAGGTACAGAAACAAGGGACCCACCTGGCTCAGGAGTTGTCACGATCTGATGCGTGGCTGATGAATAGGAGTTCACAGACAGGAAGGTGATCTCCAGATGGAATCATTAGGGTAACACTCATGAAAAAATGATATTAGAGTTCATTGTTGAAGGATGGGTAGAATTTAATGATTCATCCATTAGTTGAAGCACTCAACTAGTACTTAATGAGTCTGTGAGTCACTATAATTAGCTGTAGCAACTCCAGACAGCATGCTCAAATGGGAAATAAACTGGAGCACAGGTAGCTGTCTCCATCCAATGGAAAAGAGCAGCAATAGTACTAAAGGTAAAAGAATGCTTCATTCAGAAGACACTGCAGTTCATTGGTGGTGGAAAAAATAATAGCAACACAAACTTATGCAAAGTTTTGAAATGCTTAAAATTGCTAGGTTATGGACATAGCTATTATATCATTTAAAAATAGGCCGTTGCTAAAAAATCTTTTGAATAAAGATATGATATGACCAAATGACCATGCAGAGACAGTTATGAAATTCTTTAAATATTTCTGTGCAATTTTAATGATAACTCATTCATTCATTAATCCTCACATCCATTCATTCACCAAGAACTTTTTGTATGTGTCTAATTCAGATAAAACATCTAATTTTTCTTTTTAAAAAAGGTAGTGATATACACAAACACCTAGGAAACAGACACATCTAAAGCCAATACATGAAGAAAACGGATTTCTAGTGAAGTGAAATATTAAAGAAATAACTGTAAATGTGTTTTCTCTATTCTTTGTTAGAAAAATAGAAGATTCTTTTTTAAAATCCAATTATGCCATTTTCTGTCTACCTTCGTCTGTTATGAGCAAAACTTAAAGTTGGACTGAAGAGATGACCTCAGATAAAAACACAGGGATAAGAAAAACCTAATATACTCAACCAAATGTAATAATTCATATTTTTAAGATTTCATTTAGACTATTATGAATAATTTTAATATACAGCCTCTAAAATTTATGAACTGTTAGTTAAATGACATTTTCCATCCACAAAGGCAAATGAATTTATTTAGATGATGTACAGTCTTTCTAATGGTGGAATATTTTAATTTAAAGTTTTTATTGTAATGATTTAAAGTGAACTCCACATGCATTTGTTGGAAAGGCACTCCAGGTCATTTTGCAAATGTTTCCCATTTTGTAAACTTGTGCAAACTCATAGCTAGATAAACTGGTAAAAAGTCAGACCATTTCCTTTTTAAGGAACAAACTGACATTATTTCTTTCCTAAACGTAATTATTTTTACAATTGAGAATGCAGACCACCAGAAATGCCGCAACTATGAAACCTGAATTACAATCACAGTATCGGAGCTATGCTTAAAAGTTCTTGGGGACCATGTTCTCACCCCACAATAGCAAGTCCTTCTTCAGTACATTTCCCAATTTTAGGGTCACAGGGGTTGAATAAGCACAGTCAGGTGCTTTTTATGACTCCACCCTCCACCCAAAAACAGGGGACAAGAGCAGGAGAAAGATATATCACCTAAGGCTTGATTAGCAGATTCTTGCAGATTTTCTTCTGGTAGAGTAGATAATGCAAGTTGGGGCACAATGCATGTTCAAGAAGGTTCCAGAATACATGTTGTCAGTGTACCATGGAAACGTCATGGTTTCTGTCCTTTCTGAGGTCCTGATTATTTGTGCCTTATGAAAGCCTTTGGGGAGCCCCCGCATTATTGCAATCAAATGCCTATCTTCTTTAGGTTCAGTCAGTGTTTGTTATTTCCATCATAAAACACAAAAGAAAAACATCATTATCCATTCAGCTAGTTAACAATTACAGTCAATGAAATTTGAATTTAGGAACTTTTCCTAACATCATATGAGACATAGAAGGTATTTTCAGCTAGAGAAGTTGTAAGTCATTGGTCAAATGACTTCAAAGCCGTTTAGTTTTATTGTGACTTTAAGATTTTATAAAATATTATACAAGTTCTCTTGTACTTTGTTCTACTGTATACAACGCCAGAATAAAGAAATTTCCTAGTACAAATAAATAAGGAAAAGCAGCCACAAATGTAGTGGATCTTGTACTCTAAATCAACTGAAAAGGATTTTAAAACTGAATGAGGACAGGTTCTTTCCGAAATGAAGTTAGGACAGAAAATGCTACTTCAAGAATAGTGTGGTGAACTTTATGTGAGTCATTTCAGCCCATTGCGCGAATATTCACAAAATTCTCCTCCTTCATTTAGTTCTCCAAACTGTTCAAGGATATATTTATCAGCAGTAGGAAGAAATGCCTGGTAGCTTTAGAAGATTGCCTTGTCTCTTTGTATTACTTCTTTCAATTCTGATGTTTACTGCGATTTTTAAAATGACACTGAGAGGATCTGCAGGTTCAGATGGATTTTGGTAAGAGAAACTTAATGTCACAGAGACCAGAAGGCTTTCTGAACAACGGCAGTCGGTTCTGAGTCCCTTTCTCTTTGTCTGTTACAAGTGATTTTATTGTTATTGTTTTCCTTAGTGACACACATTAAAAATTAATCATTGACATGATTTTAGAAGAAAATCCACTTTTCCTGTTATCAGGTAAAAGTCAAGAAAAGTATGATGGAGAAACTTCAATTACAGTGTGCCTGTCTACTAGGATGCAGTGGAGAGATTCTCTTCCTGTTTATTAATTGCTCACGCTGCACTGTCATGGTTGATGATGTTAGCATAGACCTTGGATTCAGTTACATTCTTGTATTCAATTAGAGACTGTGTATTATTGTACATGTTAACACTGTAGAACCACAGATGCTAGCCATCTGTAGATTTGATTTCTTTCCCCTCATAGTCTTCAAAAACGGAGCAATTTAAATCAGTACTCCTAGAGAGACTCACAAAATAAAATAAGCACATAAGCACATCAGTTGCAGATTTAACAACAAGGACAGCGTAAAATTTAAATTTGAAAGACTCTATCAAGAGTATTTGCATAATTAGAATCGCTGTGCATTTTAATCATTTGAGGTGGTCACTGTATCTCAAGAGTGAGATCATAAATGGTACTGCTTCCTCATATTGCAATATTTTCCTCTGGTTAAATGGAGGACGATATGGTAATTTTATAAGATCAGAGGGCCTTGGAAATGTGATCGAATCCAAGAGGCATAGGTGTCCCCAGGTGAGAGGGACGCACAAGTAGCAAAGCACTCCTAACAGGGCGTTTAGGTAAGGAAGAATGCAACCTGCCCCTTGGGTCCTTCTTTCCGATGAACTATTGACATTTCCCAAGATTCAGCAACTTTTCACAGTGAAGCAACAGAACAGGAAAAATGCCTGGCTTACAGCAAGGCTTAATTTCTCAAAGTCCTTTTCATGAATTATTCCAAATGGATGTTTCCAGCAAAAGAGATCCTCACTAAGCTACCTCAATAATGCATTATAGTAACAGGGCAATCATTTACCTTTGACAACTCGACATTCACTGTGGTCAGTTTTGTCACTTAATGTCAATGTAGATTGAAGATCTGCATTTGCACAATCATGACCTCCTCTTTGAAAACATGAGGCGTATACCCCATTGCTCTGGCCAAGTTCCAGGATAGGTAATTACATTCTGCTACCTAAAGACCCCCTGTAGTTTCAATTAGAAAAATCGTTTTCCCTCCTTCATCTACCTGTGGTGTTGTGGAAGGGTAGGTACCGCAATGCTGCACAGCAAACTTGTCTCACCCCTGAAGAAGCTGCTCTTTATCATCCTCTTTAATTAATATTTATTGGGTACCCACAGGGTGAGTGGCTTGGGACACAATGACTTGGTAATTAAGTGTTCCCAGGTGACAGCTGTCTCCTCTGAGAATAGATGTGAAGGAACAAAGTTTGAACAGTCTATTCACTATCACAGAAATAGCATAAATCTTTGTGATATGGTGCTACCTCACCCTCTTCTGATACCTGTCCATCTGGTACACCTCTAATCAAAAATCTTTTTCTGATCATTGAATCCTAACAGCCTCAGAATTATGTTGAGAGGCTCTTTGTGGGAACTGACCAAAGACTGTGAGCTAGGCTTTTAGATTGGACCAATTACAAGTTACGAATATCCACTCTTCTGGGGACAGGCAGGGGGCGAGTTTGTTGTCCTAATGAGCAGCATGCTGTTAACATTGAAACAAGACCTCTCTGTGTCTAGGATTCCTTTGCAGGCTCTGCCATCTGCTCCGCTTTTTTCTATCTAGCTCTGTTCACAGGATGCAGAGGCACCGGAAACTCTTAGAAAGAATCTGGTTTAACACTCCTTTCCTCCTTTTCCAGTCTTTCTCTCGATTTGTGGCCTGATTTGAGATCTGCCAGTTAAATGGATTCTTATTTCATTGATGATGCTCACTTCTTGCCCTATGCCTGATGCTCTGCTCAAACTCTCAAGGTTGCATATTTATTGATGTATCTTTCAGACATGTGATATTGCTGTGAGAGATGCTTCAGGAATTGTAGTTGCCAACAAAGGAACACGCATTCCTCTGCTTGAATCATTGACCTTGACCTGCTTCTTCTGAATGTGTGTAGTATACAACTGCTCGCTCCTCCATCCTGAACACAGGGGCTTAGGGGCTAGAGAACACATGGGGGAGTTCTTCTCTGAGGCATAACATTCTAGAACTAAATAGAATGTCCTGTCCAGGCAGCGTGACAGAGAACCTTTGAATTCTCCCTAGGATGGTGGTAACATCTAAGAAAAGAAAAAATAGGCTTTTAATGTGTAATATAATACGCTGGTTTTGCAAATATCTCCCCATCGTTTTTGATACAGAACCTGACCTATGCATGACTATCATTACTGAGACAAGGAAAACATGCTGTCTATGAAGAGTTGCCTTAGTTTTAAAACATGCAATTGTTTGCACTTTCTTTCCAACTCAAGGTTGAAAATTCTTTCTGATGGTTGTAAAGAGGTTTCAACTTAAAAATAAATCCCAAATTATATCAAGATGTTATAGTGACCAACATTCAGTGACTAATTTCTATCCACTTTCCTGCACTCACAAGTCCTTTCCCTGAGCTTAATTCCTTTCTTTGTCTGTTCATTTCTTTCTGATGTCTCTGTTTTGGTTACTTTCCCCATGTCCCATAGTCTCTTCCTCCTTGCCTAGAAATATTCTGCATCTTCAACATCTTCTTAGAAAGTATCCTTCTCTAGCCCACCATGAAACAAACATATCAAGAATCATTCCTTGGGTGCAAGCAGCATAGATAAATCTGGGAAATTCAGGCAAAGAAAAAACTTGGCTGCAGGAGGCTAAGATCTCAGAGAATTGCTAGGCAGGCTAGAGAAAAAGTGCTAGAAAATGGGCATGGAGAATGTTTCCCAAAAAAGGCCTTCGTTTTAGAGATGTCTACTGAAATATTTATGGCTAAAATGATGCTTTTCTAGAATCTGCTTCAAATTTCTCCCATGCAGGGCAAGAATAAATAGGACTATAAAAGTAGCAAGAATGATTATGAGTTGCTGAGTGGTGGAGCTGGATGATAAATACTTTTGAGTTCATTGACTGTGTACTTTAGGGCATGTTTGAAATTCTCCTAGAAGAAATGAGTTCAAATTAAAAAAAAAAATAAGTTCAAGGCTGGTGTACCTGAGAACATCCCCATTCCTAAAATCAACAGAGATGGCAGTTGTGAACTGGGCGTAGATCTGAGACACAGCCAAAGGAGGGCACACTTCATTTGTGTGTATTCTCTCTACAATCATCCTACCAAGGAATATGTGTGTGTTAAAATATATACAGATGTGGTATATGTACATGCACGTGTGTGACTGTGAGTTGCATGAAGTTGCTTGTGTTTGGTGAGAGGTGTGTGTCATGCTGGTGCATGAGAACTGTGGTATGTATGAGATGGGTGACTCTATGCCTATGTGTGTTTGTGGGGTGTGTATACGACCGAGATGCCTACATTCTGTGAGTTGTCTATGTACCTCTGTGAGAAAAAGAGGAACATTCAGCATTCTTCAAGGCAGAACAGAGTTGGCAGAGTTGAGATACCTGTGTCCTCTGTAGCAGCCCCACTTTACCTTTCATTGGTAGCTTTCTATTTACCACTGAGCTTTTTAACCCAACAAATATTAAGTCTAACATATACATATCTTATTTTTCTAAACTGCTATGTTTTGTCATAGTGACAACATAATTTGTGTGTTCTTCCTCAGTGCTCATAATCTAATGTCCAAATTGGATTACGCAAAATAGTTTATAGTCAATACATTTTCCATACTACTTCTCAAAAAGTGCAAAAACTAAAAAGAAGTAGGCAAGAAACATGGATGCATGTGGATGGGAAGCAGGAAGTAAACCAAACCTGGATAAATTGAAGGATGGATGAATTCATGGATTTACCTAAATTCCTTCTCTAGGACTGGACTAAAGTCCAACTTCTAGTCAGGCCATGTTTTATGGAAATAATTTGATATTTTGCCTGAATCCTAGCTATAGCTACAAGATGAACAGAAAATTTGGGAAGAAAATGGAACCCTTCAGTGATATTGTGAGTTTCCATAGCCAGGACCAATAACTTGGGTCCAAGTAGAGAACAGTGGTTCCTCAGAAGGCCTATCAAGAGGCATTTCTCAAGGGAAGACAGTAAGCTGTTTTGAAGAGGACAGCAATCCCAGGCAATTCCAAACACTAACTTTCCAACTTTTCTCCAACACTCATAACTACTCATTTTACCTCAGCTTTCAACTGTCTAATGGCTTCTCTTTCTCCTGAATTAATTCCTTATTTATTGGGGCAGCATCTAAGCATGGACTTTCCATCAGCACCCCTGATATGACTTTCTTTTTTGCCTCTGGTAAGTTTAGTCTGATGAAAGCTGTAGCAACTACTCACATGATTTCTTCTTTAAACGTGTTATTTATATTCTCAGGTATGCCGGATCAAATTTCTCCTATTTTAACTGCCTTTCTTTCCCTTCTTTGCATTTCAATTCTTATTTCTTGGTGATAACTTTCTGTTCTTATAGCAAAATACCTAAGACAACCAAAATAAAAAGAATGAACATGTATTTTGGCTTACAGTTTTGGAGATTTTGGTCCATTGTCTACCCCTTTGCTGCTGGACCTGTGACAAGGCAACTCACCATGGCAGGAGCATGTAGTAAAACCACTTACCTCCCACCAGGGAGTAAAAAAGAGAAAGCTAAATGGATTGATTTCAATAGCCTAAGAACCCTCCACACACGGCACCCTATCACCTAAAGGGACCATCCCTTCCCAAAGCACAATGGATGAACACCAGGCTTCCTACACACGGGCCTTTCAGGAATATCGAAGATGCAAACAATGGTGAAATCCCTCTCAGTGTGTTGCCATTGCCCTTGCCTGCAATTTCTATGGGCTGATCTTTTCATACAGGGTTGGGGTCAGTGAGCACTTTCCCCACTGAGGGAGCACAATCCAATCAGCCCTGAAAGTCAGTTCCTTGAGAACAGAGCCACACCCTGCACCTTTGCATATCTTTCTACTGTAGCAAGCGGCACCATATAACTGGAACGAGAATTACAAGTAGTAGATGCCCAATCGGTTGTGTATTTTGAGTTAGCCTTCCACGCTATGGTGACTGATTCAGGCTGAATTGAAGTTACGCATAGTACATTCACAGGTTTGCCTCAATCTTTATTAATAAGGTCTGTGACTTAAATTCTGCATATTTTCATCTGCTGCCCTATATTGACTTCTCACAATCCACTCCCAGAGTCATCTTCTATTTCCTTTTCCGGTCAATCCACCACCAGTTTTCACACTTCCCTTTTGACATTGGGAACGTCAGTAGGGGCATTTGGGCCGCCTTGAACCAGGTTGAAACAGTGAGAACCCGTGAACTCAATTGTTGCCTGTTTCAGTGATTTCGGGGTAGTGTGGGAAGCTGGACTTCACCCCACATTCCAACACATACTGGTTTGGGTTGGAAGTCTTAGAAATAAATACTCTCAAATTAATAAAGTATTGACTATAACATAAGCATTAGAAAATAGAAATAAGGAATTACAACAGAGATATGTCAAAAGAAGGGCTTGGTTTCCACCCCCTCCAAAAAAGAGGCTGTTTTTACAAACTTGACATTCAACAGAGAGAATAGAGAACCTAGAAACAAAAAGGAAAACTAGAAAAAGTACTGGGTCACATTGTTTGCTCTCTATATTGTTGGCATAGCTAAGATGTACTAGGAATATTGCATTTGACATGAACTCTGACCACGTTTCACTTGTAATATGACCATGTGCATATATTTACCCAAGACAGGGTCAGGTGTGTGGCAGTGACAGCAGGGTGATGTACTGTGGCCATGTGAAGCCCTTCACTAACTTCTGTCAGAAGCATGTGTCCGCAGCCTGTGGAGAACAAACTTGAGTGGCCTACTTCTTCTGTTTTGTTTAAAAATCAGGAATGTAAGCGGTCAAATTATGAATCAGGAACTAATAGGAATAGATGCAAGAAAACAGCATGCAACAATTTAATGAAAGAGAAATGTATTGTATGCCCAAGACGCAAATAAAATGCCACTTTCAGATTACAGTTTTTCCAATCTATTCATTTGGTTCATTTTCTTTAACTGCTATTTCACTCAACTACAACTTTTAATATTCATTGGATAAACAATACAGAAAAGCTTAGTTATTTTGCCATCTTCCTTGAGCTCCTTCCAACTTATTTTTATATTTCACTGTCTATAATGGAGTATTTAGTTGTAATAGTACACTGCATTTTGCATAGTTATTTTTCTTCTTTCCAAGATGTGTGAGAAAATCAGGCTAGAAAGATATGCCACTTAAATGGTTGATTTTAGTCAAAATTACTGAGTCTCCATTGGGATCAACTGTTTAGCACAGTGTGGCCCGGGAATAATTGTATGCTTAGATGGGGCTTAATGCTGAAAATATATATTCCTTTGTCAAGCCTCAGACCAAATACATCAAAGTGTCTTCTAGAAATTAGAGATCTGCGTTTTCACAGCCTTCCAGAAGAATCTGCGAATACCAACCCTTGAATCCTGCTAAAGATTAACTGTGATATAATCAGTAAGAAATATATTTTCAAAAACCATCAACATAATCCAAGTATCCTATTATTTCTATGGGAATTACATTGTATTTATTTTATTCATCATCCTGCTTTACATGGTGAACTTTACCTTCTTTTACTAACCAACATAATCAAACTTTCACTTTATCTGTCTAGGGATCCTCTCTTAGGCTTACCTTCTCCCCCAGTTCCTGTGAACTTTACACTGTAACCCAGCTCAATCCTTTTTATTTCAGGCATGTTATTTTGGTCCTTGAAGATATCTGTGTCTTCTCTTTCCACTCTTGTTCAGATGTCCATGTGTGTATTGAATACAGCCTATTGGTCAACCCACCATCTCAAATTTTGTTCTCTCTGCTCCCTGCACCAACACCCATTACTTCACTGCACACAATATATTTTATGTAAGATGTTCAAGCCTGTTTGTTACCTTCATAAATTCTAGACAGGAGCCTTTGCTAATTTAAGCTTAAAAATAATATTTGTGGATTTATGTCTCATTTCTTTTTCTAATCAAACTAATGCATTTCTTTGTGGGATGTTTGAAACTACAAATGAACAAATGCAAATTAAAAATAACTACAGAATTTAAATCAATGGCACAAAATGTGACTACATGAAAATATACAATATTCTACGTGCAGTTTTATAGCCTCCCTTTCTCACATCAAAGGCTAGTTGCCTTAGACAATGTGTTGCCTTAGAGCAGGCAGAAGAGTGATGATGATGGAATATGAAAATTAATACAAATAAAAATGTATCAGTAGAATAATACCCTCCCTTTACTGCATATGTTAGAAAGCAGTAGATGCTCACAATCAAAAGTCCAATGTCTCCGAGGTTCTGTAAACTACTTCAGTTTAATTTTAAGAGCATATTGTTGCAAAAGTTGGGGCAGTGAACTGGATTTGAATGGTTCTGTTTAGTGCTTGGCTACATTTTTTCCCTCCTTTTCAAAGCTAACCTGGGAACTTCTTTGTAGAATTTCTCTTTGCCCACCTAATATGGAACAGATGCAGTTTCTGTCGAATGGAAGAGCTATTTGATTTCTTCTAAACAAAATTGTTAAAGTACAGAGTATTTCCATTCTGCTATTAAAGTTGTAATAAGCAACCAGCATTATTCATTATTGCTAAATAAAGCAAAACGTGGACCCCCATGCATGAAGATATTTATTACTTATTGATATTTAAAGGTTGTTAAATTAATCTTATTTAAATTACTCCCACTACCAACTACTGTTACAATAATTTATTATATAATATCACTTGAGGGTTTTCTTTTACTTTAATATAAAACTTGCAAAAGCAATATATTGCCTGTAGACTTTTCTACAGTTCATTGTAACTGTGACTAATTCATCACATCTGTTTAGACATGCAAAATCTATAATGCTTCACCATGTTGATTTTCTGTTTCTGTTTTCTAAGACTAGAGCTTGATTTGAAAGCATATAATGAAAAATTACATGCATCTCACTGAAAAAAAATATTACTTTAACCACTGGGAGGTGGAAGATCCAGGAAAAGCCATACAACTCTGCAGTCTGGTTATACTCATGAAATGCTCATAAAGAATTTCACTTAAAGAAATGAAGAGAAAAGAATTTTTGATTACTTCATTGAACTTTGCTATGACTGGAGATAACACTGATAATGGACCTCTTTTTTAGGTGTTTGGTTTCACGGAGAATTAAAGTCACTACTTTTCCTGTTGCACGCATGCTTCTGTTAGGTACTGTAGAACATCTTGTGAAATGTAATTATCCGAGGAATATCTAGAAAGATAGCAGTATATTGCTGTCTTTATGAATCATCCATCCTCTCCATCTTCTCCTCTCCACCTTCTTTCCTTTCCTTCTCCCCCTGCTTTTCTTTTCTTTTTTCTTTTCTTTTTTTTCTTTTTGGTTACAGGCACTCCAAGCATGAACCTGCTATTACAAATTGCCATCTTCACTGCAGTTGCTTAGTTCACAGGTGTCAGTATATATAGTTAGTCAGGGTGAGATTCTTTTCAATTAATTGCTAGATTCAAAAATCTTCTGAAGATTCTCAGGATCATTGCTTTACCCATCTTCTACATATAACTGTATAGCTTGTCACTGTCATGTTTCCTAGCTCTTGGTTATAGGGCATTATGCTTTGAGTGATCACCTTTCAAAAAAGAAAGACTGGACAGAGAAAAAAGAAAGTGATATTGCTATCTTTCCCCCTGTTATTGGATCTTATGATAGATTAAAGAAAAAAATAACAAATCAGGGCTAATGTGAGGCTCCATATTTATTAGTGGGAGTGGATTGCATCTCTTCCATTAACGTGTCGGTTGAATGCTGCCTCGGTGGCATTGTGTTTGGTATTCACACTGATGCTATCATTTTCTTAGTGATGATTGAAAGCTGCCTCCGTACCATTATGTTTGATATTCAAACTGATGTTATCATTTTCTTGCATTGCATGTGGAAAAGACTGGTGAATTATTAGTTACATCAAATCTTTAACGTGTGCAAATTAGTCAAATGCAAAATATGTTTACAATATTCATGATTATTCTTCCACTTATATTATTTTGTGAGGCTTCACGCTAGAGCAGAAGAATATGTAATGGTTTAAACTGCCACTTAGTTATTTGAAGTTCAAATATCTAAAGCAGGAACCTGAGGAAAATCCACGATATATGCGGATATTGGGCAAAGCATTGCTTTATCAGCCAAACTATTGTTGTTATACAACGCTAATGGAAATAAGAGAATTGCAAAAGATGAATAAACTTATTGAGAAAAGTCTTTCGATGGAAGTAAGATATTTTATAAATTATGCAGAAGATGAGAGTGGCACAAACTGGGCATCTGTTCCTTTCATTCCTTCAGAAAATATAACTTAGGAATGTAGCGGTGCACAGAATAGAAACAGGTTTGGCTTTCATGGACTTAGAAGAGGATTGTGAATTTAAATACCACATCAGGTGTATAATGACTAGATTTGACAGGTTCCACAAAGGAAAATGAAGGAGGACGATGAAAAAGTATTATAGGGATCATAATCATGATGACCTTGGACAAAGAAAATTTGTTTAAAAGAATTGATCTTTAAGCTCAGGCTTAAAATATTAGTTTGAATTATCCGGAGGGCAATAAAAGAAGAGCATTGCAGACAGGAAGGACATGACTGGCGGTGACTGAAGTACCTTTAAGCACTGCACACCTGTTACGTGAAGCTAGCTCCACTGTGTGTTTTATGTTGCTATGCAATTTTCACATGGATGCTGTGCAAAAATTTTAGAAACCGTACGACCACTGAATTAACTACTGTTACATGGAACAATGATAAGTATGCTAGTAATTCTGTACAACAGAGCTCAGTCTTTTTGCCTATTTATCCTTCTGAATCTTCCTAGAAAGCTGCACTAAGCATAGCTTGGAAAGGACTGCTTTAAAGACAAACAGCTTAGTGAGATTTGATTTTCAGACCAGACTGAAGGAGGGAGGGGTGAAGAACCATATGCCAATACTTTTCTGCAAAGGAAAATAATGTGGTATTTTACAGTTGCAAATATGCTGATGGCTGAGGTTGTATTTAAAGCTATTTTTAGTAAATAAGACTCAGCAATCGAGTCAGATTTGCTGGCATGGAATTCATTTGATGTAATGACATTTAGGGTTCCTTGACTTCTATTTCATTTCCTGGTACCCAGTATCATTATTAAGATAAGCAAGTGTGTGTGTGGAGGGGTAGGAGAGTAATTCTTTATCTTTAACAGCTTCTCTTCATTGAATTCTTAATTTCTCAGTGCAGGACATGAGTGATTGTTTTTAGGGTCATTCTTTAAATGACACAAAGAAATATTTGCTCCATTTTATTTAAATATATTTCTGGATCTGAGTTTCTGCATTTGCAAATTGCCTACATTTTGAAACTATTCTTTAAATGTGCCGAAATAAAATCAATCTAGATTAGTTTGCGAATGTTCTATCTTCACTCATGTAATTTGCCATCAAACTTAAACAATTTTTCTAGTGTAAAATGTCAGTTAATTATTAATATGTATTAAAGTAAAACAAGTTGCTTAAAGCATTTTTGAATTTATAATACATTTCTACAATCTCTCATATCAACTTTTATCATGGTAAGCAAATTGTAATCTTGTTAAATATGCCTTGATTTGAGATAAACAGATCAGTATCTACCTCTCAAAAAATCAAAAGAAAAATTATTTAAAATTTAAACACAAGCTTTATTATTCATAGGCAGTTTTATTTGTTTAATTCTTCAGCATACATGTGTTATTGGCCAGGCACGGGCTGTAG
Organism: Octodon degus; assembly: GCF_000260255.1. Lineage (NCBI taxonomy): Eukaryota > Metazoa > Chordata > Mammalia > Rodentia > Octodontidae > Octodon > Octodon degus. The sequence continues at coordinate 6,836,161 of NW_004524661.1, read as the reverse complement.
AATCCATTCTCCATGTGGATTCATTAAAATAGTATTTTTTTTTCTTTACTAGCATTCTGTCAGTATCAAAGGTATCATGTATTTAATAAAATATTAACACAGCAATGCTCTCTAACAGAGATACATACCTGAGACATATATGGCAGAGTATGCATCTTTTATATGTATTCTAGCACTATAATAATTAGGACAAATATCCCAGCATTGTTTTTATAGATACCTGTCACCAACATGTACCTTCAATTTAGGATGAATGTGGGCATCACTTTCCTGGCCTGGGCCAAGTGACATCATGCAAATTCTAGCGTCACTGTCACATGTAATATTGCCTTCCCCCTCAGCCCTGTCAAAGACTATCAGCTTGCTAAGTTCCAACTTTTGCTACAGAGCCCAAGGAAAACTTAAGGAAAAAGTAAAACAAACAAGTTGCTGTGGTTGAGTTAGTCAAGGAGTTGCTGATAAATAACAGTTCCCACAGAAATAATTATAGAATTTGAAGATTTGTTTTGTTGTGTTCTTTAAATGAAATCCATAGAGGTTCTTTGTGGATTTTGTTTTTATTTCTGCTGTGAAATTAGAACTTGTCACTCCACTCTGGGACTCTGACAGTTAAATAGTAGTTTGCAAATGATTAAAGGAATGAGAAATTCCTGCCCCCAGAAAGAGCCCTGTGACTCAGCAGACAAAGATACGCAACTCCGATTTACTAAGGAAACCCCACAGAACAGGCAGGAAAGCAAAGGCAAATAGAATTCTTTCTACCAAAGCACCCTGCCTTAAATAATTTTCACTTGAAAGTTAAAACCAATTGGCCAAACATATTTCACCTTAAGCAGTTTTCAGCTCTGAAAGGGGGTTGGTGAATTATAATAAAATGGCCCTGCACACCCTCTTTCTTGACTCCATCTCCCTTTAATGGAAAAAGGAGGACTGGCAATATCCAGATATCTTGCTAGTAGTTCCAAGTACAAAGAAAGGACAGTAGGGGTGGTGATTTTAATTATCTATGTAAATTAAACTATGCGCTACAGTCCTGTGATTGAAACTCATTACTTTAACTTTATTGTTTAGTTATGAGTGTAAACCTTAGCTCAATTAAATTATAAACCAGATCCTAATGGGCCCACAGATTCATAGTCTTTGAAAGAAGAAAAAGAAGAAAGAATTAGGACAAAAGAGTGTCAGCTGTGTTTTATATGTCATCCTCTCAAATAAATCATTGTGAGGTACACACTATGAGAAGAATATAGACTTTTTGTAAACTCTGTTCAACAGAAAGATGCCGGGTTGGGAGTCAATCTTTTTTTTTACAAATTTTGAAAAAGCAGAGTTAAAGTAGTTGCTTCTTTTTATTTTGTCCATTTTGCTGAAGAATTAGTAACTCCTAGTTTTCTTCCTCAAAATTATGTATGCATTAAGACCTCAAGCTCAATTTCCCTACTGGGTAACATATTTTTTTTTAATATTTGAGGGAGTGCTATTTCTTGTTGTGACAAATAAAGGCCATTCTTCTTGACTATATTTTTCCACCTCGGGTATTATTCATAACTGTCGGACTATATAAGATCTATTGACTGCAGGCTGATTGTCCTTAAATTAAACATATTAAAATTTCTAATTGTACTGAGAAGCAACACCATATATACCCTGGAGTCACTGTTGAATCTGTTTCCCCAAATGGCAGATTTATTGAGAGATTGTTTTACTTCACTTAAAATAATGGAGGGCATTCAATGTGCTAAAGTTACTGGATTAACTTGAAAAGTTACATTTCATCTGCAGATTTATTTCAAGTACAAGTTTTAAGGTAGATTTGCTTAATTGACACTTAATTAACACATATACTTTCAACAAATTCTTTCCTGGGATTATATTTCTTTATCCCAATCGTGGTATTTTGATTTGTAACAATTACATAGTTGAGAATCTAATAATTTGTAATTTAATGGGTAATTAAAGCTAGTTGACTTTTCTAGCAGAGGTCATTATTATTAGTGATAATAGTAATAAAACTGAACATGAGCACTTAGGTGCCAGGAACCACGCTAAGCAGCTCATATGCATTATCATACATAATTTTAACAATAATGCCACTAAGTGCAGACCCTGCCGTTATTCATGATCCCATTCTAAGCCTGTGGGTGCTGAGTAACCAATTGCAGTGAAAAAGCAATTAAGTGGCAGGCCCTCAGCTTGGACCCAAGTCGATTTGACCTATAAGGTGGGAATAAACAGAAGGACAAAACAAATACCATAGTAAACCTTAGACGGAGGTGGATAGCTAAAGAATCCTATTTAGTTACCATTATATCTGGCTGTCTTTCCACTATCAGTGTATGACTTCTCCGAATGTATGAAACTGAGACACGATGTCACTAGATATCTTTCTGGTGTTTTGTTTTGTTCTGTTTTGTTTTGTTTTGTTTTGTTTTGTTTTGTTTTGTTTTGTTTTGTTTTGTGGTACCAGGGATCAAACTCAAGACCTTGTACTTGCCTGGCAAGCACTTATTCCACTGAGCTATCTCCTTGGCCCTAGATATACTTCTGGAGCCTAGTATAGCACTTGCCCAAATTAGACTCTCAATAAACATTTGTTCAATTGAATTTAGTTAATGCTCACTCGATAAATGTATTGAAATATATAATGAATTCACTTAGTTTGGAATGTGACTTGATTGATGTATATTATTTATTAACCTCTGAAATTTTCAACTGCACAGTGACTTTCTTATGTCTTCTAAGCCAATTGAACTTCTTAACATCTCTGAAATAGTTTTGTCGTCTCTCTGCTAATTTGAATTTCCTTGAAATTAGGTGAGGTCAGTGGACATGTTTGTGATATCCTACACTGCATCCTGTGTATTTCTCAGTTATAACCAAATGAGCTAGCTCTTACTAACCTGCAGAAATCACCTTTTTCCTTCAGAAATGCCACTCTTCCTTGAAGAACACTTCAGAGTAATAGAGAAATAGATGTGGATGATTAGCATTTTGTTTCGCATCAAAAACATTTCTCAAAATTATTTCCCCAGATTTCTTCCTGAAAAATAATATGCTTATTTAAAAATAAACAAAGAAAAAATGTTGGCACTTTAGTTGGTTTCAAATGTTGTGTTTGGTTTTTTTTGAACTGGGGAAATCCTCCTATAGTTAATCACTTAGATTGCAAATTCAGTACTTGCAATGTTTTATTACAATACAACATGTATAATCCTTATTCCAATATGTTCCCAAATACAAATATTAAGTCATGTATTTGTCATTCCTCCTTCTATAATGATATGGATTGCAAGTAAATTATGCTGTAGAGGAATGAACAAATAAAATCATATTTGCTCGTGTATTCCTAGAACTCCAGCACCCTGCAAGGTTGAAGCAGGGACAGCATGAGTTCAAGACCAGCCTGGGCAACTTAATGGCTTAGCAAAACTCTTCTCAAAATAAAAAATTAAAAAAGAGGTGGGAATGTAGGTCATGTATTCTATCCCCAGTAAGCCCCTTCATCACCACCACCCCCCCAAAAAGAATGAAAACTTTTAAAGGAAGAGTTAAAAGTGAGACCATGTTTGAACATGATCCCCATCCCCTTTTGCTGTGTACTCTGCCTTCTACCATTTGCCCTTCATCATACATTCACTGCTTACCTGGGAAAAAGGCCTTGTGGTAAGGGATTAGCATAAATTCATAGATAAATAAAAATGGTCCCCTGTCTTTTAATTCACAGTCTAGTAAAGAAGAGATGAAACATGTACTAAGAAATGGCATTTTATACAAAAAGAGTGACGATACACTTCCATCTATCTCCAACCACATATTTTAATCAGTTCAACTAAGGTCAGATTCCTCATTTTTGGTTATTAAATGTCAAAGAATGCCTTTATTTCCAGTTTTCCCCATGAGGAATAGGATTTGCAGCAGAATTTTTCTTAGTTTAAGCAATTCGTTGAGGCAAACTTGGAAGGTCATTGTCAGCTTTTATAGACATTTACATAGATTTTAAAGCAAAGCTGAAATAACTGAGAAAGTGAGCTGTGGGATGTTATGCTTTAAGGATAAAGTAACCATAGCATTGGGTGTGGAAGCTCTACATTTGACAATAGCTCTGCACTGACTGGATTTGGCTCTAACCAAATTCAAAAGGAACTTTGAATTGATGCCTCGATTGCACAGGTGGCAGGAAGAATGTGGCATGCAGATTCATTGAAAGCATTTCAGAATAGTGTGGAAACTGCATATTTAGGTGGTGGGTGTGTCCAGAAAAGATCTCAGATATAAGCTGTGTAACATCACTAGTCCCTAAAAATTTGTTGAGGTCCACACAATTGGTTTAGGAAATCTGGTTATATGTGGCGAAGAGATCGCAGCCTGGTGCCATCAGTTCCTCTTAAATAAACAAACAGGAATAGAATCTTTTTTATATTTGTTTTTCTCTTCCTGATATTTCCTTGGCAGTGTATTTAGCCTCCTAACTGCACCTCTTAGGTTTAGAAGAGAGCTGGGACTTGTTATAAAATTATTTTTAAAGTATGCCTTATCCATTGCCCACATGTGACACAAATGTCAGCATTACGTATGGAACTCCAGCAAAGGCAGCATAATTCTATATGCGTCTGATCCCTTTGTGGTGTCTATTTTTGTGGAGTAGTTTTCTTATGCTTCCCCATTTTATAATTTTAAATGGCGAAGTATCTTTCTTTGAAGCAAGGATGATATGTACAGTCACACCATACTTCCAGCGGTCACAACCCTTAAATAATAATTGATTAGTACACGAATAAAGAAGTAATAGGGGATTGGATTTTGCAGGAAAATGGGACTAGGTATAACTAGTTTGAAGATATGATTTTATTGTGGAAGAGTTGAAACACAAAGGTCTCCCTAAAGTCTCATTTTTCATAGACATGAGATAAAATCTGTAACACTCATTCCACTGAGGTTTTGGCCATTTGTTGGCTTTAATTTAATTGGATAGAAAGCAAGGAATAATGGTTTACTTTGAGCTCTCTTTTATCTTCCTTAGTAACATGTCACTTATATGACCCATGCATTCTGGGAGGGTTTTTCAAAAGCCCTCTTTAAAGTATGCCTGTACTTATTTGGGCCCTAAAATATGTTTCACTTGGAGATGCTCAGAGGCAATAAAACATAGAGTATCATTTTAATAATAGAGTAAAATTCTGTGAAAGGAGGGTAAACAGCAAATACAGGCTGAAATTGGGGTAATGAAAGTGAAGGCTGCTTCCCAGAAGTTAAAGTGCTCGGTTTTATAGTAGACATATAAATGTCTTATGAGCCTGTTTTGTAGGAAACATTTAAATGTGTACACCCTCAGTGCAGCACCGTTACTTATGCTTCTAAATGCCCTTTCGGCATCTTCTGCTCTGTCTTTGGTGTATAAGCATGTGCAGGACACACTTTAGAGAAGAAAGGCCACTTTAGAGAAGATGTGCTGCGCAGGAAGAACTGGACACAAGATTTTTTTTGTGTGCTGCTTTTTTTTTTTTTTTTTTTTTTTCCGCTCTGATGAGGTGCCCTTATTCTTAGTCTGGGGTAATCAGTGATAGTCTGTGATTCCTGCACAGTTGTTCAACAGAGGCTCTTTTGTTTCTCAAAATACTTCACCCTAGACACTCAGGAGCCACTTCGGTGGGAGGAAAAGCAGTTTCTCCTTCACGAATGTCCTATTGTTAGCTGTGCTGTTGGGTTGCCTGGCTCTCGTCATCCTGCTGACTCAGCACCCCGTTCTCCTGGGTCTCACGGTGGTCAAATCAATGCCGTACTTCTCTGGGAAGGAAGAATGATTAGGCGAAAATGTCTCTGCTTTGGCCTTCAGTTCTCCCGGCTGTTTCTTTAAATGCCCCCATTACCAGTTACTTAGTCCGTAGTGCTGAATGAAAATGTAGTTTGGAGTTTGCCCTGCTGTCTTCCAATGACCTTGTGTAGGACGTCTGAGGATGTCAACAGTTCCCTTTACTCATTCAAAAAGTTGTCCTCGATGATCAACCCTAGCTAGACATTGTTGAAAATGCTGGTGATGCAAATATGTCTTCCTTACCCTGGTTTTAAGGAACTACCATTAGGAAGGGGTGAGAAGGAAGCAACCAGCCAGAGAGGACCAGAGCTCCATTCCCTTCCTGGCTGATTGTTGAGCAAATGAGCCTGTAACAGGCCAGCACTTCAAACACAGCCTGCTTTCCTATGAGCTTCTGGAAATGGCTCTGGGAGGTGTGCCACTAACAGAGCTATACCCCGGAACTGAGTCCGTCCCAGACGTACATACAGGTCTGTCTTGGGGTTTTGAGGCTCAGCTAAAAACACCAGTATTCCCATAAAAAGAACAGCAATACTCATTATGAATTGCAAGTGACTTAGAAAATGAGTGCAGGGTATCTCATGGGAATCAGGCTGGGCTACCTTTGGATATCTCAGATATACTCGTAGAGGCTGTGAATGACTTGTAAGTGACTGATCCAGGTAATAAGCCAGAGAAGAGACACTCACTAGAAGGGGAAGTAGAAAAGTCAGTGTCTCCTCTGATGAGGAAAGTGGTCTGAGCCAGTAAGTTCTTGAATGTAAATACAGAGAGAGGGAGTTGCAAGGTTATTTTGACAGCTGTCCACAGGACAGACAGTTCCTTTTTTTCCCATAATTTTATTGAGAAACAAATAGCAATGAGACAGTTTCAAACCAAATTGGTAGGACAGTTTCAATAATTAACACATTGCATACTGCCTTCCTAGTGGTTAATTGCTCTACAAGATGCAGACATGATATCCTATTTACAAACACCATTAGAACAAATCCCTCTGTTCATTGAGAATGTAATTATATATCTATTCTAACTATTTTGAATACACAGATACAAAATATACATTCATCTGTATCCCCTTTTCTTTGTTAAGTTCCGTTATTTGAATATTATAGGTGTGTTAACTCAGCAAAATATTCTAAAAGAGTCCAGTAGTCCATAATAGTATTGGGTCTTCCACTTCTCTGGCAATGTCAGAAATTGATGACCTGAGTCCCCTACAGCTCAACATAACAGCACGGCTTTATATCTTATATTTCATTTTTATACTTTTCTGCTGGATGGTTAAGACCAAGGTAAAGCAGGACGTATGCAACAAGAGTTGTAGCTTTTGGGTCTGATAAGTTCAGTGAAATCCCTTCAGGATTTATCCTGAGATCCTTTACCTCAGTTCCTTTTTAATTTGGTAAATATTATCATTGGCAACGTGAGTTTAAGCATAAATTTTAAACACAACGTATATTTGTAACCCCCTGCACAAAAGAAAGGCTTGGAAGACATGTGTCTGCTGTCTACAACAAATAGGACACCAGTTTAGTTTATAAATAGATATTTTTGTAATACAGGAATTAGAAAATTAGCATTTTAACATGAAAATGTATAGGTTATATATGGCATTATTTCACTCAAATGTTATATATATATATATATATGTATTTAAATACTGAATTATAATTTAGAAAGCTTTTTGTAAACTGCCTTTTCTTGAAGTCTTACTACTGTTTTTCAGAACCAGGTATCACGCAGACAGTTCTATGCAACCAAATCCCAGTAGAGTACTTTAATGGCTCTGGAGTCAGGCATTATGCTAAATCCTGGGAATACCAAGGTAGAAAAGCTTTCAAGAATTGTCTGTTAAAAGCCTAAAGTCAGTTAAAGAAGGTAAGTAAGTAAATCACAGGAGAATAGTTAGTTTATCTTAGAAATACCTGGGGCACATGAAATTAAGTTTGTTTCCAGTTTTCTTGTTAATCACATTTATTTGGCCACAGAAAATTTTATTCATATGAAAGTTTTATCTACTCTTTACTAATCTTGGTTGTGAAGTAGCTCGAATATTAGCCTGACAACACAGATATTATTTCAAAATTTCTGTTGATAGTGATTAAATATGAATGATAAAACACATAACCATTTCTAAAGGGAAAATAGAGAGGAGGAAATTAAGACAATCAGATATGATCTAGGTTTCTGTAAAAGAAACTGGATATCAAACCCATAGCTGTTAACAAAAGATAGCATCTAATTTAAGGCATATTCTTCCCTCCTGGTACCGTAAGAACTTCCAGATCTGTAACTTAGAGTTTTCTTTTGAAACTTCATTGCATAAACTAAAATTCCACGTGAATCTTACCCACCAATATTCTCCAGACATTTTATTGAAAAACAAAAGCTAGAAAAACTAGGTTTTACAGTATTCTAAATACAATCCTAATTAAGAAATTTGGCGATTATTCTTTGATGCCACACTCTGGTGCCTTTTCCCATCTCCCGTGGAATTTCCACACCCAGAATCGTGACTTTTGCTTAGGGTCTTGACTAAGAACTTAATGTGGTGATTAAGAGCTGTTCTTCCTATATTTACATAAATACGACATCTTGGACATCCTTGCAAATTATACCCACCTTCTCCTTAGGCTAATGCAGTATTAAATTGCATTGAAATGCAAAGCCATCTCAATATAATGATTTTCCACATCCCATTTACTTGTTGATTATTAATGAATGCTATCTGAGTTGCATTCCTGCTATTTTGTCTTTAAGACTACTTTCAGGGTTTTAGCATCATGTTGAAGAGGCCAGTCAGAGTTCTGTGCCCACAGATTCATTAAAATTCTGTCCTACACATCATCTGACTCACACTTTATAATCTATCAGAACACCTGTTTTCTTTACAATGGCCACGAGGCAGCTCAAAACACTGTGGTATTTAGCATTTAATAATGAGCACAAGATATATATTTTTGACACTTTAAGTTTTCTTCAGAAAAGTGCATGGAAAAAAGCCTAGTTTGAATGAATTATCTAAACTTTTCCAATTTCATAACGTGAATTTTAACCAACTTTTCAAATACTGGGGATCAGAAAGTGCCTTCTCTCTCTGTCAGTGGCCACGACATTGGCTAACGAGGAAAGGAAGTACAGGGAAATAACTTTCAAATGTCACCACATAAGCTAATAGTGATAGTGAAAGTATTTTAAGAAGATGCTGTACATTATTACTTTCCTTATTTACTAGTGTCAGAGACACCTCATTTCAATTCTGACTCTGGGAGGAACTGGAAAAGTTTAAAGTCACTGTTAATGTCTAGATATGATTATAATTTAGTGGCTTAAGTCAGTGTTGGGCACTGTATACACGTACTTCTGGTTTTTAAAGTTTGGGCATTTAGCAATGCAATCATTAAACGCCTCTCAATATAATTGTATCTATTTGCAATAGTTCAAGGGAGGGATAGGGAGATAATGGATGGTCTCAGAAGGGTGAGAATCTATCACCACATTATGTAAATGAAGAAATATCTCCTAGTGTTCATGAACTGCTATAGTTTTAAGCACTAATAAAAGATACACTGCAAGTTGATTATCCTAATCCTACCGTGCTATCTCATCAGTGAGTGGATTAAGGGAGCTCTCTAAACTAAGGGGTCCAAATAAACATTTTCATTTACTCCCCACTGGGTCATTGACAAATTAAAAATTTTATCTGGGAACATTTAAAAGCATATACAGTAAACAAACCTGCAGTCTCTTGTCTTGCTTCACTCCTTTGCTGGATTCCTGCTGTCCTGGAAACACTGATGGAGTTCAACCTGGCTCTCACCTTCCTGTCTATGTGACCCCAGACCTCCCCTCTGCCAAAGAATTGTACAGAGTAAAATATTCAAATCAAGACCCTTGTCAACGATACGTGCTTTCTCTAGGATGGCCATTGTACATGCCAACAAAGCTGTCATCCAAAACTTGGGTTTTCCTCAGACTCACCCTCAAATCAAAACTTGCCTGTCTTATGTCCCTTTCTCAGTTTTCTAAGAGATCTCTTACTCATTTGACTTTTATTTTAGAGATGTATGCTAATTACTACTGAAACAGACCCATCTAATATTAGTTAGATTGAGTCATAGAAGATCATCACTTTTATAATACTTAAATTCTGGGAATTTCCTGTAGCTTAGTACAAAGTCTCTGGATGATGGCAGAAGGAATAACTGGAATTTTAGTGAGAAGGACAGAGCTAAATACACTGAATGATCATGGGTGGGCTCACACATCTCCACGAAACTACATGCGCTAGGCACTTGCCTGGCAGTTCACTAGAAATCTGAATCCTTTGAAATGCCTAATCTTATTGCAACATGAGAAAACTCTGACTTGGGAATCAATACACTCAGAGAGCGATAATGAAAGGACAAGAGCTAAGCTAAAATTTGTATGAATTTAAAGACAGTATTTTCTACATATTAGTGATGGGCACTTGCATCGCTTTTTTTCTTTAAAGTTTAGACATTTAGAAATGCAATTATTAAGTGGCCCTGCCAACACCTACATCTATCTACTCTATCTATCTATCTATCTATCCATCTATCTATCCATCTATCTATCTATCTATCTATCTATCTATCTAACATATGCAAGGAAAGCAGTATAAATTGTCCCTTAAAAGGCCTGATTATTCACAATTGTGTTTAGTTCACTTGAGCTAAATTGGGAACCACTGGAGGATGGAAGAAGAGAAGATTCTTGTCCTTGAGAATCATATGGGTGGACACCACCTTGGCTATCAAGGAATAGATTTCGCCTTGAAAAATAAAAGTCAAATGTAACCACTTTAGTGCCATTTCTTATACACTGTATGTAGCATTGTTTCAGCAGAGACTGTGGAGAACCAAGCTTCTCTTAGTCCTCCTCCTTTACTTCTTAGTTAGTGACTCAAATTCCTGATACTTTCCTATATGTTCTAGATAGATTGTACAGCAAACAACAGGCCTGTAATACCCAAGCAAACACTTCATCATATTTTATCCCACAAGGTCATCTCATGATTTCTCATGTACAAATACTATCTCCTCATCTAGGTTGTAATATCTTTGAAGGCAGAAGCGATCAGTATCTCACCTTTATGTAACGTTTGCCACAGGATTGATCCCACAACTGGAAACATAACAGGATACTATTTGTGACCAGGTTAGTCAAGTAAAGTCTTTGATTCTCAATATTGGTCCAGAGGTGTGCCACTGATCCCTTTATACAGTAACAATGTACTAAAAAACTGACATGAACAATACTTCTAAGACATAGAACCATTTAACTTAGACTATTACTGGTTATGCCAATGCATTTTTAATAAGGTCATAGATGTATAATACACATTTATTAGATCCTGGAACCAACATCTCAACAGTTAAAATTTCATGTTACTTTCAAAGAAATGAAGGAATTCACAATGCCTGGAAATCCCTGTTTTATCTCATGTACTTCTATGTAAAGCATAGAATTATAGTTCATGTAGAGAAGCCAATAAAACTTTTAAAAGATGTCTACAGTCAAGCAAGATTCAAAATTCAAATCATTATTTTTTCCTGTAATTTATAATCAAAAGACAATTGTTTCAAAATCACGTAGGAAGAGGTACACCTCTGTACACACAGTTTAGATTTATAAACATGGTACCAAATTAAATTTTCACCTAATGCTAGTTTTAACATTAATATGATGTTTACAAGATGAATCACTGAAGATGCAGTAAATTAGTACTTCTAGATGTGTAAAACAACACAGGAAACTCTAAAACTGAAGGATCATGTTGCAAAATGAAAATTGGCATTTTTTAGTTCTTTATAGATTCTAGAGAGCAGACCCTCGTCTGAGTACTTATTTGTCATGATTTTTTCCAAATTTATAGGTTGCCTTTTCACTTTGTTGGTAATTTCTTATGACATGAAAAAACTTCTCAGTAAGAGCAG
>NW_004524661.1:6807524-6822761 GCF_000260255.1 Octodon degus | reverse complement strand
CTTAAAGTGCTGCACAAGGAGAAGTTGGGGAAATGCATCTGAGCTTTCAGGTAGTTGTGGTATTCCCTGTAGCAAGCATGTATCTATGCTAGATGGGATTCCACTGAGCAATGCATATCAAGATGCCTAGGCAGAAGATGATCATACAACTCAGACAACGTTGTTACGAAACAGCAGGAGCTCTGCAGGAAGTGAATAGATGTCTCAGACAGTGCACCATCTAACATGCAAAATTGTGCTACATCTTTAGATCAGTGGTTTCCAGCACCCCTCTTTCTTGTTTTTCAGCAACAGGCTTATTCATGGTGCTTCAGTAAGGACTGGGAGAGTGGGGTTTAGCCTAAGGATAGTAACACATACAAAGTTAGTCCACCCTGCCTAAGAAAGGTGAAGAAGAAAAGGGCGGTCAAGGATATAAGCAAACTCTTCTAGAGAGAGATTGATACAGATACACAATGGTTCTACAGGCCTCCGCAAAATAGAGTTCATACTTTATTACTCCAGGACCGCATTCACAAGGTATGTGGCCTGACTCCTCTGTGTGTATTTGTTCTTTTCCTTTTTCTCTGCAACTTGGGGTTGCTAATTCATTACTGCCTCTTCCCTATAACTCTACTTCCATATAGCTATAGCTTATTATGCCTTCCCTGACATGCCTCTCAACTTGAACTTTCACCTTCAGCTCCAATTTTTTTTTCAGTACAGGGGATTGAACTAAGGACCCTGTGCTTGCCAGGCAATCACTTATTCTACTGAGCTATCTGCCCAGCACTCCAATTCCTAACACACACACACACACACACACACACACACATATATATATATATATATATATATATATATATATATATATATATATATATATATATATATATATATGTTTACCATCTACTATCTGGAGGTCAGGACTCACTCCTAGTTAATTACACAGACTTTGGTGTGTTAGAAGTAATACATGGATCGTATGGATAATACCATGACCACAGGAACCTGACAATTTGGGAGAGACAAGATTGTGGTTATTCCTGCAGAGTATTGTAGGCAGTCATGTGCTATGACATAAAGCCTTCAGAAATAACTTAATAATACATGAGCTATTCTTAAGTCAGAGACAGAGGCTGTCAAAACTAAACTTTCAGTGCCTTAGATGCAAGAGATTGATACACAGCCATTGCTTGAGTCAATAAAAGGCAAATGTATAACCAATATTTGAATTTGTTTCCTTGAGACATGCTCAGTGAATTTTATTTCTACCTCTCTGCATAGAAGAAGAAAAAGATTTAAGTGGGACTTGATTTTTGAGTCAGGGTCTATCCATCGATTCTTAATGAACAGATTGTCACATAACTGGAACTAGACACGGCAAAACTTCTAAGTGTGCTCAGATACTCGCCAAAAACATTCATCATGTACGATTCATATTGGATGTTGGTGAATCATGCTTATCATGGTGTATGACTAGTTCTTGGAGGAGCCAAACACTGAGATGACATTTTAATATGCCTTCTGACTTCTTGTGGAAATCCTTATTATCTCATGAATTAATTCCAGTAATATAGACTCTGTGAGTTTCAGGAAGTTCTGGCATCTGCACTGGCAAAATACTGCTCTTGTGTTGGAGTGTGAAATTTATGTGGAAAGCAGTCCAAATGTGGCTTGACCACCTGAGGCTTAAACGTGTAAAGGTTAGCTAATTCAGCACTCTCTCAGTCAGCGCTTCCCTTGCGGAGTGCTGGTGACCACCGCAAAAGTGTTACCCCTGGAAATGAAATTCAATTAAAAGGCTATCGCTCCCTACTCCCCACCCAAAAAAAGAACATTGGTACATGACACTAATTTGTAGTATCCTTTGAGTGCTGAACTTGCTATATTAATTCTCAATTTATATAACCCAATTCTATTTTAAGGTTTTCATAAAGCCTTTTAGTATTTCTAATAAGTATGTTAAGATATATTCTCTTGTATTTCTCTTTCTTAAAAAAGATTACCAGTTGAGTTTTTCCTGACCAATTTTTCTTAACATCCTGACTCTTTAGTGCATTAAATACTACTTATAGTACTACAAGTCCTTTGTATAGTTAAACATGGAGTGACTTAAATATTCTGCATAAATTAGTTTAATTAGAAAAATTCTTATTTAGAGATGGCCTTATAACCATTTCCTTGCATAGATGGACGGTATGTCTAAATTGCTTTTGAACAAAAATGAAATTCTGTTCTAACACTCTACCTTATTTCAAGAACCAAAGGAGTAAGAGTAAGGACTGGTTGTGAAAGAGGAAAGAGCATTGTGAAATGAATAATGAAACAAAGAAGGTTTTGTCTAACCTTTTCCTTAATTCTCTGTAAGACTTTGGAACCACTCAGCTACTTTCTCTGAGTCAAGTTCTCCCCTTTGTAAAATAAAGGCTGTGGAGGCAGGGAAGATTGCTCAGTGGTCTAATCACTTGCCTGGCAAGAACAAGGACTCAGGCTCAATCCACAGTACCGCATGTCATGCTGTTTCCAGAACTCCAGGCGTACTCTGCCAGCCCCCAAAACTGGGTTTGCTGGCACACACCTGTAATCCCAGCATTGGGGAGGCTAAGACAGGAGGATCACTATGAGTCCAAGCTGCATAGCAAGACTGTGTTCCAAACAAATAGATAAAAGATTAAATTTTTAAAAAATAGTAATAATAAAGCTACAGAGTACTTAGGATATTTTGCATAGACTATTTACTTCATTCCTGATGGGAGATTCATCCTTTATAAAATGGTATAAACTTACCCTAGCAGAGATTAAAAGATTAAAAAATCTCATAATGCCTGGGTTGGAGACTACTATGCCGTGGAGATGACCGTTGATGCTGCTACTATGTACTAATTTGACCACTTTACCCAACAAATGTCCTTCAGTCCAGTTAAAAACAGGAACCACAGCTTCATAAAATAATGGACCTCCATGTGTGAGTTGGTAGTAAATTAGTTGGCTTGGACTGTTCTAGCAAATTCTACAGGCTGGGTGGCCAAAGGCAATGAAAGTTTTTTCTCCAGCGGTTCTGCAGAGCAGGAATTACAGCACTACAGTCTCAGACCACCATAAAACAGATTTGAGCTTTTCCTCCCCTCTCCCAGAGGACAGGTAACCTCTGGGTTCTGGCCACATTCCTATCTGCTCTTCACTTCACCTTCTGCTCTGTGTGTCTGGGTCAGTCTCCCTCGGCTCCTTTAATATAATGGAACATTTGATAGCATTTAGGGGCCACTCGAGTGGGTAAAGGAGCATATGTTCCTCTCATGACCACACATAATCATATACTTTAGCCATGCATGGTGCTGTTCATTCTTGTGCTATGTGGGGTAACAGCTCTAAGTCCCAGGAATTAGGATAAAGACATATTTTTCTGGGGCCAGCACTTACCTGACTGCAGGTAGGGTATCAGTGCAGTAGTGCCCTACTCCTGAGGGGAAGCACCCATCCGGAATGGCCTGAGCTTTGCACTCACGAATGCAGATTCCACTTGGTTTTGCTCAATTTTCCAATTTAAAAAGTGAAGTTTAAAATTTAAATGTTATCTCTCTATATTTACGCATTGTAATCTGTTACTTGATGCTGAGTCACTGGGGGGAAAAAGACCACATACGACGAATAAAACTCACCTCTGGACCACATTTACTCTAAGAGCTGCCAAGGTACGATCGCAAAAGAGAGAAACTTGGAGAGAACATTTTGTATTACCAAATATTTCTTTAGCACTTAAAAGTATATTCATTTTATACTGACCAGAAGTAACCTTTCTGCTTTGAGAAAATAGCTCCCAAAATATAATCATTTCTTTTGAGAAGAGGCATTAGCCCAAAATTTCTTTTCAGAAGAGGTTACTGGTTTCTTTGTGTGCTCTCCATTAACCAACTGGGCTTCACAGTCATAGAACAAGGGTCCAAATTCAAAGTCTTAAATGTAGGGTGACACTGGAGTATCTTAGAGATAACAGTGTCCTAGGTTACCTAGTATCTCACAGTTTCTAGGTTTTCATCTTGGCTACCACAATGATGCTTCTTTAGAGATAGGCAAAGCCATGCGCATTCTTTATAGACTCTCAGCCCACTTTAGTCTTCATCTGGGAATCAGTCAGGCATGTTAAAATGCCATGTCCTTTGGGTACATCCATTGTTGACTAAACAGTCAACAATCATTCCAGTTCTTTAATACAGAGTGAAAGTGTCTGCAGGTACCAGTGAAATGATCAGTAGTTTGTAGACGTTCATAAATGCCAGTTTTCTCTCTGGAAGACAGCACAGTAGCAGCACCTACTTCCATACAATATTTTATAATTAAAGAAGTTAATGCATGTGCAGTTTAGAAGAATGCTGGGTACATAGTAAGTACCTAAGTATGACCTATGATTGATTTTTATCATTATTCCTTAGTATTACCGAACATTGGTAAATGCTTCCTAATGGGTAACAGGACCTTGCAGCTCTTCTCAAAACATAGCATGTATATAATTCACTTGAACATCCTATTCAAATGGAGGTTCTGATTCATTATGTTTGGGTGAAATCTAATTCTAAATTTCTAGCAAGCTCTCAAGTGAGGATGGCACTACCAGTATGTAGATCATATGTGGAGTACCACGGTGACCTGTAGAACTGTCTGCCCAGTAGGGTACTTTGAGGAGCTTTGTACCAATGGACACATGTACTACACTGTCCCCTACTCAGCATTTCAATTTAATTCAATGATGGTGGTACCCCGGGCTAATGGTATTGTTGTAAAAGTTCATCAAAGGCCTCTGATCTGTAGCCAAGGGAGAAACCCACACTCCTGCTATGCAAGAATTTTTATGTGCTCACACATAGTGGAATAAAAAACAATGTCATCCCTTTCTGTTAAAGAGTAAAATGCTTACCCCACCTGGAAGAAGCTAGAAGCATAAACAGTAACACATCTAAAGTGGTGCCCACAGCCAAACTTGCAAAAATATCTTACACGAAGTTCAATATTTTGGTATTTCCCAACCTGGTGCTGTTAACAAGAATCATCCCTTGTTTGTATTTGTTAATCAGCTTGATGAGCAGTTTCAGTGTTGATCTTCCCAAACTGCATTGGCTAGTTTCCAAATCAAGTGTATAAATTATACACTGCCCTCTCTTCAAACTGCTTACAAATCTGTGTAAGAGGATTGCTTAGATGAGCACTTGGTCAGGAGTCAGTCAGATGTGATGCGCCTTGGATGACGTACTTTCATGTCAAGGAGTAGTGTTTTGACGAATATCAAAAACTTGATCATTTTAAGGTAAGATATTCTTTACACAATGTATTTCCTACACAGTTATTTATAGATCTTGAGCCTCAAATTATCAACCAGAGCAATCTATTTCAAGAGCCAAGGGGAAACATATGGCCCAGTGCAACTGAGATTTGCTATCGAAAAGAGTGCATGAACATGCTGGTAATTCCTTAGCAGAATAAGGAAAAGAAAATGCTAATAATTTGGGAATTTCCATATGATTGACTTCTTCATATATAAAGCACTCTATGTGGTGTCACTAATTTCCAATAGACCTGAAACCTAGAAGACCAAGTCTAACTTTTTTCCATTTCTGTGTCTATCCATGATGACATAATACCAACTTTCTTTTTCCAAACTGGAAATATTCTGTATTCTCAGATCAAGAGCACTAATGTAGAAGTGACTTTAGATTTAACATTTTTATCGGGTTGTAGTACTTTCTAAGAAGGCGAAGAAAAATAGTTGGAGAAGCAAATAGTGAATGACATTTAAGTTCTAAAGATTATTTTATTTGTCATGTGACTTAGCTGATACTTGTAGAAGAATATACTTTATGTTATTTTACTCCTATTATCATTACTATACACCTTAAGGTGACTCTATTATTTCCTACTTGTCAGAGAACATAATTCAAGAGTAAATATGTCTTATTTCATATATAGAAGTTGGCCTTCTTATCAAAGGCCATACACTCATCAAAGAAAAACCTACTTGAGGAAGAAAGAAATATATTTATAGCCTTAAAAACAAGAAAACATAAACAGTTCCTAACCTGTTCAGAGTAGAATCTAGTGCTTTCATGAAAGAAGCTACTTCTATTGCTGCAATCCATATATTTAAAATGACTAAATGGTTAGGTAGGTAAGTAGGTAAATTTGAAATTTGAAGACAGCCATCTCCAAAACAGTAAGACGTGAGTGTATATCTTCAGGTACCAACATAAACCTCTATCAAGAAATAGTACATACTTGTGCAGATACAAACACACCTAGAAACAAGAACAGAATAGTCTGTAACAGATTGTTAACAGTATGGCAGTAAGAATTGATGGTTCTTTCTCTTTTTTTTAATGTTTCATATCACTTATATAATCAAAATCCAGTGACAACTGTTGACGACTGTGGAAGTGCAGTTTGACTATTTTCCCCTTCTTTTGTCTTGTTTGCACTTCGTGATTAGCTCAAAGTCAACCTTCATTATTTTTGTAAACTCTTTATTTTACATTATAAATACCAATATAAAAAATAGTAAAATAAATACCAATATACTTCTTAAAAAATTTATCTAAAGCTCTCCCCGTAGAAAGTTAGATTTTTCATCATTGTGCCTATTCATTGACTAATGGGCTTATTTGTGCCCTTTAACATAAATAATGCCTTCTTTATTAGCATACATTTTCAGCTATTTTAAGAATAGACTAAAACTTCAATTTGCACATTTTTCAAATAGAGAAGACAGATTGTGGAATTTTGTTGAGAACATTTCATAACTTAGTTATTTTCTCGATGAGATCGCATGCCCCACATCTACAAATTAAAAGATGAGAGGTTTATTTTGGTTCATAGTTTATAGAGGTTTAAGAGTCTCCAGCTCCAAGGCAGGGCCTTGTGACAGAGGACCATGCAAGAGGAAAAGCTAGGTTTGGCAGCAAGAAGACAGAGGAAGAGGGAGGGAGGGAGGAAGAACAGAGAGAAAGAGAGAGAGAGAGAGAGAGAGAGAGAGAGAGAGAGAGAGAGAGAGAGAGAGAGAGACCAACCCTTCCAGGCCATGCTCTCAGAGACTCACCTCCACCCCCTAAAATTCACCTCCCAAATCACAGTTAGCTGTAATCTCATCAGTGAACTAATCCTGTCATGAGTATCATGTCCCCACGATCCATTCACCACCCAGAACCACCACCTACGGACACATAAGGTTTTAGGGGATGATTTAGATATAAACCCTAAGAGTTGATGAGTATATTTGAGGGAGTATTCTGTTCTCTTATAGGACATACGACAAATCAGAAAACAATGGATTCAAATATAGTCAACCCCCATCTCCTAGTATTAATCGTGAACACCAATAATAAGGAATCTTTTCCCAGAGGTCTTTGGCCTCTCATCACACTCCATTCTTATCCACTCCTACTCCCTCATACACTATATGGAGGGAGAGTTTTCTTATTTACAGAGATGGGAAATTCAAATTTCTCATTGCTATATCAAAGGCACTCATTTGGAACATAATTTTTCAATGCAAAATGATTATCTCTGAAGTGTAACACAAGTCCTCATGTATAGGCAAAGCCAAAGAATCACGTTTGCTATGCCTAAGATTTGGCAAAGAACAGCCCTCAAACTCATCACAGGAAAACATAGCAGTTCTCATGAATTTGTGTATAAAGGATTTCAACCATTTGAATTGTTGAAAGTCAAGCCTGGGCATCATTTTGCCATTTTCATTGTGTTGGTCAACTTTTTGTCACAATGGCAGAATACTTGAGATAGACAACTTAGAAGGAGGAAAGATCCATTTTTATTGAGTGTTAGAGATTTCGGTCCATTGTCACTTGTTCTGGTGTTGAGGCAGACAAGTGTGGCAGGGGACAGTGGTAGGGAAGAGCTGCTTGCTGCACCTTGCTCTTCACAAGCTAACTTTCCTCCCATGGACTCTGCCTCCTGATGGTCCCACCCCCTTCCTTTAGTGACATAGGCTGGGGACGACTGTTCAGCCCAGGAACCTTCAGGGAACATTCATGATTGAAACCCCACCATTCATGTAATTGTAGCAAACTTTAAAATCCACTGTTTATCCCCCCAATTCTGTGCATTTTGTGGATTCTGTCTCCATCCCTGCATTTCCCTCTGCCTGGATTGTACAGCATTCACTGATGTTAATTTTTCAAAAATAAGAGGAAATGACCATTTTCATTTAAAGTGCTCCATGACCCCCCAGGTAAAAATAATCATTTGCTCACCTTTGATCTCATATTTTGCATATTTCTCTTAAAGTCACTCCTACATTAAGCACATTAATTGTGCCTTATGAATTGCAGATTAAGAATTCGATAAGGCCTTGGACTATGAATCCTTCAACTGTAGTATACTGTAGGCACTTGTTCATTGAATAAAGACTTAATCAAGTGACACAGACCTGGAAGTCCTTGCTCTGGAGAGAAATAGAATTAATCTTTCCTATCCCAAGGGGGCCAGGAAGTTGCCTGCTGCCCTGTCAAAATGGCTGTCTGCAGCAAGACGCCTTGCAGGTTTTCTGAAGTACCTACA
This sequence comes from Octodon degus, assembly GCF_000260255.1. Taxonomy (NCBI): domain Eukaryota; kingdom Metazoa; phylum Chordata; class Mammalia; order Rodentia; family Octodontidae; genus Octodon; species Octodon degus. The sequence continues at coordinate 6,814,217 of NW_004524661.1, read as the reverse complement.
GAAAATTCATCTTTTCCACAGAGGGCCAGTGGAGAATTTGTAAACTATTCAAGTTCACATCCATTACATTTTTAAATAAACTCTTACAAGGTAATCAGTATGTTGCTTTGATTGCTATATAGAGTCATCCTCCTGAAAAATTTCACATTGCCTTTCTAAAAGATAAATTTTGGTAATTAAAATGTCCAGCGAAAGCTTGACAATTTGGAGGCCTGCGAACTAGGGAGCAATCCTGTGTGATGCAGTGTGGCAGTCATGTGCAATAATGGGAAAGGGAATCATCTCAGGTAAGAAAGGTCAGTGGCTTGCAGTGCCCCTAGCCCATCTGGAAGTCCAAATGGACTGCAGGATTTCTTGGGCTAGTAAGATACAGTATTTGGCTGAGTATTCTGCCCCTCTGTGCCAGGTGAAAGAGAGTGGGGACTGAGTTTGACGTTAAGAACAAAAGAAGGGTGCTACATTTAGAATCCCAATTATGTCCCCTGGCCCATTGCATTAGTTTAGCTATGTTCCTTACTCTGAGCCTGAATAATTGCTCTTTAAGCTTGACATATATTAGTTCCTACTTTAGAAGTTTGTTTGGAGAAATACATTCAAATCTGTAAAAATTTTATCATAATACTTGGTAAACACTAAACAACCTGCAACTCAAATATCTTTTTGTGTGTCTAGCTATATAGAGATTTTTGCTAAGTTTTCCTCTTTTTTTATGGTACTTGGGCCTTAACCCAGGACTATCACAATGAGTTACACCCTAAACTTCAGTCCTTTTTGCTTTTTATCTTTTTTGAAATAGGGTCTCACTGAGTTGCTAAGCTGCTCAGGCTAAGACTGAACTTGTAATTGTAAAATGTCAGCCTCCCATAGCGCTAGGATTGTAAGTCCGCACCACCAGCTTAGCTCCAGACTTTACTCTTTGAGTCTACTATATGCTATATAATGTTTAGTGCAAATAAACAAAGATGTTCAAACATCCAGCATTTATAACTAAGTGGTCTGTAAATGATATTGGTAAATGACTTTGGAATAATCCCTGTGGAAATCTTTGAAATGAATACCCCAGGGTTCATCACAACCTTGCTGTCCTCACTGCGTGTTTGTTGAGGACACTGCAGTCCCCTGATGAAGGTCCATCACAAACCAATCTTTTTGAAAATCTATATATCTCTGTATAATTTTTCTCTAATTTTCTTCTATTTGATTTTTTGTTTGCTTTTCACATGCTAGAATGCCGGATACTAAAGCAACAAAGTTCTAACTAACCAGCACAAGGTCCCCATACAGTGCTATCCCCACCCTGGCTCATTAGCCAGGCTCCCGGTCTTTCCAACTCCTAAGACCCTGTTCAGGCTTTTACATTTAGACGGAAGGAGATTGACCTTCAACCTCTAGCAGCTACCTGCAGCCTTTAAACGTTCCGCAATCATGACTTTATGATTCTATAACAAGAATCCATTCCCATGCTTCTTGGTTAGGTACCATCTCTTCTAGGCTTCAGCACCATGTGTTCAGTTTCTACACTTGGGAAAGCATTTGTGTCTGCTATGGAGTGCCCAGGCCATACCTTCAAACTGGTGTGTTAGAACACCTGGAATAAAAGCAGAGACAAACCAGAGACCAAGTGACCTTCGAGGAGGAGATCCCTGACCTTGAAAACAAAGCATTTGCATGTGCATTCACACTAACAATTGATTGGGTTCTATTGACTGCTACAGAAACAAGTGACTGTATTAGCTTATGAAGCCACAAACAAACATGCTTAAAGTTAAATTTTCTGAATGCCATAGACGCTTCAGTCTTTTAACTCCAGAATACCACTTGAGTGCATGAGAAGCAAAGTGACTAAGGTTTCAGCATGTATAGCAAAAGCACTGTGAGTCTTGTGGAGACCTCAAGTCAACATGTTTGAAGCTGATGAATGGAACAGAGAAGATGTGATGCAGTACTGTAGCAAGCTTGATATATACATCACCTCTTACTAAGAATGATCGACTCTGTTCCTTGACGCTTTTTGTGAACAATGTCCTTTGTACTAAGTGACATAAATGCACCTCAAAGCAGCACTCCTCCAATTTGAACTGCAGAACAAAAGGCCACCATTCACAATGAGATACACACAGAAACTGAGAATGGAAACTATAGAACAATTTGACATCAGCAGAATCTTTATTTTTCTACAAATTCATTTTCATATCTGTAGCAGATTGGAATTTTCCTTAAAAAAATCAATTCACAGATAACTGCAGAAGGCCTGTTGTAGAAGAAACACAATAAGGAACAAAAGAATTAGGAATAGAACTGTCAAGAGCAGCCCAAGGTTTCCCCGTATCTGGATGTGTAATTGTACTGTACAAATAATGTCCAACATTCCTTTGTTAGTTCTGCCTGTGTATCAGGCCTTGGAATTAATACTCTTCTTACATGACATCTTTTCATCCTGCAGGAATTCTGTGCACCAGGTGCTTTTAAGGTCCTCGTGGCCCATCACATGTTAGTTCCCAGCAGAAAGTCCTGATTCAGATGGTCAGTCTCATTCCATCCATTCCACATTGTCATGATGGGCTTCTGATCTCAAAGGCTTCCTCAAGATCCTAGGATGGCAGAGCAACCCAGCTCCTCACTCGTGAGCTCCATTCAGGTAGAGCCCGGCATGCAGGGCCCAGCAGTGCTGGTTAGGAAACCCACAGATTTATCGTCCTGTTGCTGGATTCCTTTTTCAGCAGAAAGTACAGCTTTTCTTCCAGCAAGTGGACTTAGATGTATGTTTACTGTCTCCCTCAAATATGAGCACTGCTGGGGATGCATGTTGCAAATGGCAGTAATAGCATTTGAAGTAGTCCTGCTAGAAGCCCGGGAGCAATCTAACTGCATTAACTCCTCCATCTGAGTGGAGGAGACTGAAGAGGGTACACGATACAGCTGAGCTGAAGTGAAGAAAACAGCAATACACAGGTCCATGACTGCAACTATCATGATGCCTAAAGAGGTTTCACTTACTGCCTTCCAGGGAATGACACCAGGAGCACAGGACAGCTATTCTGTTTACAAATCTCCTAAAACTTTCAAAGTAGCTGAAATAGTGGCTTTCTATATATCTTAAGGACTTCTGCTTATCTGCCCTTCTACCTCATAGATCTGAGTAGCTGAAACTTGATATAGGAGAATATATACTGCATATGCTGTGGAGCTCAATGGCAGAGAGCTTGCCTACCATACATGAGGCCCTACTTTCTCTCCCCAGAACACACAAAAACACATACTCTCTCATACACACACACACACACACACACACACACACACACCCCTATTGGTGACTCCAAAGTCCTAGCCAAGACTGTAGACTTCTCATATATTGTCTTTAAAAGCCACAGCCCACAATTCTTTCTTCGTGAATACAGTGTCTGCTTAACTTATTACTTATCATCTCACATGACTTTCCTAGCTTTATGAAGGTATGATTGCCAAATAATAACTGTATATATTTGCAGTATGCAGTGTAATAGTTTGATGCAGGTAGTAGACATTGCTAAATTATGAAATTAAGCCATTTCCTATGTACCACCTCTCATACTTGTGTGTGTATGTTTGTGTGGACACTGAACTCTTTTTTTTTTTTCTTCAAGATGCTGGATATTTTAATTGAACATTTCAGTTTCACAACATGAGGTAAAAGGAAGTACAGTTTTCCTTAACCAGTATTTCACACAGCTATAGTACAATATTTTAGACTTCAGGGATTTATGAGGGATTATATTTCTCAAAAATTGGGAGCAAGTAAATTTAACTTAATTTTATGAAATTTCCTGTTGACTCTTTACAATAATAACAAGTTTTAGTTACATAAGTCTCAGGGCCAAGTTTTAATCACTCTGATGTCTTCAGATCTTAAGTGCTGCTGTTTCAATCACTATTAAGTAATTCTACTTCAAAAATGAGTTTTGCATTTGGTAGAATTTTGGCATCAGGCTGTCCTTTCTTTCTGCATGCCCATTCTGGTTCCATCTCCAGTCGGGCCTTTTCACCTTTACTCATAGTCAAGAGTGCTTCCTCTCATCCTCTGATAGCTTTGTCCACTCCAACCTTAAAACATAAAGCCTTGGCATTTTTCTTCTTCTTTGAACTTGCTTGAATGTTAGTATCAAAAACTGGCCCATGTTGTAGTGTTCCTGTGTACCAGTAGTGAACAACATTTCCCTTTTGGGGAAAGTTGGTTTTATCTCCCTTTTTCAGAATAGATTTTGTGTATTTTTTTTCAAAGTTTTATAAGACCTACTCTTAACAATTTTCAGTTATACAGTTCATCATCATTAAACACAGATACTATGTTGTACAATAGATTTTCAAAACTTATTTATCCTAACTGAAATTTGTGCTCTCTGACCAAACCCAGCTCTTTTCACTAGCCCAGACAAGCACCATTCTGCTCTTCAATTTTATCTTCAAAGTCATTAAATTTGTTTTGTCACTTCCTCTCAAGAAATAGTGGCTAATAAGTTCTCTTGCACTGTCTACTCACTAAAACGCAAACATTTCACGCTCTGTCCTTGAACACTAGCAACCTTTCTTATCCTGTTCACTGTTTTATTTACACTATAAAGTAGATCATATGTCCTTGATATGATGGGAGAAACAACACCCCTCAGTATTTTTTTCCAACACATTTTCACGTATTCTTAATGGCAACAGACACTGTCTCAGAATAAATGCAGGTACTTCGTGTTTTCAAGAGACATTTTAAAATATGCTATTTCAATAGAAGTTTAAAGGCCATACCTTACCCTGTTTAAATATCTCTCAGTATTAAGCGTGTCTCCACTTTGAATTTTCTTAAAACAAATCTATTAAGTTGTCCTAGTGTATTATTCAATCTCATGGTAGGAGTGTGCATTTTATCCATTTACAGGTAAGGAGATAGATATTGACAAAGTTAAATAATTTAACAGGGTGTAGTAGGACATGCCTGTAATCACACTTTTTGGGGAAGCTTTGGCAGAAGAAGACCAAGTTCAAGCACAACATGAGCATCTTAGCAACACTTTGTCTCAAAAACAAAAAATAACAGTGTACTAAAGATGTAGAAATGTAGCTAATTTTAAGGTCCTGGGCTTAATCCCCACTACCACCAAAAAAAAAAGAAAAGGAAACCTTGATTAAGATCTTAAAACTGTGAATATTATTCTTTGTCTCATTGACACATCTAAAGTTTTATTAGTCAATGTATACCAAAATAAAGGTTAACTAATGCCAATCATTAGAATTTATGTATATGGGCATGTATATATGCAATACCCTGTAAGCAGATGTATAATCTGGTCTAGATAATGAAGTAAAGCAAAGGACAGAGGCCAGGGAGATAGCTCAGTAGAAGAAACACTTCCCAGGCAAATGCAAGGGCCTGAGCTCTATACCCGGTTCCGAAAAATAAGAAAAAAAAAATTATTAAAGCAAAGGACAATGGTCATAGCTTTATAAAGTATTTATGCAGCAGAAAGATAAAATAGGATTCCCCTAAAGAAATATGTACACTAGACTGTGATAGGAGATGAACTTCTAGGTCTTGCCTCTAAACCTGAAGTTCTCCAACTTTGAAAATAACTAGGGAAGCCTTCTACAAAGTAATGAGGTATGAGACCAGCCAAATAGTTCAGCAGATTAAAGCACCTGCAAGCAAGCGCAGGGGTGTGGGGTGCGATCCCTGGGGCTGCCGTGCCAGCCCCGCCCCCAGGGCACACTGAGATGGCAATTGAGACTGGGTGAGGTGGCGTGTGCCTGTAACCCCAGCTCTTGGGAGGCTGTAAACAGGCAGATCACTACAAATCCGATCCCGTAGTGCGATCCTGAACACCCTGTAGACCCTTCCCTAAAATACAAAAAAAAAAAAAAAAAGTAATAAGATATGAGTAGAAATTTGAAGGATCTTTACTGTAAAAGGTAGGACACTAGAAGGTTCTAGGAGAAAGATAGGGAAGCAGAAAAAGTACAAATATGTAAGGATTGGATTTGAGTGAGAAAAGTACATGAGAAGGTTAGGAAGGTTTGAAGCAGGATGGGAGTCCGGAGTCATAAATTAGACAACTTGCAAAAGCAAAGAAATGTACTTGATCAGAATGATGGTTCCCAAGCTTACAGATACCATGTTCATACTAGTTTTAGGGAGATTTCTTTGAAAACCTTGAGGCATGTGACAGAAGCTTGAGAAAGACTTCACACTCAGAGAAATTAGGTAGCTGTTCTTCTGCAGCCAATGAGTCGCATGGCATAAGGTGAAGGGCGGACTAGTGCAGGGAAGGTCACGGTGTGATACATAATTACCACATGTACTGGAGTCAAACAAGTTCCTGAAATTAGGGTTCAAATTATACTTCTACCACTAGTCCAATTTCTGATCTGATGTAAATATTGGTCTATGCAAAGGCTTAAAAGAGCAACAGACTTGAGGCTTGGGTCACAGCACCCATGCATGTGTCTATGAGGACACATATGGATCATGAGGCAGTGCCCGGGGCAATAACAGGCAATGAGCTAAGGACTCTTCCCCTGCCAGGGGTATTCAATTATGGATGAAAATGGTAATAAGTGTTTACCAAGAGTCAAAGGAGGATTACATGAATGTGGTATGTAAGTTCTCAGGGAGTAGGAATACTCGGAGGGGACTCTGGGCTGGGGGGTGGGAGAGGGAGAGAGAGGAGAGAG
>NW_004524661.1:6762604-6807424 GCF_000260255.1 Octodon degus | reverse complement strand
TTAAGCTGAGGGTCCTAGTAGCCCTCAGTACAGAGAAAGATAGAGACAGAGAGAGATAGGAGAGAGAAGAAAGAGATGGGGAGAAGAGAGGAGAATTTCAGGTGAAAGGGTCAGCGTAATCCAGGCTTGTAGGCAAGAATGATGCTTTCATGCACTGCAAAGAGCATGAAAAGCGCTTAAATGGAAAATAAGAAGACAGAGTTCCAAAGGGTGACTGGAACCCTATTAGGATACTTTTGAAGTTTCAGATACAGCAAATAAAAATACAGATTATCCAGTTAGATTTGAGTTTCAGATAAACCAACAGCAAGTATTTTCAGCATGAATATATCCCAAACATTATTGATTATTCATCTGAAATTGAAATCTAACTGGGTATCCCGTATTTCATGCCTTGGGAAAGCAATTGGACCTCATTAACTTTCAGTAAGAACTAGTTGAAGGGTATTTGAGCAATGGAGTGACCCGATGAAATAAGTTTTTGGACGATTAATGTGACATGCAGGATACAGGAAAACATGCTTCAAATAAAGGAGAAAATGGTGATGGTCTAGGAATAGCACAGGTGAGAACTGATGAGTGTCTCTCTCTCTCTCTCTCTCTCTCTCTCTCTCCCTCCCCCCTCTCTCCCGCCCCCCCTCCCTCCCTCTCCCTCCTTCTCTTCCTCCATCTGTCCCTCCCTCCGCTTTTCCCTCTTTTCCTCCCTCCCTCTATCTCCAGTGTGAGGAATTGAACCCATGTGTTCATACATGATACTGAAGCACCGTGACACTGAGCCACACACCCACACACTTCTGTCAAAGCACATCCCTTGGTCCTACTGTCATGTTCACCTGCAGAACAATTGAAGATCCAAACCAGGTTCCCTTGAACCTAGAGTTTTACATGTCTTAAAGTTAAAAAGGATGCTTTCTAGGTAGCTGCATGTTGTGTTTTGTTTTGTTTGTATTTTTTAGGGAAGGGTCTACTGGGTGTTCAGGGTCTCACTACATAGATTGGACTTGTGAGCCACCTGTTTATAGCCTCCCAAGAGCTGGGATTACAGATGCATGCCACCACACCCAGTCTTAATTGTAGTCTCAGAGTGCCCCAGGAGGGGGGCTGGCACAGCAGGCCAGGGGATCAAACCCCAGGCCCCTGAGCCTGCTTGCAGGTGCTTTCATCCACTGAGCGGTTTGGCTGGCCCCTGCATATTGTTAATATAGCAGTACTAGGTGCTTTACAAAGATTGGTGGTTAGAAAAACTTTTCTATAAAGGAAAAAAATAGTATTTTAAGGCATGATGAAGCACCATGTTTCTGTCACACATTTTTAACAACTCTTTAAAAATGGAAAAACCATTATTAGCTTTTGGATGACACAAAAACAAAGTTGGCTTGACTCAATACTCAGTTTGCTGATTGCTAGCAATATTAAAGGACTCAAATAGTTGAATTTGAATTTGGAAATGGAAGCGAGCTATGGTGTTTGCATGGAGCCTGGCAGCAGATAGAACTCATCAGTCTCCATCCTTAACCCGCCAGAGTTAGCGTTTGTGAGATGCGGGATCCCAAGTTGTCAGGCTCAGGATTGGCTGCTGGCTCCCCACACAATGTTTGGCACAAGATATTTGCTTAATAAAAACTTTGGATACAGTGGAACAAAATGTTTGCTTTTCAAACTGGCCTTCTTTATTAGCAGAGTGAAGAGAGAAGTGCTGTGAGGAATAAGGGATGTACTGCGTGAAGTGGATTTATCCTAGTGCCGGTTATAGAGTGACAATAATCTCAATGCCAATATGTTCCAATGATGTCATGTTTGACATCATTGGAACATATTACCTAGCATGTACCTAGCTGTCATCTCCAATTGTATGAGCCATCAGCATTGGATAGGATGATACATAATAAGTTCTAAAGGTAAACTCTCTGAAAGTGAAGAAATGTGAGTCTCGTACAGCACAAAAGGTACAGTTATCTCAGAACTCCAACAGTTTTCCCTCTCAAAACAAACCAAACAAGACGTCCAGAAAAGGCCACGGCTTTCTACCTTGGATTCTGAGCATGCATGGACAAACATTGGATTCTCTGATCTTCCCCCTCTTCCCTCTTTCCAGGTGTGAGGCAGAGATGAAAGTCATAGATGTTTACTGGGGAACGATGTTATTACAATTTAAGTGGCTACCTTTAACCTAGAAGGTAAGAGCATAGAGTTGAAAATGAAACAGAGACTTTATTAAGGAGTGGGACAAATGTGGATACCACACAATTCACACTGTAACAGACCCCCTGAATATACTTCTTGCAGAAAAATAAGTACTGATGACAAAGGCATGAGAGTTGACTAAACTGTAAAACCAGCCACAGCTTACATTTTAAAGGAGAAAGAGAACTTTCCAAGCCTTGAAGCCTGTGGGACTCTAGAGGAGGCAGTACATCCAGTATAGACCTGTCAGTCTGTATCTTGCCTCCCTGGAAAAGTAGGATAATTGGACTTAATCTAAGTTGTGGTAGGATTTTTTTTTCGCTTTGTTTTCAAATTGTTTCTAGGTGAATACTCAACAATCTATGGTGAGACTTTAAGACTCTGAATCCCACAGATAAATGAATACCAACTTCAGAAATACACGTATAGTGGAGAAGCAATTTCAAATAATTGAGAGACATTTACCCTCTATTTTTGAAATGAAGTTCAGAATTCAGCTGGAATTACAAGTCTCATCAGCAAGTTGGAACTTGATACCGCTTAAGCAGGCTCATCTGAGCAAGGGAAAGAACAGCATTCATTTCCCAAGTTTAGGCAGTCAGCCCGCTAGCTTGACTGGTGATGTCTTGATTGGGTATGATTCCCCTTGACTCATTTCTCTGTTGTTGGTAATTAAAAGCTGTCTGGTTTTATTCTCATTTAACGATAAGTGAAAGGGTAATATCTGCCAGACGAGTCCCATTTGCTTAGTGTTTGCAACAGTGGAGTGCCATGGGATCACCATGAATTTTAAGCTGAGGGTCCTAGTAGCCCTCAGTACAGATAGCATATTGGTGTTTTGCACCTGGGAGCCGACTGTCAATCTCAAAGCCAATCTGAACACAATCCCTAGTGAAAATGGGTAAATTGGCATGGAAGACCTTATCCTCTCATTCCGGCCCTGAAAAACAGAAATTTCTGGCTGTAAGTAGAAGAGGCTGTCTATCAATGGCAGGTTTCACAGGTCTCTGGGTCTAGTGCACATAACTTAATTTTATACCAGAAGGAGAAATTCTATTGAAGAAGGCAAAGAAGAAATGATAGCTGGGCTGTCTCAGCTCGCAGGGTGTTTTGTTCTGGTTCTTGCTTCTTTCTCTTCATTATGGATTTAATAATCTCGATCAGCATTATTATAATCACAAAATGTCAGCATAAGAAAATGATAATCTCGTCGTCATTATGTTTCAATGTCACCTTTGTCAACTTGTGCCTAGCTATCATTTCAAATTACTGTATCAATGCTGTAATTAGATATAATTTGTGATATGACCAGCATTCACAGGTGAGTAATTTTTTAAAAAATATCACACCAACTGAAATAGTTTATTATTATCGGCCCTTTCTTTCAGAACCAAGTATTTTTAATGGAGGCTTTCACTTGAGAAATATTCCAAATCAAGATGTTACATTTTAAGAACACAGCATGGCTTAATATTTATGACTTGAGTATGATAGCCCGCATGTGAGTTAGGAGCACAAGAATCTCTCTTATTTGCTATAAATCTTATATTAAGACGCCCTATGAAGTATTTTTAATATTGTCTCTGCGCATGCAATTAATGAAATTCAAACATCTCTTTTTTACTAGTTTGATTTCTTATCTAAATGGACTATTCTGTAATGATTTATGCCTCACCCCAGCACAGAAGTACAGGTTTAAAATACTTTCCATTCTGTTAAGTTTCCTTTTAAACCAGAGTGAGATTAAGGTGTAAGAGAGAAAGAAAAGTGATGATTTGCAAAAAGGTTTTCTACCTTCTTTTATGGGAAGAAGTGAGCTAAGTGAAAAAGGATCAATTGATCAAGTATGAAAGTGATTCATGAAATATGACATCTCTTTAACATTGAGGGAAAAAATGTTTTCCTTCATTGAATGCTTTCTTCCATATGCAAAATATTGACACATCCTTATTATATCGAACAAAAGCCCTCATTTAGAGAGATAATTTTATAGAGCGGCTGGTATCATGTGATCTTATTAATATTTATGAAATATGATAATAATATGGAAAAGGGGAAACTGGAATATAGCCCTATCTTTCTAGACCCTATTCATTTCAGCTTCAAATGTTTTTTCATTTCACACATCAGACGCTAATTAGCAAATATCTAATTAGTGTTAGAAGATTAATCGCTCATGGGAGTTGTTGAGGCTTTGAGCTTTCATGCATGCAAAAACAGTGCCACTTTAGGTGTGTTTGTTAAGGTACAGTAACTTTAAGTGATACAACTTTTATTTTCCTTTGAAAAAATTTTAAATTACAGCAACAGAGTGAATTTATCCTCTAGTACCAAAGAGAGAGGGAGGGAGGAAGGAAGGGAGACATAGACAGAGACAAACAGAGGCAGAGACAGACACAGAGGCAGAGACACAGAAAATTGCTTTGAAAGAGAAAAAGGAAATTGAAAACTTAAACATTTTTCTGCAAGCTAGAGAGAGAGAGAGAGAGAGAGAGAGAGAGAGAGAGAGAGAGAGAGAATATACAATTGAAAAGATTAAAATAACACCATGAAATAGGTACTCAGTTCTATCATCAAATGTTAGACAAGACCCCAGTCTGTGATAGGGACTCTGCAAGACCATCCCAAAATTCAGCCCAGCAACCCTAGGCTTCCCACACCTAGGGAATTAGCACTTGGGAAGCAAGGTTTCCAGAACAAATTTTTGTGCTTTGTACAGCCAAGTGGATAGTATTGTGTGGACATGAATTGGAAAGACTTTTTAGATTTCTGGATGGTAAGAGGGAAAAATGAATGGCAAATGACATTTCATGACACATGAAAATTAAATGAAATTCACATCTCAGTGTCCATGAAAAAATACGTTTTTTTGGCATATAGCCACGACCATTCTTTTATGTACTGACTGCGGCTGCTTTCACACTCCAACGGCAGAGCCGAACAGTGGCAACGAGACCATATGGCCTGCGGTGCCTACAATATTTATGCTATAGCCTTTTACAGGAAAACTTGCCCACCCCTGAAATACCACTAAGTGTCTTGATAGAGCACAGTAGCTTCTAGAATCAAGTAGAGCAGCACCAGCTCCATAATTTGTTTACCTGCGTTACTTCGGGCAAGTAATTAAAAGTTTCTAAGGCTCTGTCTGTAACATAGGGATTATGAATCTCTTCAGAGATCTGTAGAAGCTGAGGCTTTTAGGAATTAAAAATAGGATTACTTATAGATAGTATCTTATCTGTTACCTGACTCGTAGTGGATAAAGAATAAAAGTTACTTTCATCATTTTTTTTCTAGAAGCAAAATGAAGTTCATCGGGCTCCTACGTTTTCTTCTAGACTTCCTTTAAATAGTTCCCAAGTGACTGGATAGGCCAGAAGTTGCATCTGTACTATTTTTCACCCATTCTTGAATAGGTTGAACAAGAGGATAGATGCTAAATTAAAGTCATCTTGATGGTGATTTTCGCTTTCTAGAATTATGACACTTTGACCCCTTTTTGTTCCTAAATACCCTAAAGCATTAATTTCTTCTTCAATGAAACCAGAAAAAAAGCAGCTAGGAAAAATGTTATCATTAATGCAAGTTCCAATAATGTTGTTCTCATTTTTTGTCTCATAGCAATCTCTGCTCATACCAAATTCCTATTTACAATTCATAGCTGTCAGATCTATCATTTAAGTACACACATATTAAATTTATTGACTAGATCCTGCAGAGTTAATGAGGGATGACTCATTAAATGCCGTGGGGAGCCTGTCTTTTATAAGTGAATTTTGTTATATTTTTGTATTTTGCTTTGTTTTTTAGAGTGATGTGCTTTTAGAGAGAAAGAGAAAATTGAAAATTTTAGACATTTTTCTGCAAGCTGAAAAATAATCCCCATTTTAGAGCAGTATGAATGTTAATCAGACCCCCACACACATATACCCCAAACTTCATTGATATAAATAGTAGTTTTGGTGTTTAAAAAAAATCTATATGTCTGCAGTGAAATTTGTTCATGATTTAAATTGCTTTACATGTTTTTGGGAAAGCAAGACTGCAAACCACTAAAGAGATTTAAAGTGAGATTTAAACCAATGACCTAATGTCTTCCATTGAATCCTTCCAATGGTCACAGGCACTATTAGCACTTTCTCTACAGCAATGAACAATAGGAAAATATTTTGAAATTGTATTGATTTTACGGGCCTGATACGTAAGCCTGGAGGAGCAGAATCATAATGCGTGCAGAATTACATATCCTGAAACACAAGTAGCAATTGTGTTAGGCAGTGCTGACTGCTAAGAGAAAAGAAGAAGTGCTGGTGTCCTGGAGCAACTGCATGAGTCACCAGGCACCCTATGTGCTAAACACACCCACTCAGAACTAACCTGGGCAGTGGGCAAGTTGTATTTAGGGAAGCTGAGGGGGAAGAGGTAAGGTTGACTTCCAAACAGGTGGAAGGATTTGGCACCAGTGAATAAGTAAGACAGCAGCTCTTGAGCTCTCTCATTAGTAGGTTTTCTTGCTGTCTTTAAAAATCTCAACAGAATCCAGGTGTGGTGGCCCCTGCCTGTAATCTCAGAACTCAGGAGTCTGAGACAGGAGTATCCTTGTGAGTTCAAGACCAGCCTGGGCTACAAAGTGAGCTCAAGGACAGTCTGAACTGCTAGCAAGGCCCTGTCTCAAAAATTAAAAAAAAGACCCTCCAATAAAATCCCAGAGAATGAAAAACTCCAACAGAGAAAGAAGAAACAAAATGACTGTGACTACAAATAGAATAAATTAGTCACAAAGGATATTCTTGCTATTATCAAAGACAAGTTAATCAATCAGTAGAATGTGTCAACACCTGTTGTTTCAGAGTTTTTTCTGCATGTGAATTCTATGGAGATTTACAAATATAGGGGACACCTGGGAACTTAATATTGGGTGTGTTTGAATCTATATATACATCTCCTGAATAAGGTGTCAAAAGCACACATATATTCTGCCTCCATCTGAATCTTTGCAGGACCAGACTTGGGAATCCAAATCTAAATGCACTTGCCAAGTAATTTTTGGTGCCCCCAAACACCATATTCCAGTAGGCTGAAGACAATCTGGAAGGCTTCTTGAGTTCTGTGAATGGACACTTGTAATGTCATTGTATATCTTGTCAGTAAAAATAAATCATGAGAATGACCTGGACACAGAGGAAAGGAAAACAAGCTATGAGAGGACTGGCAAGGTTGGATAGCAAAGATATAGGAATACAAGGAAGGGCATAATGATTAAATCATCTTGGCAAACCATGTGAATGTCCTGTTATTACCCTGAGTGATAACATAATAGATAATTCTCTCCAAGATCCCTAATATTTTCCTAAAAATTGTTTGCTTCTTTGCATGATATAGTGTAATAACATTAGTTTCATAGGGTGACAATAGCAAAATAAACACTTTGGCTTAAAAATCAGGGACAGGCAAGATAGCTCAGGGACTAAAGCACCTGCTTAGGCAAGCTTAGGCTAAGCACAGGGAGTGCAGTTCAATCCTCGGCACCACAGGCCACATCAGCCCCACCTAGTGTAGAAGCACATGCCATGATCCCAGCACTGGGGAGACTGAAAGCAGGAGGATCAGCACAAGTCTGAACTGCATAGTGAGACCCCGTAACAATCAAATATATTTTTAAAAATTAAAAAAAAATTAAATCAAATGTGTAGGTTGAAGCAACAGAAATAATTTTCATAAAAGGACAAAATCAAGGTGTCATTGAGACTATGTTTGTTTTGTAATCTGTAAGAAGGAATCTTCCCTTGCCTCTTGCAAGCATCTGATGCTTTGGCTAGGAATTCTTGGTGTCCTTGTGCTTTTCGCTTATGCGACTTCAACATCAGCTTGTCTTGTCACGTGACAATCATCATGCGTGTCTCTGTGTGGCATGGTCCTCCTGTTTCCACAGTGTCTCCTTATGAGAGCATTATCCATGCCAGTCTGAGGGCCCAGTCTCACCCAATGTGTCCTTATCTTAATGACACTGGGTTTCCAATGGCTCTTACTTCTATACACGATTACTTTCTGAGATACGGGGCTTAGGATTCTAGTCTTAATGTTGGAGAGATAGAATTCAAGCTGTAATGTGTGCCTAGATTTCAGTCATATGGCTGCCTATAGTTTATACTTAAAATCATAGTGCTCTATACAGAGAAGAGGTATGAGTCTAAGAGCTTAACTCACCTCCAGACTTACCAAGTGGTTTTGTGTACTGGACCCTCTACTACTGTGAACAGGTATTTAGTGTTTGACAGGTCAGTGAACTCCTGCTCCTGGGGGCCAGGAGAGAAGTGTAAACGTGGAATGTGATCCTGATCTAGGTTATGCTAGACAAGCCATGGAAAATGTTGTCTTTCTGAGGTGTGTTTTAAGGTATCTTATTACACTGCGCAGAAATCAATGCTATCCTTTGGCAAAATAATACCAGGGGTATATTTAAACTGTCATGTTAGAGAATAGAAATACTGACAACTGCAGTAGGGTACATGTGGATATGTGAAGTTTCACTTGTTTAAATGAATGGTTTTAGATCATTTACTCTGGAATTTATTAAGAGCACCTTTATTGTTTTATATCTCTTGCGTCAATGGACTTGGAACTTTAGAATGCTAGATCTTCCTACATGCAGTTCATAGAAAACTATGTGATGTTCATTCATTTGCTCATCTGTTATTCACACCTTCGTGTAACACATGCAAAGTATGTGCCTGCTGGGAGAGAAACACTGGCGATTCAAGAGTAACAAAATGAGTTCTTGCCCCCATGGAGCTGATAGTCTAGAAGGAGCTATGCAATTTTTCAATATAAAGGCTAAGATCCAATTTCAGGAAATAAAATATACTATGAGAGAACATATCTTTAGTTGGGAGAGAGAACTAACACTTAACTCTAAACATCTTGGCAATTACATTTTACAAAAGTTTTTTAAAGCATAGTATCAAACAAATATTCACCATCCCCATCAATTATATAGTCAAAAACAATATGACTAACTTATTTCAGTTATGGCACTTTATAGGAGCATTGTTGCGTGATACAGAGTATAGGTTTTAGAACGTGAGAAGTCAGGTTGAAACTGAGGCAGGTGGCGCAGCAATTCATTCTCGCAAGCTCAGTAAATTCTCCTTAGCCAAACATTGTAAGGCCTCTGTCTGACTTTGTCTTTAAGTTCACCTGAAGTGACATTCTCTGCCCTCCACAACCTGGAGTCATAAGTTGAACACCTATTTGTATGTGCTTTGCTCTATAATTTCCCGTATGCAATTTGGTGCTTTTGACAGTCTCTTAAAATGACCACTTCAGAAAAAGTGTCTTATGAGCACATATCAGCCAAAGATCCTCTTCTTTAAAACAATGTGATTCAAGTACCTGTGCACAGTGGCTCACACAGCAATAGCACAGGCTTGGTCGATAAACATATTTTCAGAAAGATTTAATTATTATGGTTCCCAAATGAAGAAAACAGCCACAGTTAATTTTTCCATTTTCAAAAATGTATGATGTTCCAATGGTGCATTATACATTAAATACAATAAAGAAATACTAACAAAAGCCATTTACACTAAAATCTGATTTGTGCTTTCACATGATATTTATGATTTTATGCTTTTATGAGTGTAACCAAAGTTTGTGAACCTTCAAATGGGACTGTTTTAATACGTAGCATTAAGACTCCATTTCGTCTTCCAAATTTGAGCATAATAATCTTAATTACATCTGATGAACAGGCTACTGGACAAAGCTCCTTTTGGCATTGTCCCTTAGTAAATTATGATCATGGTATAGACTTGACAGGACATGTACCCCAATAAGAACAATATTTTTTTAAGAATCAAACTTGGACCTGCTGCATAAGGTGCAGAGAAAAGTGAGATAATGATAATAATGATTTTTGAATAACAGCATAATTAGAAGAAAGTTCTTAGATGCTTCATACCTAAGAAGCAGCTTATCCATTGTTCAGAGGGCTCCGTGAGCTAGGAAGCATTATCAGCATCTTACACCTGGGGACCGTGAGACTCCAAGAAATTAAACAACATGGTCGCATTCATAGGTTAGGAAGTGGTGGAGCAGGAATTTGAACCCCATCTAGACTTTATACAGCTAACCGCTGTGCTGTGTAGACAACCTGATGGTGACAATCTGGCACTCCGTGATTTGTGTCACTTGACACCAGGCTAGACATGGGTTACTCTCTTTTTTGTTGTTGTTAGCTATCAGAAGTTCATGCCTGACGTTTTAGATATCTTGGTGTCAACTGAGTCTACTGCAGTGATTTCCCAGGAACGGCGTGACGTTCCTAAGAACCCTAGAATGTGAACTTTGTACTGCCGAAGTTTTAATCCCTGACCTGAAAGGAAGTTACTGTTGAAGAAAGGGAGCTTCATGCGGCTGTGAACTCAGACCTCCCCTCGGATGACTAATGTGAAGGTTTTGCTAGCTGCTGTACTGAACACTGAAGTGACAGAAGGTCGCACAGAAGGTGAAATGTTCCTTGACATGTAAGCCTAAATTAGGAAAGAGCAGGAAGACTTGACTGTGAGCAGTGCCTATGTGCGGTAGGCTCATGCTTCACATGTCCTACGGAGAAGTGTTGGCAGAGATTTGGTCAGAAAAGGAGGGGAATGTTCAAGGCAGAAATAACGGCAACCAAGCAACAGATATCCCTTGTGCTCTTTTGTTTCTGCCACACTCAAAGACTGTGCTAACCTGTCTGTCACCTTCCATGTGCTCATTTACAACTTCACCTCTGTAGACCATGTTTCTGTCCCTGTCCTATAATGGACAGCTCCATCATCATGGTGGCCTTCTGGATAATCTGGGGACATGGCTTCCAGTTATGTCACCTTCAAAGGGCAGTCACGTTGCCTACTCTTACACAGTCATAGCAGGTCAGTTCAAAGAAGAAGGCCATTCTGGTGAGACAGAACCTTGAAGTCCACCTCGTTTGATCCTGCACCATCTACCTAGCAATGGAATGTGAACAGAGGCATGTGCTCTTGAGGATGCAGTAGGAACAGTGGCGTGAGAAGGCAAAGAATGGTTCTGGCATTGTTATTGCTTCTCAAGAACTCTAGTTTTAAAAAATATTTTGAAATATTTATCTTAATATTTTTTTTCCTTTTGATCATAATGAAGCTTCATGCCAAAGTACAAAAATTAGTTTGGCTCTAAATGTGGAGTCTCTAGGGAGATAGCTCAGCAACTAAAAGCATTCCTGGCAAGTACAAGGATCCAGGTTTGATCCCTGGTACCACATGCTGCGCCAGTCCCAGAACCCTGGGTGTGTCATGCTGGGCACTGAAACTGGGCATAGTGGTACACACCTGTAATCCCAGAGCTGGGGAGGCTAAGACTGGAGAATCTCTATGAGTCGAGCTGCATAGTGAGACCCTGTACCAAATAAATAAATACATCTTCTTTAAAATCAAAATAAATGTGTGAAACCATATGGTACATAGTAGTGCTGTCAAGGACAGGACTTTACATAATTTAACCTTCTCTTTACACATGTGTCCAGGGGAGACTCAGAGAGGTCTCTTGTGTAGTTCAGTGCCACTTGCCTGACTCATTGTAATCTCTTTCAAATGCTCTAAGCCTGAGGATGTGAAAATATCTACTAAGCTCATTTTCTTTTTGCACTTTTAATTACTTCTATTTTTCTATTTTGTCATATTTCCAACATATTCTTCAATTCTTCCAATTTAAGGGACAAAGGGGAAGGTCAAAACAAGGGTATGAATAAGACCATGTTGGCATATATTAAGATCACTTACAACAAATCAAACACTTACATTCAATTCATAATGGCACCTTGCCACGACAAATCAAAGACTGGTCCCCTAGGTAATTATAAAGCAGGTTAAGGGAATAAGGACTCTGGTCATTCATCGATTCTTGAATTTTTATTCCCAGACTTATCACTGTCCAAGATGAGAGGGTTGAGAGAATAGATACATTTGTAAAATGACTAGAATAATTTTACCCACCTCAGGGATTCAGTGAGTGTTTAATACCATAAAGGACTTTGAGATAGTCAGATGAAAGGTG
This sequence comes from Octodon degus, assembly GCF_000260255.1. NCBI lineage: Eukaryota > Metazoa > Chordata > Mammalia > Rodentia > Octodontidae > Octodon > Octodon degus. Next base: position 6,795,166 of record NW_004524661.1, on the reverse strand, counting down.
CTTTGGAAGGCAGACATGATTACTGGATTAGAATTTCAGAGACGCAGAAAAGAGCCTTTTGTGTTGACAGTTTTTTCTTATTCCTTTTTGCAGTCCTGTAGTGGTTTACATTTTTTCCTACCAATTTCTTCAATTTTAGATCATGCCCTTGACTCGGTATTGCTCTCATGAGAAGGAATATGTGTTGGTGTAAACTGTCTAGATCCCTTTCAGATTTTCCTTTTTAATATGTATTTTTGGAACTTTGAATTTGGAGAACTGGCTTCCCTCCTTCCCTATGGTTTTGATGTTTGTAAAGCAAAATGGAGTCATCTGGGGGTGGGATTCTGCAGCTTGACATTTATTACATGTCACAAAAGCACACACAAGTGCACATGCACACTCCCTTGTATTGAATTGTTTGGAGAGTAGACCAGTGTGGTTCTCCAAAGGTTGCCATACTATCATTAATCTCTCTCAGCCCTTAAAGATGGCCTCTTGCCATATTCTGTCAAAAAAGAAGATATAGACCATTTAGTTTAAATACCTAAAAATAAAAATGCTGAATAAAATAGTCAAACTCTCTCTCTCTCTCTCTCTCTCTCTCTCTCTCTCTCTCTCTCTCACACACACACACACGCACGCACGCACAGGGAACTAACATATTTTGTAATTGTTGAACAGCCAGGTGCATTGCATACAGGAAATAGAGCTTCTAGCTTATTGAAGGTGAAATATTTTCCTATATGAGTTGTAAAATGTTCTTTGCTATTAAAATAAATCCTTCTCGTTAATAAGGCTGCTGAGTAGCAGAGTGGCCTTTGAACTACAAGAAGAGAACCTTAATTCTTTGCAACAGAGTCCTTCCTTCCCTCCTCTCCTCTCTGCCTCCTTCCCTACCTCTTTTCCTTCTTTCAGGCAGTAGCAACGTGTCAGGTGGGAAGTATGCTAGGGCCTGTGCTGTGCTAATGTTTCCACTGAGGCCAGTCATAGCAAAGTGACCTTATGGACCGCAGCAAGGAACAAACAGCAATATGACTCTGAGGTAAGGAGAACAAGGATAACACTGACCGAGATCTATGAGCTTTGTTTTATGTAATGTAGGATGTTTTTCCTATTTGTCACGGTGTGAACAATATCTCATACCCTTAAACCATGTGAAGCTTCTGACAATACCTGGGACTTAAAAATGAAATAGCTTGGTTCCAAAATGAAATTATGAAACCTAAATAAAGTTTAATGAAATATCTACCAAATACCAAATCTAAAGTGGTGTCAGCCGGCCAACTGTTATCCAGTTCAGCTTTCATGCGGCTATGCATCAATCACATATTTTTACAACTTTCAACCATTAGACTTATATGTGAGCCCACCATGGAGGGTTGGGGTGCTTTAAGACAAAGCTGCCAAGGAGCAAGTGAGTTCTTAGATGCCCCCCCTTCCAATCACTTTCAAGTTCAGCAACATCTCAATAATGTGAGTCTACATTTGACAGACGCGTGTGTTCTCTTTTCAAGAGAACTCTACCAGTTAACATGACGGAGGCGTGTTTTATCATCCACAGTGACTTTGTGAGGTGTTAGCTGTTTTTCAGTGTAAACACATTTCCGTCTGCTTTCGTCCTCAACTAAAAAGTAGGTGTGAGCCACCCCTGGTTCCGTCGTACCTCGGTGCACTCACGGGCTCCTCCTCCTTCAAAACTATTGGCAGGTGTTAGCATCTTCCTGAGTAATTTCAGGCATTTCCCTTTGAATGAAAATGGCTCACTTGGAAGGTTGTGAAAGGCAGATCCATGTGGAATTGAGAGGATTTTGAGCTGCGATGTGGGGAGAAGGCTTGCCAGAAATTGCCCGTTTTTGTCTGATGAAGCAAAACTAGACATCTGTTAAATTAACATCTACCTAACGTTTTGCCTTCAGTCAAATGCATTTTTTAAAAAATTAAATCTCTCCCACTCTCTCACACTCGCTTTTTTTTTCCACTGTCAAAACAATCTGTCGCAAGATATTTAATTTCTGTGTAATGGGTTACTTAAAGAAACCAGCATATGGTGCCGTGAATATACCTAGCTACAAGCTACCGGCAAATGTACATACTGCTGGTTCGTGCTGTTCTCCTGAAGCATATTGTGCCCAGCATAGATTTTGTTATGGTGCTTGATTCCCCAAGCTTTGCCTTACATGATTGCCAAGTTCTCTTACAACTCTTGCCTTTGAGGATCAAAATATTAGTATAAATATTCTCATTCCTCAGAGGAGTCAGAAATCACTTTCTTTTTTGGTGAAGTAGTGGCCATCTATGGCTCTAATGGTTCCAGCAAGAGAGAAAGAGTAACCCATTATTCAGAATGCTGTGCACAACCTTCTTCCTGTCTAAACATTTGTAATAGCGGCAAACTGATCTATGGCTCTGAGGGAGCTGAGTCTGTAACAGAGAGACTGGACGGAGGATAGCACGCAGATCCCTGCGTGTGAGAGGATTCTCCTCACCGTGAACAGCATTCTTTATACAATAGTATTGCTCGGTTGTTGGGGAAGACATTCTAAACTCTGTGTCATTGGGGAGTAGAAAGATTAAATACAATCAAAGTTATCGTTATTCATCTTGTGCCAGCTCTGAGGTACAGTATAAGGGCTTCCATGTGTATCCCCTTGCATAGAAGCGCAGGTGTACGTGTAGAAGGGAAAGTGTGAAGGGTTTATTCATTTAGCAAATCATTTATTGCATGCCAGGTCCTTGTTAGGGTCCAGAGAAGGAAGGGTTGAACAAGAACTAGAGGATGGTGACTCTTAGCATATGCTCACTCCCTGAAAAGAGACCAAGTAAGTATATGGACAATGTGCAGCCTGTGAGCACAGTAAAAGTTTACACATTCTTTCATCTTTCATCTTCTCACCTAGCCATCCATCTTTCTTTCTTCTCACCTACCTACCTACATACCTATACTTAAAAATAAAAGCTATCTATAAATGTGTATCCTTTACAATACACAAATAAGAAAATTCATAAAATATAAATCTGGGATTATCTTATCTCTCTTAACAATGAAGAAATCTCTGTATATGGAGATATAATATATACATAATTTATATGCAAACACAACACAAAATAACACACAAAATGTAAGTTTGGGGATTACTTCTTCATCTGTTTATCCATTTATTGATTTACTATTGTAAGCATATGTCATCAATTTGGGCTAGGTTATGTGTTTGGGCAACTGCACTGTGTTCTTACTTTGAAGGACAGAAGGATCACTTCTGTAAAGTTTGAAGGTTCCCCATATTGCTCTTTGTGGGGCTGCTGGCAGTAATGTCTGGGCTGCCAGTGTAGAAGTGAGAATTGCAAGCAGGGGTTGCCCTGTAGGTCCTCAGGAAGGGAAACAGGAAAATGTAACAGAAATCTGCAAGTAGGGTACAAACAACACAGCTCCTTAGTAGCTGTTCTCTGGTTGTTCATCCACTGAATGGCTGTATTGCAGGTTTTCTGGGGAGAAAAAAAAAAACAACACCTGCAATAAATCATTTAAATGTATTACTTATTAGTCAACATTCTCTTGTGTCCTAAAATTACCTCCAGGCCACCGTCAATGCAAGGTTACCATAAGTGAATGTGTCAGGCCAGACACCAAAATTCTTGGTTCTCTTATATTAAACAGCTTGGAAAAGCTATGTTTTAATCAGAACTGGATAAAGTCTGAACTCCAGAAAGTATAACCATGCTTATGTGTATAATGGACAGGCCAAGTCAAGAGATCATGGTATTTCTTCTCAGTGCATCAGAAATTTTTACTTGACATCTTTTGTTCTTCTATTTGTTGTCATTTTTGAGCATACTACATTTCTCCCCTGTGACGTTTGTCAGTTTATCTGCTATGAGAAGAGATCTCACTCTTTTGTCCAGACTGGCCTCAAACACCTGAGCGCAAATGATCTTCCTTACTCAGCCTCCCTGTAGCTGAGATTCTAGGCACAAGCCACCCCTACTGATCCCAAGATTTTCCCCTAGATTCTCTGGAACCTGGAAGCCTCTCACTTTTTAAGCATCACTTAAGAAATCACTTGTATAGCCAAATCCTGACACCACTAAGATTATTAAAGATCAAAAATGACTTGATTTCCCTCTCTCCTCTACAAAATGAAGGGGTCATGTTAGCATTGCACAGACTCCTATTAGTGCTTCAGCTCTGTATTGTCCCTGTGCGCTTGAAGAAGTTTGCGGCACTGGGCTAGCAGGATGACTAGTTAATTTGTAAAGCCTGGTTTATACCAGGTGTTCTATAAATATTTATTGTATATAAGACCAAGATTTATTCTTATGCTGTCTCTAAGGAGACAGAATGTGATAGATAAATGGAATTACAATCTTAAACATTGTTAACAGCTTAGCTTCTCATGGTGGCGTGAAAGTCATTCATTTGACAATGACCTACTAAACACCTACTGGCTTCCAGGTACTATGATAATGCTAGGTCCAATGGCATGTTAATAATATGTGATGAGCGGATCAATGAATGAATGAGATATGGGTCCTTCTCTGTGGAACTGAAGTGCACTGTAGTAGAGAAACAAGACATCAATCATATAAGCCACCAATAAAAATATAATTACAAGCCAAATAAAGTGCTTTGAAAGACAGAAATGTAATGGGATTGGAGGAGGTTTTGCTGGGGAAGTGAGTCACGAGTTGAAAACTAGAGAATGAGAAGTTGTAAATTTACTTAGGGTGTGGAGGATCATTCCAAGCACCAGGAAAACACAAGCCCTGTGGTAACAGAGCCTAAGACTCTCAGGAGCTGACAGTAAACCTGTGTGGCAGGATGTGGGGCCAGGGGAAGGTGGTATAAACAGGCAGGGTGGGACACATGGCGCTAGGCAAACTGGACACTACGTTAGTAAATGGCCATCATATATCAGAAACGAACTCTGAAGGCCTATGTGGCATCAAGGGGCAAGGCAGCCACCCTGCCCTGTGCGCAGCTCTGAGCTGGGCAGTTAGATGAAGAGAAGCGAGGGGGAACTTACAAGCACTATGAAGAAGAGAGCTGATAGCAACCCTTTAAAAAATGTTAATGGGAACATGAACGTCATCTGTGACGAAGAAAAGGTTGGGGGCAGGGGGCAGCTTGGCTTTCAGGGCCAGCCTGCCTTCTGCACAGCTGAACGATGCCTGGCTCATTTCCCTTTCTAATGAGACTAGCACAAAACCCATCCATTTAGGCTATTCAGCTTTTAGGTAAATGGACCAAGCTGTTGGGGTAGAGGGGAAAGAGGGGTTGACAGTGATGGATGGAGTTAAATGCCAGAGTCCCCCTCTTCACACAGACTTTTCTAAAGCAGTATTGTGATGAAAAGGCCTAGAAGATTCCAGGTGGGCAGGGCCGGCTGGACAGAGCCCAGTGTCTCCCTGAGAGGGAGAGACGAAGGGCAAGATGGGGGTCTTCTCTCAGGGTGGCAGGGTTCTCTTCAAGTCTGACAACAGGGTGGCGTGCAGGGAGGAGTCCTCCACACAAGGCTTGGTTCTCATGGGAAGCAGTGCCTGGGAATCATTCAGTGAGACACATAGATGTGTCCTTGGGATAATTTAGGCTTGTGTCTAGAATTGCCAGCAGAGTTGTAGGCATTGCCCCAGCTCTCTGTGGCACAGCCCCCTCTAACTCTTTGGACAAAAATAATAATTATTATTATTATCTCAACTCTAAATGACACTGCTCTGGTCTTGCCTTAAAAATGCTTAAATGGGGGTCCGGGGAGATGGCTCAGTGGTCTACACACCTGCCTGGCAAGTGCAAGGACCCAAGTTTGATCCCCAGTAATGTATACTGTGCCAGCCCCTGAAACTGGGCATGGTGGCACACACCTGTAATCCCAGTGCTGTGGAGGCTGAGACAGGAGGATCACCATGAGTCTGAGCTACATAGCAAGGACTGTACCAAATAAATAAAATTTTTTAAATGCTTAAGTGGACATAAGGCAGGTTACCATTTCCTAATGCAATAGCTGAATATGTTATGCTCTAAGTGGTGATGCAGTTAACCCAGTCGAGCTCCTTGGAAAGAATTAAGCATGTGTGGTTTTTAAGAGAGTCACGATTCTTTTCTGCAGTTTGCTGACAGCTCTGATCAGATGCTTAGACTGAATGATCTCATGACACAGTTTTCCCCGCGTAGGCGAGTGCAGTAGTGAAGGTGATTACCAGTGAGAGTACTGTTGTGGGAGACAGCTCAGCGTTGTAGGTTACTCTCAGGGGTGGGAATCCTAATCTATGGAGAACAGGCACCTCGATAGGGACTACTCTTAGTGACTTCTATGTTTAATTGCCATATCAACCCTAGAGCTTATGCATTGTTATTGTTTGTTTGTTGCATTTTACAGATAAGGAAACAGAGGCACAGAGAGGTTAATTAATATTCCCAAGGCCACCACGCTGGCGAACAGCTGGGGTTCACATCCCAAGCATTTCTGGCTCCACAGCCTGTAATCCTGACCACTATCAATATGAGCGAAAATGGATTGGGCTACCACGGTGGCAAGGATAAGAAATTCAAGAGTGGTTGTTTATGCTCAGAGGAATTTCTGTCTTTTTCTGCTCCTCCTCCTCTTCCAACCTGCTCCAACTGCTTAGAAAAGACAGATGCTTGGGGGCAGTGTGAGTGGTAAAGCGACGAAAATTCTTATAAATGATTTTTTTTTAATTTTCAGGATTAAAAACACACAATCCCAATCACTCATCTTTCCAAAAAAGTAAGCGCACCCACTGAATGAAATGCTTCCCCTTCTTTTCCAGCACGCAGTCATGGGCGGACACGTGCAGGGCCACGCCCAGGCCCACATGAGACCTGCATCCAGTAGCCCTTGGAATTCTCCCATGACTCTTTTTCCTTTCACAGATTCACCTAATTTGGGAGAAAAACCACCAAAGACAGGCATGGCTCTGCAGAAGATCTCAACAGTTTGGCCTTAAAAATAGTTGTGACAATTTAATTCCAAAAGACATCTGAAAAATACTGTCCAATGACTTTAGGTTTAAATTTGGAAAGACACCGGATCCTTGAATTTTTTTTCCTAATCTTTTGCCTCTTTACAGGTTACATTTCACAAATTCATGCATAATCTTCTATTTAATTTGCGCAGCCAGTTTGAGCATCCTGGTGTGTCAGACCTTGGAAAAAATCGTCTTTCTTACAGGTTATCATCTTCTCCTGGCTGTCTTAACCTTCGAAGAGCACATCAGTCTTTTTCCACTTTTTACCTGGAAATTCAGCCTTCTAGCCATGAGACAACTTCTGGCTGGTATGGAAGTAGCCAGTTCATATCACCTATAAGAACAGAAGGGAAAAGCATATTTAGGTCAGCTGGCATGTTCTTTGCCCCAAATCCTCCAGGGACAACTCCTTCATTTTGCTACTAAGAAGAATAAATCCCTCCTTGACACATTGGGCCCCAGCAACTCCTTGAATCAGCAAACACAGCCAATTTCAATGCGACTGTCAGTCGGTGCAACTACATTTCAGGCGTGCCGGACTGCATGCAGACGCACAGCTCCATCTGAATAGGAGCTCAGACTCGCCTTTTCAAATTCCGCCAAGGGAAAGAGAAACTTCAAGGACACGATTGCAAAAGGAAAGCAGAGGAGAATGCAGGGACCTTGCTCTGCTGTTTGCAATCAGCGGCATTAGTTCTGAAAGCCTATGTTTGGGGAACCCCTAATGGTTAAACTTACACAAGCAGAAGAAAAGTAAAATGCCCTGATTCAATTTTCCAGGAACATGTTTAACATTTTCTCTTTCTCCTGTCTCCGTGTCTCAGACTTGGAGTCATTTTCCCTTGCTCATCTGTTTCCGGCTCAGTTGAGTTACAACCAATCAGATATGAGGAAAATTAGATTTTAATGGAATATTTGATTTTCATTGCTTAATTGATTTAATTGCAAGTTTCTATTTCAGACTAGTAGAAATGCAAAGATTTTCAGTCAAATGTAGAAAAGCTCTCATTTTTCTGTGTTCAACAATGACAAACTTAATAAGTCAGTGTTAGTCTGAATTCTAGAAGTTTAGAGAAAGGGGTTCCTTGTATCTTCCTGTTATTCTGAGTATGTATTTCAATTTCATGCATGCATTTCTATAATTAATGTTCTCTACATAAAAATCCTGTGTTTAAAGTTGCTTATTCTGATAGCATTGGCTTTGTTGTTCTGTGTGAATAAATTTTGGTCAGGGAGAGCTTTGTGTGGGTGCTCATAGGAACCTATCCTTTGCTTCTGGAGGCATTTTATGCCAAAACATGCTCACTTGTGCTAGTGGCAAGTGGAAGGACTTTCAACAGAGTTTGCTCACCCGCTGCCATGCAGGACTGGTGGGCTCTGGGCTGGGTCTGAGCCTGTTTTCTGTGGAGTCTGGCTTGTGTCTTTGTCTGTGTGGTGCCCAGGAAAGCATAGCAGGAAAGGGTCCTGGAGGAAATGCACTGGGTCCCTGTGCCTGTGGTCCTCACCCCAGTCAGGTGGCCACAGGGACCACAGCAAGTGGTGCCTCTAAAGTGTGACTTTCCGTGACGAACTTGCCCTATTCCTTTTCTGTACAGTTTTGACTCTTTTGCATTCCTTATAGGTCACTGAGGGATTCTGTTAGCATGCATATTTCTTTACTGTTGTTCTCTTTCTTTTTATCCTTTTCTTTTTACCTCCTTTCTTCTCCTTGCCTCCCCTTCCCTCTTCCTTTCCTTCCCTTCCTCTCTCCCCCTCTCCTTCTCCTCTTCCCTGTGTATCATTTATTACCCTCTCTTTTTATTACCCAGGCTGGCCTTGCAACCTAGGCTGAAACAATCCCCCGTGCCTCAACTTCCCGAGCAGCTGGAACCCACCTCTGTGTTTAGTTTCACAGTTAGTTGATTTGTTTCCTTTTTCCATTGTTGTCTTCAATCTCTACCAGCTTTGGAAAATTAAGAATTTTCTAATCATTTTTGAGAAAGGGGGTATGAGAACCATTGAGATATGAAACTCTATTTATGAATTATCTACATTTGAATCTCCATTCCAGTATCTTACTTAGTTTTTTGGCATTTCTGTAATCTGTGATATAATTTTTAAACTGCAAATCATAGCTACATATACTGAATAACTTTTCATCTTCCTCTTCATTACAGTCGTCAACATGGTGTTTATTTTTGTGGAGAGCTCCTCTGTTAGGAAAGATAGAAAGCAGAAATCCTAAGAGCATGGGCTGTGGAGTTAGATCGCCTGTTACAAGCCTGGTTCTGGCAGTGGCTACATGTGCATCTTCAAAAAATTACTCTTCCTGTCTGGCACTTATCTTTCTCATCTGCAAAATGGGAATAGTAACAAAGCCTAACTGACAAGTTTGTGTGAGTATTCAAAGAAGAAACAGGCTTAAAGAGAAAGATAGATGTCAAGCATACTTAATAAGTGAGATGAATACTTGTGCATTATGACTGGTGCCATATGCTAAACTGAGCACTTTAATTTGGTCCAATCATCCTCAAGCAGGGGCTGCTCCTGCCCCCTAGAGGACATTCAGCAGTGCCTAGAGACCCTTTTAGGTTGTCACGACTTGGGACTGCTACTGGCATCTAGTGGAGGGATGGTGAGTATTCTGCAAAACACCGTGCAATGCACAGGACAGCCACCCACCAGATGTCAGTAGTAATGACATTGAAAAGTCCTGATTTAATCTGCAAAGTGGGAATTATGCACATCATCTTCATTTTACACAGGAAAGTCTCGGAAGCCTAGAGAAAGCATAACTTCTCATCCTGCAGATCCAGGGCTTGGAAGCACTCTACACCAAGGTCCTGGATGGAGTAGAAAGATGTATTTTGTTTTTAGGATAACTGCATTGAAGATCTTCTTTGAAAGTCCCAAAATGGAACCTTCCAGTGTTTTGTGCAAGCAGGACAGTTAAGGGATGGCTGAGACAAGTCAAAACACACCCTGTCCAGTACAGCACCAGGATTCCCAGGGATCCGTTCTCTGCCATGGCTGATCCCTTTGTATTCACTAAACTTCTGGGCCCTGGGCCAGAGTGTCTGGGGTGTCCAGAGACACTCATAGCCCTGGGGCGGGCTTTGTCTTCCAGCAGTCATGTGAGTACATGTAAATATTTTAACAATCAGTTCCTTCAGCCTTGAGAAGAACTTTACACACATTAATTTCACAGATATTGTCACTTACAATGAGCCAAGTTAAATGTGTGAAAACCAAGATTATCTTTTTAAAAGTATTGAGTAAATATCAGTACTGTGAGTAGGATATAAGATGAAAGTCATAAAGCTATAACACAAGTTAGTCGTGAATGGGAAACACTTCTTCCCAGAAAAGCTGGCGGGCATGGGTTCATTTGTGTATCTCATTTGTGTATATCAGTGCCTGGCACAGAGCAGGTATTTAATGAATGAACCTATGCCCAACACTCACACTCCATCAATACAATGCCGTTTGAAGGGCAGTGATACCAATAACCCGAGACCTAAACAATCTCTTCCCAGTTTAGACCTCCCACTTTATATCTGAGTAGAAAATATTAACAGTAATTGTTTGGTTCCACTTCTCAGCCTCTCAGCCTTTGCATTAACTATGGTCCATCTCTTCATCCCAGCAAATCATTTTTCCATTGTATCCCCCTGCAACATAGATGGAGAATTAGCTGCATGTGTGCAGAGAGGCCAGTGACTGAGGACGCATCCCCTTCATTCTGACCTCCAGTGAAACCCAGATGTCACAAAACAATTTTTGATTTGCAGCGGTCACCGTGGTCTGGGTGAGAAGGCCACAACCATTAGTGGAAATCAGTTCCCAAACCATTTCTTCATGAATGTTTATTACAGGACTCAATTTCTGTCTTTCTGAGCACAGCTAAATTAATGGCAGTGCAATCCACAATCTTCATAATCATCATTTTAATTGACTTTCACTGAATTAAAAACTTTTTCTTCTTTTGCTTTTTTAGCCTCCCACATGTAGTTTTTTCCTTGTTTTGCAGTTTCTTGGCCAGTTGCACCTCAATCATCTTTCAGCACAGTATCTCCTGGGGGTAGGAGTGAGGGGGCATGAATTTCTCTTTCTTTCTTTACTTTTTTATTTAGCCCATAGCATAGTATTTTGAAGAGAGAGAAACACTGTCTTCCCAATGTGCAAAATTGTTCAGAAAAATGTGTTTTCAGAAACGAGTTACGTTTGGTGGGTAGGTGTTTTTTGCTTCAAATTAATATTTGTCCTTTAAAATAGCAGATGTTTAGCTGTCTATGTGGGCAGTGAACACAAGTAGGCATACCGTGGATGTTCTGAGGGAATAGCTGAGAGACGAGGGTGGCTTCTAGTGCCAAGGCGATCCCTACCCCCTCTTCCAACCTCTTCCACTCTATGCTGAGGCTTTCTTGGCTTTGTAAATACACCCTGCTGAATGTCGCTTCTCAAGGCCCATCTCCCAGCACATCAAACACTACCTGACGGGCATCAGGTTCTCAGGCCACCTGCTGCATCTCCTGGAGCTGCTTAGATAAGCAGAATCCCAAGCCACAGTCCACACCGTCAGGGTGAGAATGTGCAGGCTAACAAAACCCAGATGATGCCCTGCCACATTCGAGTCTGACGTGTCATGAGCCAACCATGCAGGAGCTGCCGTCTGCAGCGGCCTTTCAAGAATTCCGTGTAGTCTTTATTTCCATATTGCACGTCTACTTTGGGTACATGGCTTGAGAGCAAGTCACACTGTTTTTTCTTTGCCTTACTTTTTAGACCTAGTCAGTATATGCATACATTTCCTGAACATAGTAATGCTTTATCAACCCCCAAGTTTTATTTAGATCCTTACACTGTAACCACAGGAAGAGTGGATAAATCAGAAAGGAAAGTCCTGGAGAATGGGAATTTTTAACACTTTCACATTCTGGCAGGGTAATCTTGAGCAAATCACCCAACTCCCCTAAGCCTGTTTCCTCATCCACAGAATGCAAGTCAGAATCGCTGTCCTGCAGGTTTGTTACAAATGACACCCAATATGTAAAGCATTTAGCATGGTGCTAATTGGTTCATAGTGAGTTCTCAGTAAATGTTAGCTGCCATTATATTATTCAAGACAGTAGGTCCTATCCATATTGTGGTCTAAGAAAAAGACACCCCCCCACACACACACACATACACACACATCATTCTGGTTAACACTTTTTATGAACCTTGTAGTTTTTAGTTGGGTTAGATTTTGCTCCCCGGGGGATATTGCTGTTGTCTGGAAACACTGTCTTTTCATAAAAAGGGGAGGGGTAAAAAAAGCTAGGATACAAACCAGGGACACTGCTAAAGGACCCAGGACACACAGCACATGACCCCCCATACACACCAAGTTATGATCTTGTTCAGAATACCAATAACATCAAAACTAGCTGACCCCTTATTACTTACAGGGTGACTGAAGTTAGCACAGTGACCATATTTGCCGTAGATTTGACTATCTCAGGATATTCATTCTCTCAAATATTAATGCTAAGCCCTTTTGTCAGAATTCATCTCTTACGAGGCAGATCATTTCTTTTGGAACCGAACCATACAGTGGAAAACCTGATGCAGCCTGATTAACCTATTAAAGGTCATAAAACAATAACAATTACATTGCACATTTCATTCCTTAATATCAAAGAGAGCAGGGCTCTTTGAAATGTAAAACATCATAAGTGAAAGAATAGAGCCTTCAATTCCCCCCGGAGCCCAAGGTCATTGTATAAATAACGTGCTGGTTCCCCTAATAATTACATTCCATTTTGGAATATGAAGGAGGCCACAAATGGTGGTGAAAGAGACGAGTCCACAGAAGGATGAACTTTTGCTGCCCTGACTTAGGTCAGACAATGTAACCTCCGTCTACAGTGCAACACAATGCCAAAAAGGGAGCAAAATAAGTGTTTTCACTGCTGGTAGCAGGATCAAGCATGAATGCCTCTCTCTCTTTCTCTCTCTCTCTCTCTCTCTCTCTCTCTCTCTCTCTCTCTCTCTCCTTAAGAATCAGAAATGCTCCAAGAACTCTCAAGGATGCATTAATTTCCAGGTACGATTGCAAAAACAAGGGCGAGTGTTGGACTTTATTCCTACTGAGAACAGATTAAGCAGACACCAATTTACACCTCATTGTTAAGAGTAACTTTTTATCCCCACAAGTGAGATCCCATTTACATCTCTTGTAATTAAACTCAAGGAATTTTTGAGAAAAAAAAAATTGTTGCCCCCCCCCACAGGTGATGAAGTAAATATTTTATGCTAAGTGGGATCGGACACGGAATGTATACATCAGAATGATAAAGAAAATGGGACTAATCCTCAGGGCCTCCTTTCCATCTCTTTGCTGGACTAGAATCATGGCTGTGCCTGGTGGTGTTGTGGCTTGGAAAAGGCCGTAAATGACTAAATGAAGCAGTTGGAGAGCTGCTGAGGGGGGCAGGGGTTGCTATGGGGAAGGCCGGCTGCTGCTGGCCCTGAATGCAGAAGCCATGGTAGAGCTAACAAGGGCTCCCAGTCACTCCGGGGTCACCATTCATCATCAGTAACGCGCAGCAGCCAGAACCACATCCAACCATACATCTCATGCATACTTTGCTTCATGGCAATTTTCATTTTTAGGAAAATTGAGCATAGAGAGCTCCGTATTAAGAACTCTAAGAGACCAACATTCTTTATTCCTCATATAGGAGAATCTAGTTGGGCCAAGAGGCATTTTTTCATTCCTCCTAACAATAGAGTTTACGTGGCTGCTATAAACAATACAATTACAGCTCCAGATAATAAATAATTACAAAGCAACAGGGAAAATGAGGTGTGGGCTGGGAGAAAGAGGATGGATGGTTTCAGAAGAGATCTGCACAAAGACTGAGTGGCTGAGGTGAAATTAAGTCATCCCGGGTCACGTCTGTTCCACACTAACTAAGGTAAATTATTGGCTGCACACCTGTGCAGCAAGCTGGAGGCCACACAGCCAGCCACGGCTGTGTCTTTGGAAGATCGACTTCTGATCCCGTGAAGAGCTTTTATTTGAAGTATTCGAAGAGCAGCCTAGGTCTGGTGCTCTGCCAAATGCGTGATCAGTTAGTTCAAATGCCTGCTCTTTAAAAAAAATAGTAGTGGGCCCTGTAGTATACATGGTTGTCGAGTATAAATGTCAGTAAATAGTATATTTGGATGTCTGTCTAGGGACTATACTAATGTTGGTTAATATATACTGTTAATGATTATTTCAGCATGAAAAGACAAAGCTTCAGCTACTTCTTTTAGGTTTCTCCTGAAAATAAATGGAATGTACATAAGCTTTCTTCCCCCCCCAAAAAAAAAAAAATCAGATTTACCCTTCAGTAGATATTGGCATATTTCTCCTACTACTTGCTTTTTAGATTCAAGAAGGCTTATAGGGCTTCCCGTTGACTTGGGTTGCTTCTTCTCCTCTCCAAGGTGGCTGTTCTAGTGCTCTTCTTGCTTTTGATGGCCGCTCTCAACACCTGCTTGTAAGACCCCTTGATAAAGTACTTCTTGACCTTCTCTTGTCCTTGACCACTAGGCTACTTTGGTGTGCCATCGATGGATACCTCATACATCTCTGTACATTGCACCAATGAGGTATCTTTCAGAATCTTCTCTCTCACAGCATTTGCTTCCAGTGAAGAACCAAGTCTTCCCCTTAATCTACAAAGCTTCATTTTTTCACTTAGCAAACAGTTCTAAGTCTATCCTGGGTGCCAGCCATGGTTCCATGTGTGAGCATCCCATAGTCAATCTTGCTCTCCAGGAACTGAACTCCTGCTAATAAGTTCTACAAGCACCAGCATCAGTCAATTTTATAGTGATTTACAAGTGCTAAGTGTACAGGACAAACGGTGCAAAGATGGAATATGAAACTGGAGTAAGAGGATAGTGATTGGGATATCATTGTAAATGGGGATTTTGGAGGAAGGGAGAATAATGAATGTTCACAACAAAGTACATTCTAGACAGAGGTTTGTGCCACTGAAAAGAAAAGAGGGAGGGAAAGATGTGGAGAAGTTGAGATCTGGTATACTGAGAAGGGCAAAGTGCTTGGTACTTGTCATTAGACAGGTAGATTTCCATTCCTCTGTGATGGATGACTGAAATTATCTGGTTTCCCCTGCCTGGAGAATTGAGAATAATCACTAGGGGGCTGTATCAGTTAACTATTGGTAGAGGCCAAACTCCACTGAACGTTGGTGGCTTCAAACTACAATAAGTCACTACTTCTCAAGTTTTGGCACACTCTCTGGGCAATTCTTTTGCTGGACATGCCAGCACTCACTAACTCATTTCTATCCAGTTGGTAGGATAGGATTGGACCCCGTGAAATACTTGCATCTGTCTACCACAGCAGTTATCATCTCCTAGGAGGCCAGAACTAGCTTTTACTCAGATTGATGCCCCCACCCTAACAGGGCAGACAGATCCCCATGTTCCAAAGATCATCATGTCCTAGCTTATACCATGATCCCTAATATCCTCTGGCCAAAGCAGTTTACCAGGCCAGTCCCACAGTCAGCATAGAAGGGGACCATACAAAGGAGAAATTATGAGATCGGACACATTGGGGTTTCTTAGTGTAACAACTAGCGAAGGAGCCAAAGCAGAGAGCACAGAGAGCTCTTCCAAGGCTCTGTAATAATCCAGCAAAGAAAGGATGACAGGCTGCACCTGAGCGATAACAATATATACATTTTATTCTGAAGTGTACCTTTTACTTTTTGTTCTTACAAGTCATGAAGATAATGCTATTCAGTTTCTAGAGAATGGCGATATTGTTACTATGCATGAGGGGATATCATCGTTGGGTCAACACAGCCAGGGATAGGTTTCTTTCATTGCCGGTAATTATTCAATGAGCTTTCTGAACAATGGTAAACTTAATAATTCACTTAGTTCTGTGACTGTACATGATGCCATGTCAATATCATCAGCAGCTAATATTTATTGTGCATCCTCTGAGTACATGGTTTTGCACTCATGGCAACAGAGGTGAGCTGCATTCATTCTTCTGATCAATGCAGTTTTATTGAGTGATTGATGACATCATTCTATTAATTGGTGGCCCAGCAGCCTCCAGAAGAGTGTTCACCTTCCAGAGTACAATTCCTTATTTACTTGGAGCAGATTGAGCTCTGGTAGTATCTAACTACACGAAGAAAGGATAAGGAGATCTGCCTTGATAAGTATTCTAATGCTTTCCTTACCTTTATTGTCATAAGCAGGGAGGTATTAGTTCCAGTTCGTGGATGGAGAAGTTAAGATAGATAGTGGTTAAATGATTTGGTCAATGTTATATATTGAGATGGTGGCAAAGCTGGGATTGAAATATGATAACGTTTTTATTGCACTATACTGCCTCTCGGTGGTGGTGTTCCCATTTCCTTCCCTTGCTGATATACGGTTAGGAAAATACCCAAAAAGATTTAACTGGAATCAATGCTCCATGAGGGTGTGTAGATGGCACTATTTTTTGGACATCTGCACAGTGTCATTGCTTGAAAAGTGGTTCGTTTGTTGCAGTATAAGCCCCTTATTTATTATAAGGGTCCACCGACTGTTCAAATTACCACTTTTTGTGTTAGCTGAATTCTCATCAGGAAGATGTTGTCACTTCATTGTATGTCTAGAGATGTAGAGACTGGCTCAAGAAATAAATTATATGATTGAGATTTTTACATTTATTTTTCCCTGGAAACAGCTCATCAGCAGGAATTGTTTTTTTCATTAATTGTTTTTGGAGAAAGCGCTATGTATTTTGAAAGAAAGAGTTAAATTTGGAGCTAAGAAAAAGAACTGCGTGGAGGGGGATGTTTAAATGCAGAATTTATTTGCAAATCTCGAAAGTCGCACCACTAAATGTCATGTATTCTGAGATGCACTAGAGTGTGTACCCTCCAGAATGTCTGTTTGTTGTAATTCCATCGCATTACATATTTTAGTGCATATCTCTCCCGAGCAGCTTCCAGAGCTTTTCAGATATTCAGCATCAGAAATTGCACTGTTTTATCCTGGATTTTACAAATAGCAACCAGATTATTGTAAAACAGAACTATCTGATAAGTCAGGTTGTGAATTGCTTTTGTGATTGTCATGCGTAAGAGTATTGAAGAAACTGGCAAACAGTGCCGCACACTAGTTACTGTAAAAATAAAACCTGTAGCAGTGAATGCATTTTTCTGATGAATACGTTCAAGGCTGTGATCATTGTGAGACTTCTGGCTAGATGCTTTCAAATGTTTCGTATTGAAAAACATCCGTAACAAGAACCAAATAGTTCACCAAAGCCTGTATTCAGCTCAATGGAGAGGAACGTAAATTCTTACTTAGAGTTTCATTGAGGCCAACTCTATTTGGTCCACCATGGGAGGAAGAGATTTGAGGCTCTCTCTTGATTTGCTTTCCATTTTTACTTTATGATTAAGCAGCTGCTACTTTGGTTTTCACTTAAGGGGTTCTTCAAAACACTATGCAAATCAGAAGTGGAAAGCAGATAAGACCAACTTCTGCTCAGCAGACAAAACCAAAATGCCAGTACACAGTAATTAATGTGAGCAATTTTATAAGCAAAATAATTGGTTTTAATTGGCTAAGTAAAGATCTGATATACTTACAATATTTGATAAAGTAATTTCAGAAAACTGTATCATAAACCTTTAATCATGTTACATACTCGTTGCATTTTTGGAAACAGGAAAATGGCCTTGCACTATCTCATCTTTGTTAAATAAGAATACATTAAAGACATGTTTGAAGCTTCAAAGGTTATGTTCTTTCTTTTGATTTTGTAGAATGTTTGTGTTTTCATTTAAGAAAACAGTAATTTATAGACAAGTCTAGTAGCCTAAATCTCTGGTAAATATGGTGAGAAGTTTGATGAGGATAGAAAAAATATCCTTCCTAGAAGAGTTACTTCTGTCCAAGGAGAAAGGTATGTTAGGGTAAAGTGTCTTCTGCAATGTTTTTTTTTTTTTTATGATCATCTTCACCCTAAGGGAAAACAAGGCTCCCAAAAGAGATGAGTATATAATTGGGTCTGATATGACCCCTAGAACAAAACCTAGAACTGTCTCTCTAAGGAATCCCAGCTGATGGCTCAACACCAGCTACCTTCCAACTAATGGACAAATGATTAGGGATAGCTACATTCTTCTGAAGGGCAGTTGCCATTCTTCCTATTTGTGGCAATCCTCGATTTGTTGTGATGAGTCAATTTTGACATTAACTTGATCATGGTTGACTGAAAGCATGTACTCAAAAATAGACATCCTGAAATAAGTAATGAGCAGCCTTTAATACTACTTGAAGGGTGAAAAGTTATAAGAAATGTTATTTATCTTTGTCATTACCTTAGCTGTATTCTAATAATAGTTTCCCAAGGGTCAAGGGAAGTGTTATAAGTTATTTCTGAAGACTAGTCATACACATCTATGCATACCTTAAGTATCAACACGAAATCAATATGTTTTCATGAGCACATTCTATGCGTACTCAAAGAAAAAGCTGCATATTATACAAAAAGTAAAGGCAGTTCTTAGAACCTTCAGGAAACATAAAGCCTCTGTATCAAATAACATATGAGGGCTGGGGAGCTAGTTCGGAGGCTTGAGCATCTGCCTGGCAAACGCAAGGACCCATGTTCGATCTGGTACTGTATGCACTGCCAGCCTGGAACCCTGGACATGCTGTGTCAGCCTCCAAAACCGGACATGATGGTGCATGCCTGTAATCCCAGTGTTGGGGAGGCTGAGACGGGAGGATCAATATGAGTCAGAGCTATGTAGCAAAACTCTCTAACAAACAAATAAATAATTTTTTAAAAATAAATATGATATGAGTCTAGTAAAAATGACCCAGTAAAATTAGAAGAATAACAGTGTTTCAACAGCAGGAACTGTCCAAAGGCAAAGGAAGATTAACTGAAAACATTATATGTAATAAAGTGTTCCAGGCAATGAGTGCTTTGAAATTTGAGGAAAGAGCACTTGCTGTAAGCTAACATAATCTAGAAAAGATTCAAGAATGAGAGAATTTTATATTGAACAAAAGGTAGCACACATTTTCCAAAATAAATTCCATGTAAAAGGTGAACATGACAAAGTAACAGAATATAAAGTGTGCTTGAGGGCCAGTAAGATAGCTCAGCAGACTAAGCACCTGCTCAAGCAAACTCAGGGAACAGGTTTCAGTCCCCAGTACCACATGCCACACTGGCTCTGCCCCCACGCATGTTGATCCAGCCACCAAGTCCAGGCGTGGTGGAGCAAGCCTGTAATCTCAGAGCTGGGGAGGCTGAAAACAGGAGGATCACTATGAGTCTGAGCTGTATAGTATGACCCTATACAAAATACATTTTAAAAGAAGATTAAAGCATACTTGAATATATACAATCCAGTTGGGTGGAAATATTTAAACATTGCTAGACAGAGATAGATTTAGGTAAAATTGACCAAGGAGGACTCTACTTACTATTCATGTTTTTTCATTTATCAAACACATATATATTGAGCACTCATTGTAGACTGCACATTGATTTAGGTACTAGAAATTACCAAAATATCCATACCTCATGAAGTTCATGCACTGCAAGACAAGTGTAAGACAACAAGTGCTTGATGCCATTGATTAACCTAACTAGGAATCACAAAGCATTTCTCAGCTTAATTATTTCCACTCTTTCCCAAACAGGTAAAGACTGTGTTTGTGTAGTTATTAATTTGAAACATTCATTTTGCTTGTTAAAAATCTAACTGAGTTGTTCATCACCATATGCCCAGGAAAGTGTATTGGGTGCTGAACTTTTTATATTGTTTCAGGTTGCTTTAGTGTTATACAGACTTAGCCAGAGAGCAAATATGGGAGAACATAAGTGTTGCATTAACTTAAAAGAATGAAGTAAAAGTGTCTGAAAGTCATGGAGGGTTCAGTGGTTGTTTCTGTCCTTCCCTGGTGACCTTCAAGGGATGCCTTTCATCTGATAATCACTGCTTTTCCATGCATAGAAGGGTGTGTCTAAGGGCTCATCTTCAAGCATAATATAAGTGCCAAGTAAGAGTATCACTTTCCTATGGAGTATTTTGCTCCAGAGAACTGCCTTCATTTCTACCTGCCAGGCTCATTTATATGTAATGTTTGTCTCTTATATTATTTTGAATAATTTTGATGGTGTTTATAGCAGAGATGATGAAACCATTTCCTCAAAAGATGGTGTCACTGAATTTCATTGTGGCTCAAAACTTTAATCCTCATGGGCACAGATGATCAAGCTGTCAACAACCATCTACCAAGTAAGCAAGCTCTGTTGTTTAAAGATTTATGAAAGGTGCTAGAGAGGCAGAGATGTTTAAAACATGCATAGAGCTCTCATTTAGGTTATAATTGGAAAAGTGGGGCAAAAACCTGCAAATTAAATAACAACCTGATGCAGCATAGGCTAAGTTATACAATGGTGGCCTGTACAGGTAACAAAAGCTAGAAGGCAGCAAGATTAAATTTTGAATTCTACGTACTTGTGTGGTATCAAATGAATTAATTTCCCCAAATCTCAGTTTTACCTTCTGTAAAATTGTTCTAATCACACCCATAAGTCTGGTTGTTGTGAGATTCATAATTTAGGGGTTCCTTTCACTAAAGAAGCACTTGTATTATTCATAACTACTCTTTATTGTGGAGGTTCTAGCTACAAAGTACGATTTGACCTAATTGTTTTACATTTATTAGATAATTAGGCCTTCCCAATATCTTACAGTTGAGGAAAGTAAGATTTAGGGGGTTTTGGTTGTTTGTTTTGTCTGGTGCTGGGAATTGAACTCAGGACCTTGGGCTTGCCAGGAAAGTGCTGTACCACAGAGCTATATCCCCAGACCAAGGAAAGTAAGATTTAGAAACGAAAGAACTTGACTGATGTTCTACAATTAGGAAGCAAATTTCAGGGTCAGAAGTTGGACCTTGGGCCAAGTCCAAAGGCACACTCCTAATGATGATGTACACCACCTTTCCTGGGGCCCTTGTATAGCTTCCATGATTAAAGCAATTTCACTGCTGAAGACCAGGAAGGTCAAGGACACCCTTCTGGAGGACTTGTAGCTCGTTCTGGCTTTAGATAAAGAGATTGCCATTAAATATGTCTCAAGGAAGGAAGTCAGGGAGGTCTAATGAGACTGAGGAGTATGTTAGGGACGCTGAGAGGGCTGCCTATGGATCAGGCTGTGGGTGGCCAGCTCTTGGGCGGTAGTGACAGAACAAATGGTTGGGTCAGAGTCAACCTCAGAGGTGACTGAATATGACACAAAGAAATCTGCACTTTATTCTCTAAGAAATTGTGAGCCTTTGATGATCATAAAGCCGATACATAAGATAATGAAATAAAACAGACTTCCAATAGACCAGTCAATAATGTTGGGAATGGATGTCATTTAGAGAGGCATGTTATGAAGGTTATTCTGGCTTGCAAAGGGTGAATTAGAGAAGAAAGGAATACCTCTTAAGATGGGTGTTTTCAATAAACTGTGTCCTACAGGCGGGAAGAAGCATCACAACCAACAAGGTGCTAATCGTAGGCTATAGGTGTGCCGTTAGCTGCTACATACATTAGAGCCCATTCAAGGTCACACTTAGAATAATGTCACTCTCCTTCACTCAGTGCCTCCTGGAGAGGATAAAAGAGGTAGGATTAAAATTGGGTGTGGTTGTTGATAGGACCTAGGAATGTTCCCAGGAGTACATGACATGTATCCTTGTCCTGTGTGTCTTCAGCATTAGACAGTAAAATACAGAGAGGGTGACAGGTGAGGACTGCCACAGTAGTGTGGAAATCAAGGAAGGCCAGGAGCCAGGAAGTGAGACACATCTTTAAGACACAGGAGTGGCATTTGAGGGTTGTTGGTAATAGATGACTAGAAAGGAAAGAAATGAGCCCTGGAATGACTCAGAGATCTTTATATTTTACTCTGATTAAGGAGTTTGGAGAGAAAGCCTGCTGCCTTGAGGGGAGATTCATCCACTTAGTGGTAGATCCTGTTGAAATTTAAGCATGTTATTCAAGAGGAAGGACCTGGAGGGTAGCTTGAATGACCAGGGCCTGTGAGGGCAGTTAGGGTGGTGGGAATTCTCTGTCAGGCATCCATTTTGAAATGATGAATGGTTGCCTGTTTGCCAGTGAAAAATTTTAAGTGGGTACAGTATGGATTTCCTAATAGCAGAAATATACCAAGCTCTTGCTATGTGCCAAGATTAAAACCCATGATAGCAAATGCTTTAATTAATTTATTTATTTATTTATTTGTCTTTTGAGACAGGGTCTCACTATGCAGATCAGGCTGGCCTTGAGCTCACTGTGTAGCCCATGCTGATTTCAAACTTGCCATGATCCTCCTGCCTCAGCCTCCCTAGCCCGGAGATTACAGGTATGCATCACCACGCACAACCTCAGCCTATTCTTAAGGATGCCAATGATATGGATAGAATTTTATCTGTCCTTAAGATGATGATACAGCCACCCAGAGGCAAAATAACTTTGTCAAGGTCACATAGGAAGCAGGCAGTAGAACTGAGACTTGATCACAGGCAGCCCAGCTTCCAAAACTGGAAACTTAGCTATTCTATGATGCTCCCCCATATAAGCAATGTCACTGTGAAGCACACACAGAAACAAGTTATAAAAGTAGCATTCCACTAACAAATATCTATGGCGTTTGGACTACCTTTGGCATCTCAGTATGACAAGGCAGCCTCCTCCCACGCTAGCTTGAGATAAGTCATATATATATATATATATATATATATATATATATATATATATATATATATATATCAACCTGCAAATGGTATCCACTGAAGGTATATGCCTCTCCACTAAAGAAGTGATAGACATAAGCTGAGACACTGATCACCCACCTCGTGTATAGCTTAAAAAAAAACAAATCTCTTTTATTCTGGCTTTGATTTCTTTCTATCTTCCATTGACAATGTCGTCCTGATCCTGTTCAATAAGCCCTCGGCCCCCTTCCCTGCATTTATGGTGATAACATAGTTGCATCTGGGTCTTTATTTTTATTGGCAAAAAAATTCTTCAGCCTACTTATGGCCTTATATCAAGGTAATTTTAACCAGTGCACCTATATCAATAATGTCATTTAAAGGAAGCTGCTTCTCTACCTTCTGCAAAATGTCTGTAAGGAATTCTGAATTTTCCAGGCACCAACTCTCTCACAGCTCCCAGGGTCTTGTGGCTTCCGTCTACATCTGAGCACTCTCTGTTCTCTGGCCAGCTGCCTTCAGTTCAGCCCCTGTGTGTTCTCCAGGCGCTGTGCTGCCTTAATGATAAGTAGAGTTTCATTCTGAGCACAAGGGAGGCAGGGGGGTCCTCCTCTATTTAGGTCCAAGGGAAAAACATATCCTCCAGTGGCAAACCATGAAATGTATAACACTCTGAGTTTTAACAAGATTAAACAATCCCTGTATGGATTCAGCATTGGGACCAGAACAGGAGAAGAGGGTGTTACACTTCTTGGACCAAGTCTCTTTTTATATCTGGTGGCTGACAAAGGAACTAAAAGATAAAAAGACACCATGGGTCCGTGGAGATATGGTTGGATCTAATATGGCCTTTCTTTTTTTTTTTCTTTGTTTTTCAAAAATGATAATTTATAACTAGGGCACGTGGCATTTACCTTCTGATATTAAAATGTCTTCATTTCAAAGAGATGGTCAGTCAGATGGCTGGAATCTCCTCTCCCTGGCTACTCCTGCTTAGCTCGGGTTACCATGGAAAGCAAGCAGTCATTTGCACCAATAACTTAACTTATACCAAATACTTGACCTTGGAATCGGCAATTTACATCCTTATAAAAGAGGTCACTTGGGGAATTTAACTGTGTAATCCTGGCCCCCATGTGGCAAGAGAGGAGTAGAAATGGAACAAAGCTGGTGAGAGAGCATCTGAAATAATTTGAATTAGGAAATCATATCTTTTCGACTTTGTTTTAAAAATGGAACCTACTTTAAAATGGTACAGAAAGGCAAGAGGAAGAAGTTAAAGTCTGTAGCAATGGTGACTCAAAAACTCTGCTCCAAGACTCCAGAAAGCGATCGGTTGTCACATTTGGAAGGAAACCAAAAAGAATTTAGATTTTTCACTTTCCTAATAAGCCTGTTTCCCAGCACCTTTCTTTCAAACATCATGTCTTTCCTTTCATTCTACCTTCATTTCTAAAACTAATGGATAGAAACACCTTTTAAACTTGAATCAGGAAACATCGATTTTGCAAGTACTAATATTTTGGTGTGGGCTTTTTTTTTTTCTAAAGACAATTATCAAGACGAAGCATTTGTTTCTTCTTTTGTTTTCCCGTGGCAGTTTGTCAGCAGTTATGATAAGTAGAGTTCCATCTGCCAGTAAAACTACATTGCAAATTGCCGTAGAAATTAGCAGCTTTCATTTTTGCCTACATAAATAAATATGCGAAATAAATTGCACATAAATGCATCCTTAAAAAAAAAATCACAGGTACATGGCACAGTTAAATGCCAATCAGACAAAACCAGAGACACACTGCGATTATCTCAGTTTTCAAACCTGGAAGATACACGAATGTGTTTCTAAATGCTCGCGGAGATAAAAACAGAAGCTGCCAGACACTGCGCTGGGGCTTGATTCTGAGAATCCTTTGCCTGAAACCCGCTCTCAATTCTCCGTGCTCTCCCTCTCTCTGCCTCTCTCCCTCTCTCCCCCTCTCTCCCTCTCTCTCCCCCTCTCCCTCTTTCCCTCTCTCGCTCTCACTCTCCCTCTCTCCCAGTCTCCCTCTCGCCCTCTCCCTCTCTCCCTCTCTCGCTCTCTCGCCGTCTTTCCCTCGCTCATTGTTCTCTCCTCCTGCCTTTGATGCGCACACATTGTCACATTCCATTGAGTCTCTCCTCTTCTCTGTTCTTACACTCAAGCCTAGCGGTGCTTTCGCCAGGCAGCAGCGGCGTCTCCTGCGAGTTTAAGTCATGTGTGCAGCTCAGTTTGATCCAGCGTTCCTTTTCTGCCTTTTCACTCTTACAAAAGATTAAAAGGTGGCGTCACATTGCTCCCCTGTTCCTTCCCGCAGGAGGAACTTAAAAGGGACAACAAAAACTAATCACTTTCAATAAGCATTTTCTTGCTGGAAAAAAAAAAGGAAAAAAAAAAAAAGAAAGAAAGAAAGAAAATAAAGAGAAGGGGGAAAGGCGAGGGGGTGGACTTAGCGGTGTAATTTGAGACCGGTGGTGAGGATTGGAGCGAGCTGTAGAGATGCTGCCCGCTGCTAACAAGGGAAGGAAGCCTTCAGCTGAGGCAGGTAAGAGCGCCGATCCGAGGGTTTGACCGAGTGGCTTAGTTAAATCTCTGTTTTCACCGTTTTGTAATTGAGAAAGGCATCCGCAGCAGAAGCCGATTTTTCAGTCGGCTTCCTTTTGTTTAACATAGAAAGTACCTGTATTAATTTTGATGAATTAGAGCATGCAGCAAATTCAATTGAAAATAGATTTGTACAGTAAATGCATTTATACCGAATGATTTCTCCTCCCTTTTATTTAAGGGGAAAGATGAGAAAGATGATTTTGATCAGAATAGCACTTTGCATTACGTTAAATTCTAAACAGCTAATGGAAAGGGGAAAAAATAATCCAATTGATAGTGTTTGTGAACTCCGGGACTTAAACCGTAAGAAACAGCTGGTTTTTGAAATTTTTTCTTGTAACTGAACTTCTGATGTGTTATAATAATTTTTCACCGGAGGTTTAAGCAGGGGTAGAGTTTATTTAAGTCTAGAGGCTTGGGTTTGTTTGGCTCGGATCTTGTGGGTGAGGCGCTTCTTATATTTCCTTAACCTGTGTCAGGTTGATGATTCATAAATAGAGATTAAGTGTTGTCCCAAATGAAATATCAAGTTAAAACATCAGGTGAGGGCATGTTCTAGAAATGGAGCCAGTATATAATTGGGATAACGGAATTATGACAGTTTGAAAGGGGAGTGAACTCGGAGGTGCTGTTGGAGAAATCTTGCTGGATTCCAAGCGGCTTAATGATGGAGGGGCTGTCATTATTAGGCTCAAGTGGGAACTTTGCATTAGGACCCTAAATCTAGTATGCATGCGACCCTGCACTGGAGAGAGCTTTGCGGAAGATGCCCTTTTTGTGTGCTATGAATGGAAGTTGCAGATTATATTGGATGGCATTTCTCCTTCACAGAGCTTTGGGATGAAGCTCAAAGAGGCTCACATCTATTTTAACATTGAATACACATGAAATACAATAAGCTCAAACCTTTCCAGCCCAGAATTTTTGTTGCTCTTGATGTTGTTTTAAAGTTTTGGCTATTTGTTTTGAACCTCTGTCATTGTGGATGTTGTATTCATTTGCCTGTGCTGATAGAATTTATTGCTGGTATGAATGAACTGACATTTGAGGATGCAAAAAGAAATCTTCAATTGGTCAACTTTTTTATTGAAGGATGGAAAATTTCTCTCCAAGTTTCCACCTAGAATGTCACCTAAATGTTTCATTTCATTTTCCAGAGATTGGCGGGGGCTGGAAAAATTTAATATTGAAAGTACAAAATTCAGTAGAAAGAATACTCCTCAGGAATGAATGCAGAAAGGTGACTTTAGTGCCTCCATAAAATATATATATATATATATATTTGGGGATGAGATTTTTCTTCTTGCTGAGTTCCTAAACTGGGCTTGTCACTCAGTACCATGTTCTGACGCGTCTCATGTAGCAAGACCATCGAATGGCATCTTGTGGGCTCAGCCCTTAGTGCAGTTGCATGAGGACAGCAGGAACTGCTAGGTACTGGGGAATGAGGACCAGATGGATATGGGTCTGGTCATACCTCATCATCCAAAGATAACCACTGGCAGAAGTTGCCTGGGAAGCCCCCCGTACAGGTGCAGGGAAACTTGATTTAAAGACCAGAGATACATGTGAACATGAGAAAAAGAAACTGCTGTAGCACGTTTTTATGTAATCAGGCCGGGAGCAGTGTACTGAGTTTTAAAGATCACCTCAAAGGTAGTGATTTGTTTTCACCTTAAGCAACTTTGTAGAACCTTATAGTTGCTTTTCTCAAGTCGTTGTTTTCTATGTTGCGTTCTTGTGTTCTTGCATGAGATCTTTGCTTTGACTTTAGCTGTTACCTAAATATTGCAGGATGTTATTCTGCCACTGATGATTATTTCTTGAATAAGTGACAACGACTGAGAATTAGGAGCAGGGAAACATATTGTATTTATGATATAAATGTTTTACCTTTCTTCTGAAAATGACTTTTCAAGGGGAGGCTGTGATAAATTTGAAGTTGTAGTGTAGCTACTGGCATCTCTGCACTGCTATCTTCCCTGGGAGCAAAATTGGACCAAAGTCAGCAGAAATCAGTGAGTTGTGGACTGGACTGTGGCTCCGCTTGTACTTTCTAGGTAGATGTTGATCAAAGCTATCCTTACTCAAACTATCAGATCCATATAAATAGCATTTTTCAGACTTTTCCAGTAGATGTTGCTGGAGAGCAAAGAAATGATTATTTTTTAAAAAAGAAATGCAGTAGACTTATAAAAGGCGAGGAAAAAGATCCTTCTCCCCCAAACTCTACTGATAGCACTTTGCATAATTTTCTAATTAATGAATTACATTGAATCATTACCTTTTGTGATGTTCTATAGAAAGCTATTAAAACTTGAGTTAGATTTTAAAATTATGAGATTGTTCTCCTTTAGTCCTTATATATAATGTGTGTTTGCTGTTTTCCGTTTTTAAAAAATCAAGTTAACTGCACATTACTATTCAGAACATTTCATCCCTGAATGCTAAAACCCTTTAACATGCAAATATGATGTCAGAGGAAGAACTGAAATAGAATACCCTGAGAAGAGTAATGATCAAACGCATTATAAAAATATGCACCAGTTGCCAACATGTAATGAAATATTAAGAAATTAAAAGCATGCAACCTCTAAAGTAATAGAATTTCATTGCTCTGAGACTGTTTTCCCACTGAATATTAAGTGCTTAATAGATCTACCCATAAAAAACAATCGAAAACCTACATGGTTTGTCACTGAAGTTCTTTCATTATATGATTTTGAAAAATTAGCCCAATAGGATTTTCCTCAGAATAGGAAATGTAATTAACATCGGATATTAAGTGCCAGATTTCCAAAGCAAATGCTACAAAGCTTGATGGAGAAAATGGGAATGCAAAAAGCAAATATGAGTGCTAAAAGCTGAACGACTCCTCTCTGGAACTACTCCGTTGCTAATCACTCTGATAAAATGACAAAGACATCCCAGAGGAGCCCAAGATTCTCGTACCCAGACACAAACTGATGCAATTTCAGGCAACCAATGACCTCTATCTATGGGAATATTTATTTTTGGAAATGATCAGTTAACCAATTTCAATTGTGAAAAAAGTAGTGTGTATTTTTTTTTTCCAATGTGAGAGGAGTGTTGGGCATTGCAAAATCACTTAACGATAGGACAAGGGGCCAACCTATGTTGGATAGCTTCCTCTTTTTTCGCCTTAGCCAGACCTAGCCACGTATGAGTGGATTTTTCTTTTGCATTGAAACACTTCTTTGTCAGTTTTCATTCCTGAGGTGTGAAATGCTCCATAGGATGTTTTGATTTAACACCCATTCATTTCTTTTTCCTGGGATGGTAAAGCTTATATTTAGAAAGCATGAGTGTCAGCTACTTCTGTTTTGTAATTAGCACTATAAGTCCACTGGGATAAAGATGTTTAGGGATTTATTGTTTTCTTTATTATTTTCTTTATTATTTTCTTTCTCCTTTCACTTTGATTCAAACACATATTTTTTTACTTGACACCTTGCAATTTGTTTTCTTTCTGTTTTTGAAAAAGTAAAGCTTTCTAATTTGGCAGGGATTGTATCTCCTAGTTCTGTTTTTTAGTTGTTTACTTCTTTTTTTTTTCTTTGTTCACTAGTTATTACTGAACACTTAGTAACTATTTTAAGCACCATGAGTTAAATGTTCCAAGTGAAACCCCCTCACAGCAAGGTATATCTGTCCTCTCTCTGAGCTTCAAGAAGATAGAGGCTTGGGAACCACCCACGGCACTAGATGCATGGAGTCCTCCTTTCCCTTCTTAGGCTAGCAGGAGGAAAAAGTCACTGCAAGTTGAGAAAATCCTTTAAGTTAGGAGTGGAAGATGAAGACAAGATAATCCCTCCAAGCACTATATGAGAGAACATGAGGAAAGCAATACCAGAAAAACAACTGATGCTGGTGCAATGCAGGAGAGTGAAAGGCAAACCGAGGTATTTGGTGGGCACTAGAGAGGTGTGCTTTAGAGGCTGGTGGAAGCTGAACCGTGGTCTAGAGAAAGAGTGGAAGGGAGCTCACACTATGCTAAGTGGGTTCCCCTCAAGAGATTCTGAAACAGCTGTCCAAGGGGCATCTCTTCTCATATTAAATTTCTGCCTTCAGGAGCTATTGATTCTATTAGGGTACTGCTTTACCTTTATGGGAAGTTGTTGAGAAAACAGAGAGAACTTCTACTCTCCAAGCTGGAGGCCCGTGGATAATCTGCATTAGCCTAGTAGAAGTGATACAGTTTGGGAAATAATGCTGAGGGGAGGAAGAGTAGCTAAGTGAAACACTTTCCTGTGATAATTATTGGAAATTCTTATGTCTACTGTAGATGCCATGGCCCCATTAGGGTAGCATTGTATGCGTGTGTGCATCACTTTCATGACTTCATAAGAAAATCTTTACTATTTGTCAGAGAGAACACATGTCATTTTCGGAAGATGTGGGTAATCTTTCTGTGCTATTTGGGCATAATTAATTAGTGCTATGCTTATCTCTTGCTTCCTGACATCGATCCAGATAGATGAGAGTGATCTTTGAGAGTTTTCATCTTTCTGAAAATGTGCATACTTTATTTATTGGGATTAATTTCCCTGCTGAACTGCCCATGTTGTCACTTAAACTTGGTAGAAACCTTGACTAGCTCACCTTGAACTCCTTGACACCTAGCGTATTTGACTGACAAGCCTGGTCCTGTAGACTCCTCAGACTGTGTAACAAAAGTTTCTATAGAAACATACAAGATGTTTTCTTGAATTTCACAGACCTCATGAGAAGAGTTAAAAATAATTATTAGTGCAACTAACTAAGAAGAGTACCACACGTTGTTTTCAGAAACCCTGGTTGATCACCATGGTAAGGTAGGCAGAGTTGCCCCTGTCCCCTCAGAACCTAACTACAGATGAGTGACTTTCTTTGTCCTCCAGCCACTTTAATTTAATTTGTTCCATTTAGTTTTCCAAGCTCTTCATCTTCCCACCATTTTAATACCATCAGAGATGGGGGGCTGGCCATGACATTCATACTTGACATTATCAAACACAAAAGGCATCACTCATACACTTGACTGTATTACAATGCAAGGGAAAAAATAGATCCCAATGGCTTAGAAATTATTGTCTCATACCTTGAATGTAGGTGGATTTTTTTTTTCCTGTTTCCTCCAGCCTGCCTTTTTTGACTATTTTGCTTCTGTGTATTTGCAGAGGATTCCAAAAACCCTGGAAAGGACAACAGTCACAAATCCATAGCATATAAATCCTTATATTCACTGAAGACACGTATCTTAATACAGCTATATGATTAGTATCTCTTGTTTAATAGACACGAGCACTATTTTGATACAGTACCACAGTAGAGCTTTGCACCTCAGCTGCCTTCTTACTGTTGACTTCACTCTTACTATTGTGGCCAAATCTGGTCCTGCTCGCAGATCTGTGATCCCTGCAGTTCTGCTTTTATTGCTAGGCAGAGCTATTGAAATCCATAGTAACCTAGTCTTTATGTGCAAGGGACAGGTATGTATGAGTGAGGGGGTATCCTTAAAGTTAGATTAAAATTATCTGTATCTCCCTTCGTACTATTATGAACCTTCTGTTTCAAGATGTCTTGGGTGCCACCCCCCATGTAAGACAACACTGTGACCTGAACAAATAGCATCACCAGATTTGGTGAATTGCTTAGGTAGTCTTACATCATGCATTGAGATCTTTGTGCAATAAGGCTCTGTAAAACAGCCAGCTACACGGTATCCTGCAGGTTTAATATACTTCTGTAGCCTTGTACTTGGGAAGGATTTCTGTAATTGGAGACAATCTAGTAAAGAGAACTTTTTAAGCCATTGGAGGCCGAGATACAAGTTTTTGAGAAATGTGACTTTACAGGCTTGAAACAGAATGGATTACAAATTTCTCTTAACTGGACAGAATCCTAATTGCCTACATAGTACAGTTCTGATTATTCAGGGTTTGAATTTCCAGCATAGGGATTATTCAGATTTCTTTTCTGACTCCCTGGTCTTCTCTCTAACTACCTGATGTGAATCATTTCTCTAATCGTTGGTACCTCTACTAATGATATGGAAGGACATATTGGAGCAGCAAAAATCCAGACCGGTGAATTATCATTCAGGGGTTCTAATTATATGAAAGGCCTGCTTTTTGAAACTATTCACTAAAATTGATCGGCTAAATTTCAATTCATAGGGAAGGAGAATGTGTTTCTAGGGACAATCGATGGCTTACTGTAGTTGTTTGTTTTTCAATACCTTGCCAATGTCTTTGAGGAACCGAAAGGTAAATCAACAAATAATAGCAAATCACTGGTTTCCTCCTAATATATCTTTTCCCTCTCCTCCTCCAAATCAACTATTCCTTATCAGCTACTTGAGAATTGAGTTAGGCAGCTTTTTAACAGCCACATGATCAAGTCAGGGTGACTTGTGTTATAAATCAGGATTCTGGTTAGCAGCTACCCTTATATTAAATGCAAAACTGGGTTCTTATATCTATCACTGGTTGGATACCAGTCGTTCCTGATAAATTATTTATTTTTAGGAGTTGATCCACTGAAATTCTCACAGTCCTTAAGGCCTTTGGGGCTGTGAAGAGTTTAAAGCCTTTGTACCCCAAAACTAGGCTGAGCTGGTGAACAAGGGAGAAGCAGATCTGTTGTTTTCAGGTCTTTGAACAGGAGTGCAAGTCATTGTCCTCTTTCCACACCTGCAGAACCGGAAGCAGATTCTATGACTGGATCATAGTAAAGAACCAAAATTTGGTTTCATCTCCTATTGCGATACTTGTGGTATAGAGATTTTCAGACTCTTGTGGTTGGCTCTACCACTGTATAACACTTTCTCATCAAACAGTACCCTCTACCCTTGCCTTAGCCCTATTAGACAAATGTGCCTATTAATAATTAGTAGCACTTTGAAGTACTAATAAAAATTCACAAGATGTTTCTACTTCCAAATGTGTAACTTAATGTAAGTGATAAAATATACACTTCATAATATAATTGACACAATAGGCTAAAGGGCACAAAGTGGTATTGTCTCTCTGCTACTAAAAAATACTATTTTATCATCAAATGAAGAATGAAGTCTTGAGAAAAAGAAATTTATTTGAAAATTTTAATGCTGTAAGTTTAGTCAGTGATATAGCGTAATGGCCAGAAGTTTCCAATCCATATAATAAATGAGACTTTAAAAAATA
>NW_004524661.1:6743375-6762424 GCF_000260255.1 Octodon degus | reverse complement strand
ATATATATATATAGAGAGAGAGAGAGAGAGAGAGAGAGAGAGCATATACATGAATATATCTATATCTATAAATATATACAAAAGGATGTTATATGCTTGGTAAAATACAGTATAGTGTATGTTGCTGATAAAATATTAAAATCTTCTGATTGACATTATTAATTTCCTATAAGCTCATGCATCATGTGCTAGATACTAGAAATACCAAGAATAAGACATGCTGCATATTTTATTCATTTATTTTCTGGGGCCAGGGATCCAGCCTATGACCTTCTGCATGCTGGGTCCCACAAGTAATTCTACCACTGAACTATAATTTCAGTACAAGGTATAATTCTTAAGAAGTATATGACCTAGTCCAACATTAGCAATTATTTTAGTATTAAGTTTATAGGCATAAATATAATTGATAATTGGAAAGGGTGTAAATATAATTGTTAACTAAATGGAAGGAAGAGAGACAGAGAAAGAGAGGAGAAGGGGAGGGGAGGAAAGGAAAGGAGAGAGGAGGGGAGAGGAGTAAGGCAAAATATAAAAAACAAGCAAGGACTGCCATGCCCTCAGAATTGCCTGAGGCATTTCTATACTTTATGCCCTTGGCCTGGTTAGAAAGAGAGTCAGAAAAAATATACAGACATTTATGATTTGGGGGAGATGATACTCATAAAACGATCTGCTCCCGACTGAAAATAAACCTGGTTTTATGAGAAAGACATAAGAGAAAGTCAGCCTTCCCTCTTGCCATGCGCAGGCTGCAAGTGGCAGGGCAGATAGGCCAGTCGGTCTGCTGCCCGCTGCTCCATGTGTCCCGAGCGGCACTCACCCAAGTGGGGGGCGCGACGAGGGTGCTGTCCATGGGCTTGGTTTTCACTGTGGAATTGTACAGGTCTGTCCAAAATGCAATGGGCTTGCATCCTTGAGCTCCTTTTATTCTCAATCTGTATGGCATTTGTGATGTATGTTTTATGTTTATGATCACATATTGTACGTGGTTTTTACACACACGTGTAGTCTCTAGAGGTCAGTAGAATATAAGAAATGGGCAGACATGCACATTGAGCTGAAACCCACACATTCTGGAGACCATTTTTCAAGTGATAAAATGATGAGAGCCAACTAATGGCATTAGAAAACTGAAATCATTAATCAGTGTTAACAAAAAAAGTCATGTCATCCTTGTTCCTGAAATGAATCTAATCTATTTGTTTTAAGCAAATTTCAGATAAATGAACATTTACTTGGCAAGAACCTTGATAGCAACCCAAGCTGTAATTACTTTATTATGGTTTATTGTAACAGACTATGATTCTGCAGAACCTTCTTTGAGGATTTTTTTTTTAATATTACCAGAACATAAAGGCAAATTGCTTTTAAGCAGCTGACTACTACGTGCAAAACACAATTCCTACTTTAGCTGCCAGTTCAGTCCCCCTGACTTTTAGAAATGATTTGGTGATTTATATGTTGCAGCTTTATTTGCTGTTATGAACTAAACGTCCCTAATGTTAGAAAATATATTAGGAAACTGATTTATTTCAAAACTCTAGTTAAATGTGTTGACCTTCCACTGCCGCAGAACATGTTCATCAAGGTTTTCTCTTGAAATTTCATTCACAAAGGAAGTAGAGAAAGATAGCAGGCAGGCATGAACTATTTGCCAGCGGACTTTTCAGTACCCCACGTGTACCACTCCATGCAGGAGAAAAAATATCGCAGGGACTCAGAGTCCCTCCGAATTTAAATATGAATGATTATCTTTAAAATTGAGATTGTGTGCCTTCTCTTAGAACTTAAATTGTCTTACACGTGCCAATAACGCTCAGACTTTGAACTAATCTATCAATAAGCTATTCCTATGTTTTTGTTTTTGGTTTTTTATTCATTTAGGCTATTGTGGATTCCATGCTTAGCTTGGGCTCCTTCATGGTAAGTCCTAAACCAGGATCCTAAACCAAGGGTTGCAAATATAGAATCTAAGGTGGGAGTGGTCAGGAACAAGAAAATAAATGATGGGCAAGTTTGGAACAGAAAAGAGACAGAGTAACTACCTTATCTGTGTGTGCATATATATGTGTGTGTGCTAGGCCTTAAAACAATAAGAACTTCAGAGTGTGACCATGCACCGGATTTAAAAGCACTTCAGACTTGCAAGTGGCTTAGGTCATCACCAAGAGATTTTCAGAAGACATTTGATAAATAGTGTTGGTCTTCTCCCAATGTATAATCTATTTATTTGCTGCCAAGTGCTCAATGAGGAAGATAAGCTATATGTCCCATCCTCCAGCTTGCAATGAAACTAGATGCCTTCCCCATATCATCTCCTCTATCCCTGGGTCCCTACCTCTCCCCTCCAGAGCTCCTGCATGCTCCATTACAACCTGACAAAGACACTTTCAGACTTTCCAGCTTGCACATCCGGCACACCGCAGCTCTTCAACTTCTGGAACGCTCTGGCTTGCGCCTCGCTAGCTCCTGTTCTCGTAGGTTCCGAGTCAGCGTCACTTCCTCCTAGGAGTTTTCCTAGACTAAGTTTCCTCTTAAGTTTCTTTGACTGAAAATCTTCCCCTTTTGAAGTATAAGTTAGTGCCTAGCACACTGTGGCCTCTACGAATGCATTTACTTTATTGTCATGCTGACCTCACATTAGAAAACTGTTGGGTTAGTTGTCCACTGTCCACGTAATTCACTAAGGAACTGTGCATGTCTAGTTTGTGCACTGCTGTGCCACTAATCCCTAGCATAGGGATGGTAATGTTATATTTATTTCACCAATAATTATTTGTTTTAATGTATTTAGTACAGGGTCACACTACACAGATCAGGTTTGTAGTGATCCTCCTATTTTCAGCCTCCTAAGCATTGGGATTACAGGCACGTGCCACCATGCCCAGTCTCAATCACTGTCTCAGTGTGCCTCAGGGCAGGCTGGAGCAGCAAGCCGGGGATCAACCCTGGTCCCTGCATCTGCCTAAGCAGGTGCTTTAGTATGCTGAGCTATCTGGCAGGCCCTCATCAATACTTCTTGAGAAAATGTTAAAATATTTAAATATTACAAAGCATTGTAAGTCAAGGAGGTAGGTAGCATACCTTCAAGAAAGTAGGGGAAGGTGAAACAGGAAGTTTCCAATTCAAGGTCAGCCTTGACAATTTAATGACTAACAAGATTGTCTCAAAAATAACACTGAGTATATGTAGCTCAGTTTAAAGGTTCTGGGTTCAAATCCCAGGATTGGAAAATAAATGAAAAAGAGGAAGAGAAAGGGAGCAGTAGGAAATGGGGAAAAGAGAAAAAGGGAAAGGAAAGAAATGGTGGGAGAAGTGGCTGGGGAGATAGCTCAGTAAAATAAGTGCTTGCCTGGCAAGCAAGCACAAGGTCCTGAGTTCAATCCCCTGTTCTTAAAAAAAAAAGAAAGAAAGAAAGAAAGAAAGAAAACAAAGAAAAAAATGATGGGATATTTGCTCACAAGTTTTACTGCAGTGCAGGTTCAGGGCATCTCAAGTGGACTGCTTGGCCCAACCTCTTCCAATTCATCCAACATAAATCGAGGTCCCCACCTTCTAGAGCAGAGCCATCTTTTCAGTTATAGGAATTTGTACACCTTGTGTTCTTGTTAGCTGCTGATTATGTAACTTCTGATAGAAGATAGACTTGTTGGGGATAAGGGAACCTATACATAGAAAATTCCTCCATAAGCCCGAGTGATTTGTATCAGGATACTGAACCTTGCAACGCAGAACTGCTTAGAAAGCTCGTGGACTGTGGGCACCGCGTGGTGAGCATTGACTCAGAAATGGCGAGGCAGGATAAACTCTGCATGCTGATTTATTTTTAGTTGAGCCCAGGGAAGCAGGTCTCTTTATGTGACAATCTTGCCCCTCCAACAAGTATTTCTATGCTTACTTTTCCAGCCCTTCTTTCATTAAATTCTTTGGTTTTTCTTACACTGTGTTTGGTTACATCAAGGAGACCCTATTTGTTTGTAATTTGCAGACTCTAGTACAGTGATGATGCACCTTCCTTCCTTCCTTTCTTTCTTTTTTTTTTTTTTTTTTTTTTTTTTTGGCGGAACCGGGGATTGAACTCAGGCCCTTGCGCTTGCCAGGGAAGTGCTTATTCCACTGAGCTATCTCCCTGGCCCCATGCAACTTTCAGAATTTTCTGTGGTACCCACCCCAGGTACCCGCCCCCCGCGGCACACATGCCCACTGACTTTCGCTTGTGTTTTTGTCTCCCAATTTTGCAAAGGCCTCATGAGCCGCCTGTGTTAGTGTGCACGTGAAGGTGACTGAAGGGTTCCCGGAGCTGTTTTCAGAGTGGCCTTTCCACTTCTGTTTTGTTTTTAAGTTACTCATTTTACTAAAGTACAAAGTTACTCTCACAGTATACAGAACCAGAGCTGAGAATGGACTTAGAAATAAGGCCTGGACAGCTGAAGTTTACAAGTGTTTTGAGAGGATGAAGACAGAGGTGGAAAGAGGGCGCAGAGAGGACACTCACTTGATGATCATTTTTAATTACCTTCTTTTCCTCTACCTGCCTTCCTTCCTCCCTCCCTCCCTCTTCTGCTCTTCTTTCTCTCCCTCCCTCCCTCTTTCCTTCCTTCCTTCCATCCATTCATCCTTTCTCCCTCCCTCCATCCCTCCCTCCCTCCCTTCCTCCCTCCCTCCTTCCCTCCCTTCCTCTCTTCTTTCCTTCCTTTTTTCTTTCTATGATGCTGGGAATTCAGCCTAGGGCCTTCACACTGAGCTACATCTCCATCCCCTTTTTTTCTTTATTATGAGACAGGGTTTCCCTAAATCACTGAATTTCCCTAAATCACTGAACAGCCTCACGATCTCGTAATCCTCCTTCCTTAGTTTCCTAGAATGCTAGAATTACAGGCACTTACCACCTGACCCAGTTTTGCTAATATTTCTTGCAAGGTAGATAAGGGTACTAGTTATTGTCCTAAAGATTCTCAATATTTGCCATCATTATGGATTATATTTTGAAATATTGTGTGAAGGACTTTAGCAAGAAGAAAATAGAGACCTCAGTAATAAGCAAATCATTTTTTTCTTTCTTGTTAAAACTTTAAAACTCATGAATCAAAATATTTTCTAAACATAGATTATTTCTGTATTATGCCAACAAGCTTATAGCCTAGACATTATTTAGATAACAATACAGTATTAAATTTAATCACACAGTAAATATTAGAAGTGATATTTATAAACAGGAAAAGCTGAGAAATCTATTGTCACATGGCGACATGCATGTTAAATGGTTTGAGTTCATCATGAAAGGAATATGTTTTGATTTTTAGCATACAGCTCTTCAAACTTTGATTCCATAAGCATGATAAAATGTTCATTTCTCCTTACTATCCATTTCTATCATTTTTTAAATAAATAAATTTATTTACTTACTTATTTTAAGTTCAGGGCCTTCCAATGAATGCCATTAGCAATTCTTTATTATTATTTTTTTTTATTTTGAGACAAGATTTCCCTAAGTCGCTAAGTAGCACAGGATAGACTCAAACTTGTGATCCTCCTGCCTCAGCCTACCAAAATACTGATATCATATGCATTTGCTACCATGTCCTGTTTATATTAAAATTCTTAATGCCACAGATACTTTATTATATTTAATGTTCAATAATAAAACGTGTTAGGAAAAATATCCTTTAGAAAATAGAATGTACTTGCCATGAATGAATACGTACTGTTTGTAGAATGGTAATAAATACAATAAATCACTGTATCCTTCATTACCAAAGCATTCTAATAATCAATATCAGAGTACAGAAAAATCTTTCAATTTAGCTAAATGATTTTACTTCACAAAAATATGTATTTTTAAGTGGACCTCTGACTTTTAGCTTGGGTCTACTTTATCATTTTGAAAGTGCTTGTAGTTTTGTTAATGTTAAATTGGTAATTGTTGGGCTCTGTTGGGGGGGGTGTGCAGCAGCTTGAGTCTGAGCTTATTACACTGTAAAATATGGATTGGCTTTACCCTAATGGCCTCTGAATCCTATTACCATCCCATTAGAGAGCGTGGGATTTTAGTAATTCTGTTGTTGTTTCCACTGGGCAGTGGATATAATGGGGAAGGGCAGGGGTTAATGCAATTCATCTCCTTTAATACTTGTAACTCCAAGTCCCTTATCACTCTCTCGCTGTGGTTTCAGTAGGGGCTTTTTTGTCTTTCTTCTTTCTTCCTCTATCTTTTTTTGAGGCCCCATGTATTTCTCTCTGCCTCGCCTAACCAGAAGGCATTGAGAGAGTCTTCTGGAGCTTCTTAGGATTGCAGAAAACTTCATATACTAGCTTTGCGTAAGCTGAAGAAAAGCAAGGTAGCGCATCAGCTTGTTATGCAATAGACTCTGAAATAGAGAGATCTTCAGTGACTGTCATTGTGCCAAGGATAGTACTGAAATGGCTCTTCAAGCAAGACATTTATCAGCCTTTTGGAAGGAGAACCATGAAACCAGAGGGTCAAGCAAGTCACCACATAGCCATGCTCTGGGTGGAATACTTCCAAATTCCTCCAGGGCTTTGTGTCCTGGATGCTAATCAAGCCAGAGAGAAAAATTGGAAAAATTTTCAAAGTGATGGAATTGAAATATTTTTTAAGAGACCTTTATGAGTTAATTCCCTGCCTCTCAGAAATGCTCAGTAGATATACATGTCTGATTATGTATCTGTAGTTTTATTCATGAAATTTGTTTTTAGCTAATACAGCCTCTTCGGAATAAATACGAACATCAGATTCCTTCTCTGTATGTCAAAACAAATTAGTTTCCCACAGTGATGCAGTGAAAAGGAGTAACGACTTTCCCTTTTATATATCAGGAAGTATTACTGGGCCTGGGAAACTCCCACTTTCCTCTCCGTTGGCCAGGGAGCCTGGTGGTTTCCAGAGATGTGGTGGAATGCCCAGGCCTGGTGACCTGGAGCTCCAGGAGCCCCCTGCACTGCCATTAATGAGAATCACACACTGAGATCCAAAGAGGCAACAGTTTTCTGAAAAGGGCCGGGAATGGCAGGAGGGGATCAGCCCATTTCAATCTGTTGAAAGTGAGTGATATTCCCAGGTTTATTGTTCACCTTCTCAAAGAATTAAGTTTTCATATGTTTCATTCTAAGTGGAATGAGTGTGGAACAGAGCTGCAGGAGGAAGATGCCTACCGGGTGGTGCAGGACACAGCTGGTGAGGCTGGAAGTGGGGGGTGCTTGCTATCCTACTTGCCTACCGGGCTATAGCTAGCAGGCTGGGGATAGCAGTGGTTCTTAAAAGAGTTTTTTTGCATTCACGCTGAAATTCATGCGTTGAATTTCTCCTTAATTTGAAA
This sequence comes from Octodon degus, assembly GCF_000260255.1. Lineage (NCBI taxonomy): Eukaryota > Metazoa > Chordata > Mammalia > Rodentia > Octodontidae > Octodon > Octodon degus. The sequence continues at coordinate 6,755,084 of NW_004524661.1, read as the reverse complement.
TATCGCTTATTGTATTTTTCCCTTTTCTTCATCAGTTGGGTGTGTTATGTTCAACTCATTTTAGAAGATAACTATACAGCTCCAGATGCAATTAAATTTCATTTGGTTTCTTATTTATTTATTTATTTATTTGCATTTTAGGGAAGGGTCTACAGGGTGTTCAGGGTCTCACTACTAGATTAGACTCATAGTGATCCACCTGTTTACAGCCTCCCAAGAGCTGGGATTACAGGTGCGTGCCACCACAACCAGTCTCATTTGCCATCTCAGCATGCCCAGAGGGCAGGGCCAGCACGGCAAGCCAGAGGATCAGACCCCCGCCCCCTGTACCTGCTTCCTAGCACTTTAATCTGCTGAGCTTTTCAACTGGCCCTTAGATTTCATTTGAGTGCATGGATAGATAGATAGATAGATAGATAGATAGATAGATAGATACAGAGATAGATCTCTATATCAATCTCTATATACATAGTTATGCATTATTTTATGTCCCTTTGATCCTTATCTATGGTCTATCATTTTAATCTACTTTGGAAGCTCAAAAGAAAAAGAACAAAAACAAACAGCATCTAGAGTATCCATCTACATACCTCTATATTACTCAATCTTTAAAAGCAAAACATACATACAAGGTGCTCACTGACAATTTCTGAACCCTATGAGAAACATACAGAACAGATGGAAACTGGTTCACTGTGTCTGAAAGGATTCTTCAGGGTAGCCCAGATGTTCAACAAGTGCACGGTAGGATTCTATTTTTCATTTGTGACTGAGTCTCATTTAATTTATCTTTTGCCCCTTTGTTCTTAGAATTTTCTTTTAGATCTCCCAAAAACACGAAGTAAAGTGACATTAATGTTTCTCTCCATGAGAGAATAATGTATTGTCTTCATCATTGTCACCAAAGCACGGATCTGTCATTTGTTGTCTTTCCACTGTGTTCTGCGGATGCAGAATAAACAAATTACTTGCCGATTGTTGAACACTTTCAAACCAGTAATGAAATTTGGCTCTTCATAAGACTAAGGTTTTTTAAATTAGTCTCAGAATTTAAAACTAAATGTGATTTGAGTGGAACACACAGGACTACTGAATAACACATTTTATATCTATTCCTGTCCAGAAAAAAACATTCTCGAGAAGTATAGAAGGACAATAAAATGTACTGTATGAGAGAGAAAGACAGAGAAAGAGAAAGAGAAAGAGAAAGAGAGAGAGAGAGAGAGAGAGAGAGAGAGAGAGAGAGAGAGAGAATGAATAGGTAAGAAGTTTGGAAAATTTAGAAAACTAAATGAAATAAAAGTCAACTACATTCATATCCAGATCTGTTTTGTTGCTGTTTACCAATTGATGCAAATATCTTACAAATTAAGATTTTCTCATTTTTTTTATTACAATGTGGGAATTTCTTCCTATATTCAGTGACATTGCAAACTATTGTATTAACATCCTACCTTTAAAATAGGCTTTAAAATATGGCACCTAATATGATGTACATTATGTTTATAATTATAAAACTAATTTTCCATTTAAAAAAGATTGAGACATAATGCACAGTTAAAAGTACAATCATTTTGAACTGCCACAATGTATAAAAATAGTGTACAGTCAGACACCCACACGCACACTTGTAATCCTCTAGCTTTGGGACACAAGGGTCACAAATGTGAACCCAGCCTGAGCCGCTTAGTGACAAGATTTTGCTCAAAATAAATTTTTAAAAATGGTCTTGGGGTGAATTTTTTAAAAATTCACTCCACAGTGTCACCCAACAACAAATGAAAGATTCTTTAATGATTTATGATATTCTTATCATCTTTACTGATAGAAGTTATAATTTGCAATTATTTGTATACTTTAAATTTTAGCTATTTTATTGGAGAGAGATGTTTGATCTCTTGATCTATTTACTTCATGTTGAATTTTCTGCTTGATTATTTTGCTCTAAAATGTTAGATTTCTTATGTAAATCTACTCAGCATTGTTAGAATTTAAAAGTCTTCTACCTGTCAAATTCATTTCTAATATTTTATTCAATAATTTCTTATTTTAAATCTATATACAGTAGTCTTATATTTTTACATGCCTGGAATTTGCTTTGAGCATTAAAAAACTCCATTAAAAGCCCAATAAACTTGCACTATATTTTCTTATAATTTAAATAATGCTATACTATATTGGATTATTTTGCTGAATTCATGCACCTACAATATTTAAATGGCAATGAAATACCCATCTCTGACAAAACTAAACAAAAAAAGGGGATACAAATGAAGGACCATTTTGTATCTGTATATTAAAAATTGTTAGGATAGATATACAGCTGCATTCTCTTAATTCAATGAGTAGAAAGATTTGTGCTAATAGTGTTTGGACAGGATATCCTGTCTGCATCTTGTACTGTGAATAACCACTATGAAAACAACAGTATACAATGTATTAATTATTGAAACTGTCCTACTAATTGGTTTTGAAACTGTCTCATTGCTATTTGCTTCTCAATAAAATTAATTTAAAAAAAATAAAAGGAAAGCTAAATTTTTTAAAAATAATGCTATAATGACATTAACTTTTTTGATATGTCTGTATGTGTATGTGTATGTATGTGTGAGTCTATTTTCATTATCATGAAGGTGCTAATTTATTAGTAAATTTAAACTATATTTCATGTTAAATCCTTTATTCAATAGCATCCATTTTAGGCGTTCTATATATTTGCTTGTATATTTTTGAACTATTATTGCACTGTTTTGATAAAACTTATAAGAAATTAAGTGTAATAGGAAGAAAGATTCCTCTTTACTTTCCTTGTTTAAATATTCATTTGATTACTCAGTTGTACCATATATCTGGTTTTTAAAATGGAAGAATGATTCTACATCTTAATAATATTTTCCTCTTTTAGGCTCTTTAATTTGGTGGGGTTTTTTCCTCCATTCTTTTTTCTTGTGGCTTTTTGGATTAAAGTTTGATCTACTTTTCTTAGATTTGTCTTTATCAGCCTTTTGCACCTAGAATTTCATTACACATTCCCTGTGTATTTGTGCGCTATCACACACAAAGTTCCCGCACACAGGCTACCTTTCTTCCTGAGAATATAAAGCATATCCATTAAAAATTGCCACAATGTTAAGTGAATAAATCAGGCATGTGAGCTTAAATATCTCTTAATTTTTTCTTATGGGAAAAACCAGAAGTATAAATAAAGAGCCAAAGAAAAGTTAGGCAATAGGAAATAGGGGATAGGTCTTTGATATATGGGAAAGGTTTCTTGGGATGGAGGGGAGAGAAGAGCGAAAGGGAAAAGGAAGAAAAAAAAAAAGATGAAGACCCATTGTATACAAGTTTATGAGAAATACTCGTTATGTTGGTTTACTAGTAGCCAAGCTATTGCTTTTCAAACATAACTGCCACAACCAAGTAGCAGTCTAACAAGTTAGTCTTTAGATATTATCCTGGAAGCAGTACGTGGGCTTAGCAGGCTGGAATATTTCAATTGCTCTGGCTTCCCAATTATGTATTCTTTTTTATTTTTTTATTTTTTGTGTTTTAGGGAAGGGTCTACAGGGTGTTCAGGGTCTCATTACTAGATCAGACTCGTAGTGATTCTCCTGTGTACAGCCTCCCTAGTGCTGGGATTACAGGTATGTGCCTCCGGGCCCAGTCTCAGTTGCCAACTCAGCGTGCCCCGGGGGCGGGCCGGCAGGCCAGGCCTGGGGATCAAATCCCTGGCCCCTGCACCTGCTTGCAGGTGCTTTAATCCACTGAGCCATTTGGCAGGCCCTCAATTACAGAATTTTGGAAGATGTAACCTGTGGAAAGCCAGCCTAGTATATAGCCTGGTAAGAAGGGCTTCTGAATTAATACATTTGAGAAATAATTCATATGCTGGCCTATACTAGGCCTTATTATACTTCATAATAAATAGTACTATATTCTGAGTTTTGTCAAATTTCTAAATAAAACCTTGTTTGACATTTTTTAACTCATATGTAATCAAAAATGTAAGATATTTGCTATTTCTTGGAGACAAGGTAAAGATTATTTACTTTGATGGTTTGTGTTTTGTTGTAGAGTAGATACAATAGCTATTACTCAGCCATAGTACTTATAGAGAACGTTCCAATTGCCCAAGCACTATTCTAATCAATTTCCGTTGCCAGGGAGTCTTATTTCCTTTAGGTGTAGAAAGATAATTGCATGCAGCTCTTAAGAAACAATCTTCAAAGTGTTTCACTCATGACCACTTACTTAATGATAAATAGTTGTGTCATTTTCAGCATGTGCTATAAGACAATCAATGTACACAGTAGCTTCGTGATGTTTGGCCAATACATGAGTTTTTTACTAATCTGTTTTTGTCTATAAAATGGGGATATCGCACAACAGAATGTAAATATCAACATGTATAGACATAAAGCTCTGAGCCTTATTTCTACATAGGCTAGCCATTCACAAAATGAAACAGCATTATGCTTCATAATTATTTAGAAGAAAATTAATCAGACCTTAAGAGTGGTGCAAAATCAATTTCATACTTCTTTGCAGTTTGCCTATATTTTATGTTCAAGGTTGAAAAGGTGAGCATGCAAATAAGCAAAGTGGGAAAAGAGAGAGGGAGCTGAAATCACGTAATACAGAGGTCGTGGGGAAAAGTTGCTGCAGCATATGCTGGCGAAGAAGGGGGTCGGGTGCTCACCCTTTCTGCAGGAGGATTTGATCTAGGTGGAGCAGGGAAGGCTGTCAACAGGCTGATGGAACTAAATCAAAATTGCATCAAAATTCAATTCCTCCACCCCAAGAGCTTGCTGAGTTAGGCTTCTTCTTCCCTGGTTACCCTGTTATGGAATGTGATTTTAAAAGCATCCCAAAGTTGTAAGTGCCTTGGGTCGCGTTGACATCTGATTCATCAAAGAGGAAGCATCCTGAGATGGTGACTGGGGCATCTTTTTATCCTCCTAGAAGCCAAATCCCAGCTCAGCAAGAACAATGTGGAAATGTTGGTAAACTCCTTTATTACTTGAAGTCTAGACTACTATAATTCTCCATTTGTGGGTCTTCTAAACGGTGTTATTTATAGGATGCAACTTAAGAGTAGAAGGAGGCCCAGACCCTTCCTGGCGTTTCGTCACCTCAGCATATTTAGAGCCATCAATTCTATCCTCGTATCGGTTACCCATAAAATTTTGCATTGATTGTGAACTTGTTTTACTTACACAGTGGTGCCTCAGCGATGCGGTTTTGTTCTGCCTGTCTCGTGGGTTTTTCTTTCACTAAACCCTGGTCATTGCTCAAGACTTAAATTTGGAAGCTTCTGATATGTGTGAACTTGAAGTAGATATATTCAAATTTAAGCTTTCTTGTTTTAACTTTTATCATACTCTTGAAGACAAAGTCCTTCTTTCCCTCAACAAATTATATATTCTTTAGATGTTAGAAAATACAAATTTTGCTTTTATGTGTTATTATAGCTACTATTGTGGAGGAAATGTGAATCCAAATATTTTCCAGGTACATAATGCAAAATGTTTACTACAATTGGATTTATACTTAGTATAACTACTAGAATATAAAAACTATTTAGTATTTTTAATTTTATGTGTGATTTTTTACTATGCTTTCAAAACTTTAATAATTCCATAATATTTGCCCTTGTGAATAGGTGATTTATTAAATTCATTTAGCAATTAGTCCCTAAATAATCATCTGTCAACTGTGCAATTTTTACCTGGTCCTCCTCTAGTTTCTGAAAATACAGAAACAGATAAAGATAGATGCCAAATATCTTTCAGGAATTCAATTAAGACACAAATTCAACTTTTTATAGTGACTCCATTCTAAAATATTTGATCTGACCCTCTTTGTCCATTTATGCTAATAATACTGGTATTTTTTTCTCAGGAGGTTTAGCTTCTGGGGGAAGTTTTCTATGTTCTCTTCTTCTGTGACATAGCCTAGGTTGATCAGTTTCTTATGGACATATAATATACCTCTTCCCAAGGTCCTGGCAAGTGAGACTATGTGAACTGAATTTGGAGATTTTAAGCCCTATGACCTTAGCCAAGTTATATCCCACCTTGAGCCTACCCCAATGCTATCAGACTCTTGCCCATGCTCCTTGCTCTAGAATTCCACTTATTCTGGGAGGAAATGTTTGGAATTAAGAGTTAAATAAATGCTATAAATATTTACCCTCCTTTACACCTTGCATCCTGGATTTGCATTTAGATGACAATGTCCATGTATGTTGGAGGTCTGTCCACTGTCTTAATAAAAATACTCTGGAAATTGGAAAAGGTACTCCTGGTTACAACCATTTCTTCTAGGTTTTTGAGATAAACTGTGACTGCAGATCTTTGCATTTCTTCTCGCTAGGATTTCCGGCACAGGTCTTTGAATAGCAAGAATACTTGCTGCTATCTTTTCTCTCATCTAAGTGAAGTACCCGTGTTGTTGGCACACTGTGCTAGGAATGTCTTGTAGATGTCATTCGATGACAACCACACGTATATTTAAAGATAAATGGGACATCTCTCTTTACTGAAATGTGACTTTCCTCATTCATACCTAGAATGCACATCATTTAAGTTACACATTTCCTGCCAGATAGAAGGAAACATTATATTAAAATGAAATCATTTTAAATGATGCGGCATTTTAAAGGAACTTAAATTCTGTAACTCTGTGCATAAGAAATCTGGTTTGATACATCCACAGCTAAAATTAAAGTATATTAAGACCATGTTGTACCACTGGGTTCCAACGTTCTGGTTCATTCTGTCTTTATAGGCAACCTGTATAGAAGCTGCATTTTCACTGATAACCTCAGACATGTAACCTTCATGCTGTATATGAGATACAAACATGTAAATGTACGTGATATTTTAAACATTAGCATATATAACCTGTAGCAGTATAATGCTTAATCTAACCCCCATGAGACTGTAATAAGTGACTAGAGCACTAGATGACTGGCATATAGTGAAAAAGTCTTCTTATACATACTCAAAATAGGATACTTTCAAGAAATTCACATCAGAAACAATGTTTGCAACCAGCTATCCTTTGATACACATATGTAATCTCTGTCTTTGTGTTATATGAGTTGTAATGATTTGTTCATTAAAATAGCATTCTCTGAATCAGAGCTGAATGCTTTTGAGGAAATTTTAATCTTGTGGCCTGATTTAGTGTTTTTTTTTTTTTTTAAAGGGTCAATAACTCAGTATGTAGAGAGAAAGAGTTGTGCATTTAAGTGTCTTTCCATATAGAAAGAAACTAAGAAAGGGCCAGGGAGGTAGCTCAGCAGACTAAGCACCTGCTTAGACAAGTACAGGGGCCAAGGTTTGATGCCTGGCATCATGTGCAGCTCTGACCCTGCCCCTGGGTACACTGAGCGAGTGACCGAGTCTGGGCGTGGTGGTGTGAACCTGTAATCCCATTGATGAGGAGGCTGAAAACAGGAGAATCACCATGAATCCAAGCTCTGTAGTGAGACCTTGCACAAAATTAAAAGAAAGAAAAGAAACTAAGCAGAAGCAGCAATTGTGTGTCTTTGATCATGTTATCCTAGTAGCCTGAGAAGAGAATATGACTTGTTCCCCTGTGTCACTATTTTTGGTACACCAAAGCCCTTGCAATTTTACTCACAAATACAGATTAGGAAGTGAAAGAGCGATTGTCTCTCGCAGGTTGAAATGCATCATGTTTGTTCTCACCCCAGCTCAAATGAAATTAGAATGACCCTAAATCTTGGAATGGCGCTGAAACTAAAATTGCTCATTTGGGACTGCCAAGACTGACCATTGCAAAACTGGGAAGCATTTTTGAATCTCATTTAGCAAACATCAATTTTAAAGGTTTAAGATAATTGTGTGTGTTATCAAATCAGTCTTCTTTTACATGAGCAGCTACTATCTCTCACGACATCCTTTTACTTATTAAAAAAGGAAAGAAAAGATCAGAAGATAAAGTAATCAAAAGAGAAATTAGTTTAAAGTGACTCAAAATTCTGTAAGAACTAAAATCACATTGTATCTTTGTTAGTCATTTAGGATCACAGAAACTATTTCTGCCAAGAAATATTTCATGAAATCTGACTTTTGAAATATGGGAAGCAAAAAGTCCAAAGAATATTTTTTGATCAGTAAAATGGAACTATGGTGAAAAAGAAACTTGCTGGGTTTTGTCCTGTGGTCAAGATTTTTAACATGAAATCTAACATCACCAAGATACCAAACAAATGGACCCATCCTGAAACAAAAGGTTAAATAAACTACTTTCTAAAAAAACTACTAGCCCTCAAGCACTGGTGAAATATTTGTTGTAATGCTGTTCTCATTAAGGAGAACAAACAGAGAACCATTTGGATTTCTTTAGTTATTTAGTATTCTTCCAGCAGTCTCAGACTTATTTGTATCTGAAGAGGGAAGCCTCTTAAATCAAAACATGACATATAAACTCAAGGCTGGTTTTGACATTGAACTTCAGATCTAGGGTTGGGAAGAGTGTTTGCACTTAATGTTTGTAATGTACAAATAGATCCTTGTTTAAATCCTCAGCAAGAACAGACTTGAGGAAAGCTTTACCCATGCCTTCCTTTCCTTATCCATAAAATGAAGGAAGGAAAAGTCTTTCAAAGATACTGTAGGCAGCAGGAGGACCATAGCCACGTCAGAATGACTCATTTGAATGTAATTTCATTGCATAAATGTTTGCATCTACCTAAGGATGTTTTTTACCTGTTTGCAACACACATTCTTTGCATTCTTTGTATGGTCTTGGTACATGTATTTAACACACTTTCATTCTTTTATTATCGCCTACTCACCTTCGGCCCCCCTCTGTCTTTCTTTTGAGCCCCTTCCCACTTGAGAAAGATCTTCCTACTCCCTATTTGCTCTTTGATGTTGCTCTTTATCCTTTAGGCTTTTCACAAAAGAGATACCATATGATATTTAAGTTTCTGTATCTGATTTACTTTGCTTAATATTGTGGCCTCACGTTCCTACAAATGGCTAAAGTTTATCTCGATGGCAGAGTAATAACAGTCCACTGTGTGTAGATACCATGTTCTCTTCATCTGGTGATGGACAGAGCGGCTGCTTCCAAGTTTGAGCTCTTATTAATTGTGCTACTATAAAGTCACGTATGCATGTATCTCTGCAATATGAAGTCTTTAATTCCTTTAGGACGATACCTAGGATGAAAATAGCTGAGTTGAATGAAATTCCTAGCGTTAGTTTTTTGAGGAATCTCCATACTGATTTCCATAGTGGTTGTTATCAGTTTACAGTCCCACCAACAATGCAGGCAGGTTCCTGTCTCCCCACAGCCTCCCAGGAAGAAACAGCAGCAACCTGACTTCATTTTCTCCTTTGATTTGCATTTGTATTTTCTCTCACTGCCACTTTAACCAATATCTGCTAGTCTTTCTCTATGTGACAGTAAATGTTCGGCTACGTGACTCAACTGTGGGAGATGGCACAGGAATAGCGACCCTGAGAGCTGAGTATGTGTCACGGTTGATTGTCATGGTCATTGTCTTATGTGAAGCTTAGCAACTCAGGAGACTAATGTTATCCCTGTTTTCCAGATTAGGAAACATGGAGCCTCAAAGCTTAAACAGAATTTTGGTCTCCCCAAGGCCTAAAGTAGGAAACTTGGCTTTCATTGTCTACTCTGCTTCCTGCCCCTCTCCTGGGATGTTCCTCAAAGGACTCTCCGTAAGGGCCTCAGCTCCAGGAAGCTTTGCAACCCATTTCTATATTCATGTAGAACAGAAATGCATCATTCTTCTTCCAGCAGGACTTGTGTTTGGAGGAAAAGGTCCAAGATTTTTTCAGCTATTAGTTCTGCAAATACAGGCCCCTAGAACACATGGCAATGCCTCACAGAGCCTCACTTTTCTAAGTGTAAGTTTTAAGGGAAAAGCTTCTGAGCTTGGCCCATGATTTTTCAGTTCCAGCCAATATAAAGGGAGGAAGGATTTTTGTGGCTGAAGTACAGTATTAGGACTAGAACAAGGGTTCTCAGACATGGAATGCAGAGTGAAAATATCCCTATCATCCTTGGAAGGGCTCACCTAAAATTGAAGCAATAAAGTACACATTTTTATACCCTAGAGAGGGAAGCAGGTGATACTGGAGAGTTAGAAATAATATTATAGAAAAAAATATATATATGTATATATATATATATATATATATATATATATATATATATATAGCTGTTACATTATAATTAATGCTTGCTTTATTATATTTTATTTTAATATCATATTACAATAGTATTACATTTAAGGTTAAAATAATATATTTTCTTATAAGTGTTGTACAGGTTAAAAATCTCTCATGTGAAATGCTTGAAATAAGAAAAAAATTCATATCTCAATCTTTCTTGGATGTGGGTATTTTCATATATTTTGTGTGAAATTTTGGGTATGGCACCCAAATCTAAAAGCAAAACTCATTTCCATTTCATCTGCACATTATACACATAACTTGGAGATGGTTCTATGCAGTACTTTCAGTGCACATGCATTTTGATCAAGGTGAAGGCCGGACGAGTCGCCCTGTGACATTGTGTTGCCATGCACAAATGTTTGCATTTTGGAGCATTTCAGATTTCTGGTTTTCAAATGCATGATGTTTAACCTACATTCTGCACAAATTTCTTTCAGCAGTCATAGTAGATTTTCATGTTTACACACCTATGCACGCACCCATGTACACACTTGCGCAGGCGCACACGGAGCGCTCCTACGCCTCAGGGCACATGTCATGCTGTGTGATCACCTCTGGATCTTACCTGCCTGGTGTACTCAGAGTAGACAAGAGCTGTTAGCTGAAAGGATCACTGAGCAAACTCATGAATAGCAGGATATACCAAGATGATGCCCATAGTCCATGAGCTTGTCTGCGGCCCCCTCCTTAAATGTAAATTGTTCACAAGAGATGCGGGAAGCATGAAAGAAAGGAGGAAAACTGGCACATGGACATCATATGGGAGCTGCTGTCTGTTAACTTTCCATCTTTACTTTGCATACCAGGAGAGCAGATTGATATTGCATTTTAATTGTGTGTATTAAAGGAAGGCATATGGTTACAACACTTTCTTATTTACCTTCTGTAACATGAAATTTGTCATTTTTTTCCCAAAATAAAGGATTGAAGGGAGAGTGCCTGCTTTTTTACACAAGTTCGATTCTCTCCCGTGAGAAAGTCTCCTGAGATGTGTAGTGAGCCGGTGCCAAGACGATGCTGGCACCATTGCTTATTGCCATGGTGATCTCCGGCTCTCCTGAAATCTCAAGGGGGGCAATGGTATTTTAAAAGCAACTTGAATTTTGGTAATTAAAAAGGCTGGAAAAAAATACTCTTTTCACATTTTGCCAGCATGGGTAAATATGGACGGCGCACAATGTCTGGAGGGGAGGAGTCCGACTCACACTTTATTAGGGGGGTAGCGCCACACTGGAAGTTGGAAAGCTTCCGAGAAGTTATGTGTGGGGTATTTATGGCATTTTGGAGCCCTGCTGGGGATCTTAAACTAGGTCTAATCACAACCCTGCTACAAACAGCTATTCTCCTTCTTGGAGTCGCTAGCTTTTAAGCTTAGAGCTGAAGGTATGATTGTCAGAGTATTTTAATGTTGAAGCAGTGTATAATATATGTAAATGTTGGCAGTTATCAAAGTAAAGTGAAAAAA
>NW_004524661.1:6727111-6742915 GCF_000260255.1 Octodon degus | reverse complement strand
GTTACTAGAACAATAAGTGATCAAGGGCAGAAAAAGAGGACTGACATGAGGCTTTGTAATTGGGAAGTTTACAAATAAATGCACATTCCCAATTTCCAGGATGATTGATTATTTTACAGCACCACCCCAACAAACCCATGTTCCATAATTTAAATTAAGCCCTATAAGTCTCAAGTGTAACTCCATATAACTCTAATATGATTGTTCTGGTCACTGTTACCCACTTAAAGTTAAGAATTTCCAGTTGATCATTGATTCCATCATGTAAACACTGGCCATGGGAACAATTTGGTGGCACTTGTGGCAAAGCTTAGAAACCTGCTTTTTTTGTTTTAAGTGCTTCTGGGTAAGCACAGTGACTATGTTGTTCATAATCTTATTCAATCATATTTGTAGGTACTATGACCCAAAATAGAATATAGCCAAATGGTTTTGTTGGAATTTATTTGTTTGTTGCATTGATTTTGTGTTGGGTTTAGCTCGGAGATTTGGTGTTATTTTTCAGTGGTTGACTGTTTTTTGATTAGCAAAATGATCTTGTGATCCCTGACATATTAATTGCCGAGAAAAAAGTTCAGGGAGGTGATTGAGAACAGCATTAAACCTTTATTATTTCCTTTGCATTTGCATATAGATAGATAGATAGATAGATAGATAGATAGATAGATAGAGAGAGAGAGAGGGAAAAGTCCTTCCATGGCTATTTTAGTCCACAGACCTTTTAATATTCAAATGTATTTGATAACTTCTTCATATATATTCTCTGTTATTGTGTGTGCCTCTATTTAATGTTTATCTATGCATTTACCCGGTTGTAGGATTTGTACATTCTTTCAGTAACTTGTGCATTCTTCCAGTCATCTTAAGTTAAAGGAGATGAATTTAGATGGTAAATTAGAAAGTCTTTAATAAAGCAGGTATTAAGTGTTTGTAGTTTATTCTCAAAAAATCTCTCCCTACTTAAAAGAGAATTTTAGTCTGTCCCTACTGCAGTGTAGTTTGTCTTTTCCTGAAAATAGATTCACAAATGTCATAAATTAGTCCTCAGATTTTACCTTATTATGCTTCCTCCTTCAAAAAAAATATGCAGGAAAGTGATTATATGTGGTGTTCAACCAAGGGCTGATGAGTTGGTTGCAATTATCAAGGCAGACGTAATGAGATGAAAACAACTCTTTCTCGAGGGCCTGGGAGTTTTCAGTCACTATCATCACCCTGTCATGCCGGGTTAACTGTTTTCTGCCCAAGTCCGTGTCAACACAATTAATTTCACAGTTTCCTCCGCTGATACGGTTAGGGTTAATTTGCTCATCTAGGCAAAAAGATCCACATATGTTAAGGGTGGGACTGATTTCTGGACAAGTGAATTCTTTCCTAAGCAGATAAAACAGGAAAACAGGCACATATCTTTATCGGTAATAAAATGACATTTTCTCTCCATAATTTTTTTTCTTCAATATACCTTTATTTTGACTACTTGATATCTTCATTTGACATTAGTGCCATCATGAAGTCATTCAACATATATTTTTTATGTGTCAGCTTTGTGCAAAGATGTTCACCAGGCTCTGAAATGACATGGAAAGCAAAGCAGAAAATCCTTGCTTTTGTGACGTATTCATGCAACTTTTAGGAGAGAACGTTGTAATTTTACCAGTGAATCAAATTAACAGAAGAGTGTGAAACAATAGCGACGTGGCTCAGGTGTGGCTGGTGACTCCTCGGTACCTGCTGAATAATAAATATTTGCCTTTGACGCGGGTTCAGTAGAATTTTCCACAATGATGGAAATGTTCCAAATCTAGATTTTCCAAGATAGTACGCATTAGCTCAATTTAGCTGTGGAGAATCTACAATGTAGTGAGTGTGGCTGAGGAATGGAATTTTTAATTTTCCATAATTTAATCAATTTACACTTACATTTGAGCAGCCACACAAGCAGTGGCCATATTGGACAATACTGTTCTAAAATATATTATTGCTTGTATCTACTGTTTTGAGGTCAGGTCTCCCTGTGTACTTCAGGCTGGTCTTGAACTTACTGTGTAGCTCACGTTGGCCTGAAACGCTTAGCAATCCTCTTGACAAAGCCAGGCATGTCCACACCTACTTGTATGTACTTTAAACTGGAAAATGTACGCAGCTCAGCTGCAGTGTAAAAGCAGAGCAGGGTAAGTACAAGTGTATTTTATTTACTCCCTGAGCTACAAAGAGCACTTTTTAAAAGCCAGAAAATCCCATGGGACAGACTGCACTTTTGCATATTTGATAAGAAATGATGAAATGATGTCCTTGATTTTTGGGTGTGAGTAGGTTACAAATTAATCTTTAATTTATGTCTGTATTTCTGTACCTGGTAAGGATATTTTTAAATCCAATTTCTTATTTGTTATTGTTACTCTATGAATCACTGAAATGATATATTAATTTAGTTGATTAATATGATTCATTACCATAAATCTTCTCCTTTAGCTTATGTTGCTGTTTAGTAAGAATTTCAAACACATTTTCTCCCAGACTTGTATTTGATATCACTCTACCGCAGCCAATTTCTCATTCCTAAGTGTACATGTATTTCTTGATGTTAGGTACTGAGAGAGAGAAACAGAAACAGAGAGACAGAGGAAACCAGCATTAGAGAAGAATGCAAGAAAGAGGGCGAGGAAAGGGAGTGAGCTCAAAAGACAGGAAGGAGAGTGTGTTGTGGACCTAAAGCAAAGAGGGGAGAAGGTAGCCGTGGCTGCCAGGAAGCATGGCCCTCCGTGGCCATGCGCATTCCCATGATCATTAGAGCTGCTGTCAGATTTCCTTCCTTCAGAGCTTTAAGCTCTCGATTTCTCTACCCTGCAGTTTGTAGTATTGAAAATTATCAAGGGCTGGAGGCCTTACATTCCTCAGCTGTTGCTTGTTGGTTTCTCATTCTGTTTCTCGCCAGAGAAAGAAAACTGAGCCAAGCAATCTTCTGCTCCTCCTTCTTTCCAGTTGCTATCTAGGACCTTTAACTCAGAGCCTCAATGACGCCCACTGCTGGCCATCTGTAAGGCAGAAAGATGACGTGTGTGCGTCACCTCGCCACAGGGGCTCAAGCCTTCACATTGTCTCACCATCTGTATTTTTTTTTTTTATTGATAAGGGCCAAGCAAAGAAAAAAATATTTCTCTATCAATTTCTGCTGAAGACTGAGTTCTAGGTCAAGTCAGCTTTGGGGCAGAGGCTAAAGGAAGAAGGGAGTGTTGCTGAGAGGAAGGTAACTTGCCCAATCCACTGCAGAACAACACGTCTCCTCATGAATACATTTACACCCGGGTAAATTCATATGTGCTTTTCCACTGATAGGATCTAAATGCCTAGGAAGCATTGTTTTTTCTAGTTTGTCATTACGGAGAATTTGAGACAGGCAGACAGATGACCCAGGCCCAGGCACAGACAGAAAGGGAGAGAGAGAGAATAAAGAAAATAGAAAAGAAACATCAATAAATAGAATTTATAACTTGTCAGACAGTGGGGCATGGAAGGTGACCAAATAAATTCATAAGGGCCAGAGAAATTTCATAGAAACAAAGGACAGAAAATAAACAAATGTAGAGTCATAGTAACCACCGTGAGCCAATCTCCCTTGAAGAGAAAGGTCACGGTCTTGGAAGTTCTCCCCAAATTCAGGATGTACTAAATGATACTTGGGTGAAAGAAAGAGTCTGCTGCAGGAAGAGCTATACGAGAATTTCACAGGGGGCATTAAGGAGAAGGATTGTGAGATAGGTATATGACTCTGACATGTTAGATTTTCAAATCTCAGAACTCAAAGAAAATCCATTGGCTAAGGTACCAAAAAGAGTGATGTGAAAGGAGGTGTAGAAGCTCAAGTGTCACTAGATGCTGAACAACTCAGAATGTCATCTTGCCCTTCTTGTGGATGAGTTATAGCCTCTAGGATTTCTCAATTGCCCTTAGCTATGGGGAGGAGATAATGTTATTTCTGGCTTTATCTGTGAAACTCAGGCCAACAGTGTTTCCTTGGATTGTTTAATGCCCTGTATTTTGAGAGTATGCCAGTGTTATTTTCTGGGTATCCCAGACCATTTCTCAGAGTAAAGATAGTGCCTGCGTTAAGAGATCCTTGCAGGATCCTTGAGAGTATTCCTTCAGACTGTACAGCCATTGTATGAAACAGAAACAAAGAAGTTGAAACTGTGGCCTGGCCTTTTCTTCATCAATGGAGATGTGGGGGCGACAGCAAGCAAATCCATCCCCAAGCTGTGCTGAGGGCAGAACACTTGCCAGTTTGAAAACAGAAAGATGAGAGCATCACAGTGTGAACATCAAAGAAAAATTTTAAAAAAGCATTTCATTTTCTATTATAAACTTCATTGAATTGTTCTGGGGCACTGTTTAACCCAAGTCTCTGTGTTTTGAACTTTTTTGTGAATGAGGCTCAAAGCGCTACCTGTTAGAGCAGGACACACTTACTGAGACTTCTAATTAGAGCAAAATAAAGTAGTACTATCCTTATTTCTGATTTTCTTATACTACTTAACTCAAAAAAATATTTAAAAGGAAAAAAATTTCAAAACTATGAAACTCAGAGCAATGTATATCAATGCTGTTTATAACTAAAGTAGTATCTGGCACATTCTAGGTGTTCAAGAAATATTGTCAGAGGGCACGAGCAAAAAATGAGTCCATACTCTGCAATTAAAACTACAGCAGATAAAATACCTTCTGCCTTTACTGTTAGCCTTTAATTTTAAAGTTAGTTATTGTGACTAGTTAGTGAATTGCCATTTGCACAACAAAATAGGAGAGGAGAATTCTTTTTCAGTTTTCTCTTTTATATTGTAAATCAGTATTGGAGATCCTTGTTGGTTTGTTTTGTTTAATAATTTTATTGAGAAACAAATAGCAATGAGATAGTTTCAAAACCAATTACTAGCACAGTTTCAATAATTAATACATTGCATATTGTTGTCTTAGTGGTTAATCATAGTACAAGATGCAAACATGATATCCTGTCCACAAACACTTTTATAACAAATCTTTCTATTCATTCAATTAAGAGAATGCAGCTGTATATCTATCCTAACTATTTTGAATATACAGATACAAACTGGTCATTTATTTGTATCCCCTTTTTTTGTTTAGTTTTGTCAGAGAACGGTATTCCATTGTCATTTAAATATTGTAGGTGTGTGAATTCAGTAAAATATTCCAATATAGTTTGGTAGTCCATAATAGTAGTGGGTTTTCCATAAGACTGGCAATGTCAGAGGTTGTTGACTTGAGCCTTTTACAGCTACACTTTCAGGGATCATTTCTATAGTATGGTTTGAATGATCATCATGAGACTTTGCTATGAGAGGCTTAGTCTCTTTATCTTTTTTGTCACTGTTTATCTTTTAGGGCAACTTTATTTTGAAGCAGGTACCTAGTAGTTCTCTGTGTCTAAAAATAACTTCTTGTCTGGGATTAGGACTTAAAGCTTCTTGTTTCAAGCTCCTGTCCCACGTTCCTTGTGTAAGATGGAGTAAGTCATCTAAACTACATTCCTGACACCTGGGGCATGAGGATGGGAATGACACATCAGTGATTTCATTCAGATTGTCACTGGTGGGCATGTGTAATGACCCAGGTCATGTGGCAAATACCAGGGCCATCAGTAAACCAAAAACAAAGCTTAAAGTGGTGTGTAGACTATTAGCAAGGAAAGATACACAGCTATAAAGTGGCATAAAATGATGAAAGCACCATGAATGAAATCTGCCAACAATGCAAAGGGAGATAGAATGATCAATTCTACTGGACAGATTAAGAAAGATTTCATGGAGCCAAAACTGGAAGGCTGCTATGGAAGCAAATAGTAAGATATATTCCAGACGGTGCAGCATAGCTTGATGAAGCACTTAGCAGTGTGAGACAAGGTGTGTTCTTTGAACTATAATTAATGACAAGGTCATCCCTTGTCAGTGCAGTGAGAGATGAAATCTAAGATGTCCAGGACAGATTATGCATATGCTTTAAAGTATACAGAGCGTTTTCTAGTTTCTGCCTCAGGTCGTGGCCAGTCATGAAAGGACTTTAAGTAGAACATCTCGGCTCTGTGTTCATATTTATATGCTGAAGGCTCTGGTTTGAATAAACTACAGCAAAGAAAAGGCAGTGTTCTATATTTTATATTCTCTTTTACATTCTTCATCACAGGATGTTAAGAACCTACTAAGAATCGGCTTTTGTCTATATACTTGATATAGGGATATGAAAAAAAAAACATAAATGTTCAGCATTGAGAACATTTTATCTCTCAGCAGTATTGGGTAAAATAAACCTCATTATCATAAAAGGCCAGTGAAAAACTATTCATCCCAAAATGCTCTGTTTAAATACAGCCTTATGTCCCTGCTGAAAAGTGTTTCTCTGGATTTACTGCTACTGAGGGTAATTAGACCACTTGTGTGCAAATTTGAGGCATCTATGTTGAATAAGTCCTTCTCTTCATTGGGTAGAGTAGATCTTATATGGGAAGTTAGTTTCTACATCCAATCCAGGGCAGCTCTCTAATGAGAACTCAGATTTGAATAACACCTACATAAATGTTTAGTATGTCAACACTTTCTTACTATAACTGCATGCAGTTGGGTACTAGGTATAATGAGTAGCTATTCTATCCATACAGGGTTTCCTAGATTATGACCTCTAGCTGTCTCTCTATTGTTTATTAAAGGAGTTCTTTCCTGGGGACCACATCAGAATCATGGAAAGAGATTCATTAAAATATTTATGTCTGGCTGGGGATATAGCTCAGTGGTACCGTGCTTGCCTGGCAAGAACAAGGTTCTGAGTTCAATTCCCAGCACACACAGAAAATCCATATCTGGCTGTCAGCCCAGGAGTTCTGGTTCTCAGGCAAGAAGGCCCAGAGAAGTGTTCAAAAATCCCCCATAGGATTCTCATGTATTTTCATACTTAGAAAGTGCTACTTTGATAGGTAGATAGATAGATAGATAGATAGACAGACAGACAGATAATCAATATGTAGTTTGTTGAATCCCTGACTAAAGGTGCAGTCCCCTGAGGCCCAGTTGGAACAAATCCCAATTTGTTACCAATACCTGTGTCTTTCATGCCTGCCTTGGACTTTTCACCATCTGCATTTGCACTGCTTTAATCTGCGAGCTTGTGGCAAGAGGAAAGCCAGACTCCAAGTGCATTAGTCAGCTCAGGTGCTGTAACAACGTGCCATAGGCTAGATGCTTTAGACATTTATTTTCTGCAGGTCTGGAGCCTTGAAATCCAAGGCCAGGATGATAGTAAGTGTGGTCCTTGATGGGAGTACACTGTGGCTTACAGACTGTTGCCTTCTTCCTGTATTCTCTTAGGGCAAACAAGAGAACGAAGACCTCCTGAGACCATGACAGGATGGTTCAAGACTTCAGAGTATGGATCTGGAATGATACAGATATTCATTCCATAGCATCAACAATAGATCTCAGCCCTGGCTGTGCATTAGAGTCACTGAGGGACCTTTGATCCAGTATGAATGTTCTGGCCCTATCGTATGAGATGAAGAATTTTCATCCTCACTGGGCCTGGCTCTTCATCCCGCTAGTGATGTTGTTTTCTGTAAGCTTCATGTTCTCACCTGCATCTCACTGTCAAGAGGACAATGTTATTAGCTGTACTAAAGATTACCTAAATTACAACTATCAGATGAGTCAGTCATCCTTAATGCATCACAGTAAATCGTCTTCATCTTAATTAACCCCCTTTCTGTGTTTAAAGAGTAAATTCAAATGAAATCAGCAGTGTAAGTTTTATACACTAACGCTTTCAGAGGTTGGCATGTTGGAAGCCCAGAATGAGAGCACCTGCTATCTTGAAAATATCAGGAAAGCAGACGAGAGTAGGCCCTAGATACAGTGCCACAAATGCCAATACCCGTAGGACCCAGGCAGCTCCTATAAATGAGGGAAGAGGAGGCCAATTCTGTGAAAAAAAATACCTATCAGTCAGTCCTTCATTCTGTTCTCTGAGCCACTTTTGATTGAGACATGGTAGAGGGGACTATCTCTCTGCGATTAGAAAAGTAATTGTGCAAACATGATGATAAATGGCAGCTGGCATTAGACTCTTAGGACTGGAAAGCCAGAGACAGAATGCCCATTGAAAAGGCAGCTGGGCATGGCAGTTCAGCACTGCCCAATTGCCCCACTTCATCCCAAGAATCCAAAATACAAGGCTTTTGGTAAAAACTCCTGATACTGAAGAATTAGTAACCAGTTAAAAAGAACAGCAGAAACAAAACAGTAATGATTTCATACACTAACGTGGATTGGTAAAAAGAAAACCTATTTTTGGGTCTGGATTTTGCCTGTGTACTCAGTCTGGCCTGGATACTCTCCGCCCATATTCCTTTCTGTCATTTTTTGAAGCTATAGGCTGTTCCTCCCATCATCTAAACCATGATGTACACGACAAACACGCATTGCTGTCCCAGTACTAGGTTGGCAGTGTTCACCTCTGAAGGGATCTTTATTTCCTTTCACTACATTTTCTTGCATTTGCTTCTATAAATTGTAGCCATTTTTTGCTATAAATATTTACTGAACAGATGCTATTGGAGACAGGAAGGATACAAAATTCCATCAGCTGGTCCCTGCTCTGTTTGTGTCCAGTTCATCCTCAGATATCTGCCCAGTGTAATGAGTAAGGGATGAAAGAATCTGATGAGAATATGCAACAAAGGTGTCTAAGTCAACTGCATGTAGATATGAGGTTCATTTTACTAATAACAAAAAAAATCTTCTTTATCTTGTACCTACTTTTTCAATTTAAAAAAAATTAACCAACATATGGAGACCTTTTCATGATGATCACATCTAACCCCTGGCTCTTTGGGTGGTCTGTACAAATTAATACTCAGAAGGTCATAGAATAAACTCAATTCATACCACACAATCCTTTTATCTAATACAATCCTTCTTATCTAATAGTGTCAACAATTTATTTGAAATTCATAATGTGAGCTAGCTGTACCAGCCACACACAAGGCCACGCGGTGTATTTGGTTTGCACGGAGTCTTGTCTTTTATATTTCTGACCTTAGATTTTTGGCATTTGGTGATGCCAAGTAGCTCACCCAAGGGACTGTCCCCTGCAGCAGGCATCTCTCCAAAGGAGTGTCTCCAAACCCTGAGATGGTTATCTGTTGATAGAAGGAAAAACAACTTGTGAAAGTAGGCCATGCGCATCACCAATAAACATGAAAATTTCACTGGCAAGAGCCCTCCTCTCCTTGCCAAAGTGACCTTGGTTGGCGCAAAGATGACAGAGTGCTTCTCTTCCCGGGTCTGACAGCATTGCTATCACAGCACGTTTGACAAATCGTTCACATTAAATCGGGGGGCACTTTCGGCTGCGCCGACGTCCCCTCTCCATCACTCCTGATTACCACACAAACGTCAGCCATGGCACCGAGCACATTTGTCAGAGGGAGTAAAAAGCAGTTGTTAGTAAGAGTGCTACCTGTCATACTAATGGACTAGCGCTTGTTGCTTTGTGTCTCACAGGAGCCCACGGATTTGCAAAAAACCAAAACATAATTTTTTGGACAGTTGTCCAGTGTTTCTTGAAAATGCTTTTGTGCTTTGCTGGAGAGAAAGAGGCAGAGAAAGCTTATCTGTTGGGATACCTGGGTGTCTTCTCTTGGCAGAGGAAACAAATTGTAATTGTTCCAGTGACTGTTCTCTTTAGTGGCTGCTGTCATTTCTTTGTGGTCAAACAGGCAAGAGCTTCATGTTCAGTTGAGGTGAGGCTATCTGTTCTCGAAATTAAATATATTTTAAAAATCAAAATCCATGTACCTATTCCTTGCTATTCACTAGTAAACCCATCATGCTTGCCATGAATTTTTAGGAAATCATTTTAATGGGGGTGAGTTGTCTTTATAACCATATCCTCCATCATATAGATGTCACGATGTGCACTGTAGTCTAAGTTTCATTCATAGAATTTCTCATAATCGGCCTTAAGAACTCTCTAAGGTGAGCTCGCTATGCATGACTATTCCCACTTTTGAGATTACAAAACAGAATTGTGAAAGCTCCCCCCGCCCCCGCAGGATGACACAGATAAAATATTTCTAGTCCAGTCCTGTGGATTCAACCCCACAGTGTCAATGATATCAGGATGCCTAATAAAGTTTAAACAATTTGAATGACTGCTGTGTTGGCTACACATTTAATCTTTCATAACTCTCTTTCCACGCTGTTCATCTTTCTTCCCTGAACCCTCCTTCAGGAGTTAGTAAGAATCTGAGTGAAGGTCTGGAAGGTATGGGCTCTAAGGAATCAGGAGCTTTGCTGCTGTGTAGCCCACGTGGGCAATGATCCAAAAGCTTCCTAACCCTTTCCAGTCCTCTATGTAGTCTCCACCCTGTAGACAAGTGTGATCCCATTGGCAGCCATAAGTCCCTCTGCCTTTCTCAGCTCTTGGGGGTTGAGTTGTGCAAGTCAGTCTTATAATCCTGCTTTAGCCTTTCTGAGGAACAACTCCCACCCTGAAACTATCTAGGACCCAAGCCATCATTCATCTAATTAGCACACACCCATCAAGTGATGCTCTTAGCCCTGCAGATTTCAAGGGCTTTAGGACTACTATGCCACCGAACACCAACGGGCAGAGATGAAATATATTTTTCTTCCTACACCACAGTGTCACTGGCTTCTTGTGACTTCACTTTTGTTGGTGACGTAATAAGAGGGAGTGATGAACTTTCAAAAGGTGAAGTGGAATGAAACAGATGCTAACTGTGTGATTTCTTTCTTGATTTGTTCCAAAAGTCTTGGATTAAAGGTTGTAGATGCTCATGATGTTTCATTTCCATTGGCTATTTTAGTTACCATCATTGTCTCTTTCACCAAAAAGAGGGTTGCTGTGACGGATTCTTCTTTTAAACCTCCTCAGATCTTTGTAGGAGGAAAGTTGAATGTGTTAAACTCTCTGATTCAGAAAGAGACAGTTGTTTACGAGTTTACTCACTCATCATACTCTGTGACACAGAGACCCGAGCCCTGGCATCACCTATGAAAAAAATGAATGGAATCAGTCTGTTTGCTTCTTTAGTCTGAGTAATTTCATAAACAGCAACAGTCACCTGCTTTGCACCTGCTCATCCCTACTGTTCCTAAAATATCCACCTTCACAGAAACCTTGTACTACTATCCAGGGGTTGGCCTTGCCAGGTTCTACCCTTTCTTCCACTCACTGTCACTGGTTGACTCTCCGTAACTCTGATCAGGGTGGTATTTGACATTACTAATGTCTCTATTTCTTCTTCTTTTGGTGTTGGGTTTTCTTTTATGCGGTGGTCTATAAAACTGATCCATGAGGATCAAGCATGGCTGAAACAAAGGTGTAGAGTCCAGGGGAGGCACTTGGCCTGGCCCCTTGGGCATCTCCCTAGAGCACACAGCCCTGCTAACGGAAAGCAGGAGATTGTTCCAGGGCTGCCTGCACGCAGTGCTTAACAAGCCCATCCCCCTCTCTGAGACCCGACCCTCTGCGCACATACTGCTTAAGCATTGTTGCCGTGTTACGATGTTCAGGTCAAGAGTTTGTCAATAGAGTCTGGAGGGATTTAACATGGTGAGTAGATGGTGCTTTAGTCCACTTTGGCTACTATAAGAAAATACCATAAACCAACTCGCTGTTAAACAACAGAAATTTATTTCTCACAGTTGTAGAGGCTGGGAAGTCCAAGGTCAAGGTGCTGGCCTGTTTGGCATGAGGAGGGCCTGCTCCCTGCTTCTTGATGGCTCCCTCTAGCTCTGCCCTCATGTGGTAAAGGAGAAGGGCAGCTCCCTGAAGTTTCTTTTTTAAAATGGCACTAATCCCATTTAGAAGGACTCCTCCCTCAGGACCCAATTCTAACTCCTAGTAGCACATTGGAAAGTAAGTTTCCACTTACGATTCTTTTCTTGGTACCAGGAATCAAACTCAGGACATTGCTCTTGCCAGGGAGGCATTGGGCCCCTACGCTATATCCCAGGCCCCCACATATGAATTTTTCAGGTCAAAAGTACAAAAATGTTGTAAGCATAACAAATGATGGAAGTTTCCGTTTTGTACCATGTTCCAACACTCTGAAGGAATGTTGTCCCCTTTACCAACCTAGTGGTCCGACTCTCCACTCCACACACAAATACCCAATGAAGGTACCACCTCATATCCAAAATCAGAAATTTGGAAGGCTTATTTGGAGGTGAGATTGGAACACAAGTGCTAAGCATCTCAGTGTGCTAGTTTTTGTTTGTTTTTACATCCTCTACCCAGACACACACACACACACACACCAGCAGCAGCAGCCACACAACAGCTTCCTAAATGCAGCTGGTCCTCACTGTCCACTGCCCTTTGCCTCTGCTCCCCTCATTACTAAGCTTGTGACAAGGACATTTCCAACTACAGCAGAGCTGCTG
The DNA here is from genome assembly GCF_000260255.1 of Octodon degus. Taxonomy (NCBI): domain Eukaryota; kingdom Metazoa; phylum Chordata; class Mammalia; order Rodentia; family Octodontidae; genus Octodon; species Octodon degus. The sequence goes on along the minus strand of NW_004524661.1, from coordinate 6,730,445 downwards.
TCAAGACGTTCATTTTCATGGAAATGAACCTGTGGCCCACCCCCAAACAAAAGACAGGTAGAAGGTGGCATTTGTTTAGTTTTCATCAGAGACTGCCCCTTCTTCTCTGTATGTCTAAGCAGGCTTTATTGTTTTGAAGACTGGAGAATGTGTCCCCGTGTTAATTTCCATGGCTACATACCTGATCAGCCAGCGGTGGCTTAGTGGCATATGATATATTCAATACATTTTAAACACTGCTGCATTTAAAAATAACTTTAAAAGGTTGTAAATGTCAAATTGAAATTTGAAATATGTCAGATGGCTGTCATTTTTACACCCTTCATTAATTTCAATAGGACTCAGTGAATTGTATTTGACAAACTGTTATCATACATTGACTACAAGCATGCTACATTTACGTAGCACAGCCTTGACGAACTGAATGTTTTGAGGGGAACTTTAATATATGACTTCTCTTTGACCTCCTAGATGACATGAGACCATCAAATGACAAGCGTGGCAGCATTCAACTCTAAGGTTTTCCACATGGTAGCGTTTGGAAAATCTTCAAGAGGCTTGTTCAGAAATGGAAGTGTCCATTGGAGAATTTCCAGTAACAAAAATAGACACATTTACTCTAGGTACATAATTGCAAAATGTGAACTGCAGCTAAGGCAATGAGGTTATGAATAAAAACACTACTCCCGTGGCAGTTTGAACAGGTGGACACATGTATGGGAGAGTCAGTGCTGGCTATAAAAATAATATCATTATTAAAACTAATAGCAACTACCGACTGTGAAGGGCTACCTGTAAACCAAGTTCTGATAGGAGATTGTACTTATTCAGGTGCTTAACTCCACTACTCCATAAGCCTGGGCTAGTCATTTCTTATCCAGGGGATTTATTTGATAAGTTGTACCTCCCAGGGTTACTGTAAGGATACTCTGCACTCAGAGAATAGTAGTTGTTGTGATTCGGCTATGGGGGAGGCGCTATATATTCCTTCATTGGTCCACCCACCCTGTGAGAATGAGAATTCTTTTTTTTTTTTCTATTTTTTAGAAAATCATAGTGAATCACTCATAGTGATTCACCTGTTTACAGGCTCCCAAGAGCTGGGATAACAGGAGTGTGCCACCACACCCAGTCTCAAAGAGTTGAGAAGTATTTTTTTTTTCTTTTTCTGGCTGGCTCAGGCTGCCTCAACCATGGGTCACATAAGGCATGTGGAGCTGGGGATCCAACCAAGGTCTCCTGCGCCTGAGTATGCCTGCACAGGCACCTGAACAACTGAGCTAACCTGCGAGCCCCTGAGAATGATAATTCTTATGTCCCTGCTCATTAGCAAATGAAGAAAGGGAGGCTATGAGAGATGTTCATTTTGTCAGGAGTTATCCACGTAGTAAAGGACAGAGGCACATAGTTGGATGATGAGGACGACTTTTAGTAACTGAAGTTAAATTTCCTCCAACATCAAACAGTAATGCAGTGATGTCAGAAGCCAAACCAGACCCTACTGAGAAAAGCGAGTGATATGGAAACTTCATTTGTGCCCTGCCTGGGTTGTGCAGTAATTTTGAAAACATAACAGATGATCACACTTCTCCTTTTTCTCTCTAAAGAGTAAGTTAGGATTCCTGTGGAAAAGTTGCATTAGTGTAGCAATTTTAACACAGGATTTAAAAATTTCAGTGAGTAAATAACCTATGAATTATGTTTTCAAAATGCAAGTAGTAAAAATATTTTACCTAGAAGTCACTATTTTTTAAAATCTATGTGACTCCAGGATAGCAAAATGCTTTTGCTACAACATAAAAGCACAATTGAAAATCAACTAGAAATTCAAGTTTTTTTAAAGTTTCAGCATTACATCCAGAGTTGCCAGGGTCCTTTCACCTGAACTTACTTCCATGTGAAGAAGTAGGTGAGAGGACCAGAGTGGGCTGCTGGGCTAGACATTATACCTCAGCTCTAGCTGGCGATGCCAAAGCTGTCCAGTCTTCTTCTGTGAATCACAGGAATGTAGTATCTGACTATGAGAAGCTTTATATTTAAAAAACAAAAACACATTAGCAAATGTAGAAAATGTACGAACCCTCGTAGGAGATCCACAGTACCTGGCCATAGGGTATATTTGATCACAGTGAGTTGTTTCATTATATTAGTTGCATTTCAGTTTCTCACATTTTGTAAGGGGACACACCTTTACTCAAAGAGAAGTTGAAGGTCATTTTTGTGTCTCAAAGGTCACACAGTGAGGCTATAGCAGTGTAGAAGGAGACTCCGGCACTCCAAGTTTCTGTGTCTCAGTTGATGTCACTGTATACTTGTGACATATTGACTTGTGAAGACAAAGGTGAAGCTGGGAAATCTGTTAAGAAGAAGAACAAGGGAAACACTATTCTGCTTTTGTAATCAGAAAGAAGAAAACAGCTTCAGGTTGGAGTCACAAGCAAAGGACCATGGGAAATAACTTTTCTATCTGGCGATTTCTTAGAGTATGGAACAGGGAAACACATCAAAATCACTAAGGATGCATGGTTCACCCCGAGAGAGGATCCCAGAGCGAACGAGAAGCTGCACAGCCTGCTGAGAACATGGAAGCAAGTCACCTGGACAGTCCCAAAACCACAGCCTATAATGTTCACTTTTTGTGCTTGGATCTACCCATCTGCCCCCCTCTTCTTTTCTATCTCCCCAGAAGCAAGCTCTGCCCTCCTAAAGTGTGGGTGAGGGTGTCTTGCTTATGCGTGTACTTCCTGTCCTTGATGGCGTCCACTGGAAGTAAGTGTTTTCTTTATCTCGCTGAGGAGATTCAGCATCCTCCTATTAGTTATGTTTATGCAAATGAGGAATCCAGAGTGGAATTATAATTTATGAGAACTGCATGAAGCTTCTGACAATCTCATAAACATCCTAAACAACTTTATCTCATTTCAGAACAAAACATACATTTTTGTCAACTCATATGAATTTTTATTATAATAATATTTCTGCTTCAGATTAGCCAATTATTGTGAATTGTGTGGGGGTGGTGTGGGTCCCCTTCACTCCACATGTTTAGAAATGTTTGTTCATCACCATGATTCTTCCTTAAGAATTAGTGGACAGTAAACATTATCCTTATGGTGTCTCTGAGACTGGGAAATTATAGGGGTTATTTTTGCTGTTGATTGGTAGTTTTGTTTTGCTTTTGACCAAGTAATTAGCAAGTTGTAGATCCCTAATGCTGAGTTTAAGGCTCCTAAACTCATGTGTACTCTACTGGTGCTATCTATAATTATATTTTGCTCCTACAAAAATGAGCCGTGAGTGAGGCTGTGGAGATAGCTCAGCAGAATAAGCGCTT
>NW_004524661.1:6715951-6725832 GCF_000260255.1 Octodon degus | reverse complement strand
GTATTGATATGTTGAACTTTAAGTCCCTACATAATATGATAAAACATTTAAAAATTAGATTATATTTTAAAAATAGGATAAAGAATTCTATGCATCTCATGTTTGCACATAAGTCCAAAAATCTTACCATATACAACCTTGAAGCAGGACAGTCCGGCAATTTGTTTTTTAAATGTTTAATACCATTATTGAGTAGTCAGAACAGCTCAAAAAGACAACTGCCACTTTTCAGAGTTACACATCGTTTAAGGACAAAAAGTAAGATGATAAAAAAAAAACCAGTAGCCCAAATCGTTTAGCCCTGATTTCCTAAGCTCATAATGGGAATAGAAATCAAAACAAGTTCATTATTTTCTCCATTACTGCATTTATACTTTTGATAGGAAAAAAAAATAATTCCACCTTTTCTTTCTCTAGAAAATGTTTGAACAAAAGGCCATTAGATAGAATCTTAGCTTCCAGAGTTAAATGCTCATCCAAGGATAACGGGTGTAATCGCCTGAGCTTGCAAAGAATACACAATCATAAAATCATTTAATTAAATTCCATCAATGCTGTTTGTTTTGGTGCCCATTTGGGTATTAATAACACCATTGCTGTTTTTAATGCCAGAGGTTTACCACTTAATTATTATCTTTGCTTATTGGAGATGTTAGCCTCAATTTGTAGGGTTCCATAATCACACACTGGCTGTTGCTTCACCAGATACAGCACATTTCCCAGAGACAAGAAGTCCTAGCGCCTGTGCCTGAGCTGAAGATGAAGTGGTGGAAATCAAATGAAAACATTTGTTAAATTGTAAAACTGTAACACAGGAAATCCGAGTGGTTATACAGACTGTGAGTCAATTTGATGGGGTGTGAACTGATCGCTTTATTGCTCTCTGTTTATAGCCTCCTTGCCATTTTCTGAGATGGCAGCCCAATGCTTTTCATTGTCTTAATTAGATTAAGAATGGATTAGAAGAGCCAAATCTGTTATTAGAAAGGCAATTCTGCCCTGTTCCTGAAAACCCCCTTTTGGTTTTTAATTTCTTAAATTCCACTGATGCAAAATCGCAAATGCCTTACTTGTAATTACGGACATCTATGCCTTCATTTAAAAGGCTATAAGGATATTAAGACAATCAGATCTCCAATTTTTTCAAAATTATTTCGGAAGAAACAAGGGATGGAAGAAAGGGAGGGATGAGGGCTGCATTTACTTATGCAATGAGAAACATTGAACCAACAACGTAATTCTTTTCTAATTCTTTTGATTCATTCAGACATAAAAATGCATGCTTTTATTAGCCAAGAATTTTTTCTTTACACATTTGCTGTTTTAATTTACTTGGACACCCTGAAACATTTGAAAATATAGCTTTTTCCTGCTTCTGATGGAGCGTTTGTTCTGAGGGAAACCCTTCTGGGTGAAGGTCTTGTTTTGCATTTTGCATATCTGCCTCCCATTTGTGCCTACACGAATGTGACTTTTGGTTTTAAGTCCTGAGATGGGCTCTGTCCTAAGCAGCACTTGGGGACTGCTCTCAACTTCATTTGGAGATGTGCACAGTGTTGGACTCTAATGTTTTCTTATTTCAGCAGTACTCTCGTTTTTCACATGTCATTGTTTCTTCCCTCTCTAAACTGTAGCACACAGAAATTCTATACTTTTCAAATTCACTCTGCATTTTAAATGACTGTGCAATCAATGTGATAAAATTTTCACATTACTGGGAGTATGCAAAGACACAAGCAAGTGCATGGAAAAACTAGTGAAATTCAAATAAAAGTTGTGATTTACTTAGCAGTATTAATACCTGTGTCAGTCTCACGGTCTGGATAAGATACTAAAGTTATTGTCTCAGTTACTTTTCTCTTGTTTTGAGATAAAATACCTGATAGCCCAATTTAAGGAAAAAAAGGTTTATTTCACTCGCAGTTTGTGGAGGATTCAGTCCATATTCGACTGGCCCCAAGGCAGGGAGGCATGGCAGAAAGGTATCAGTTCATGGAGGCAAAAGACAGCAGCAGCAACAAGAGCAAAAACGGAGGAGCACAAGGGGAACCTCTCCTGCTTCCTTATACGGAGAATGCCCACCCCAGGGAGGGTGTAGCATTCACACCTGGAATCCCAACATTGGATCAAGGATCAATCAAAAACTCTAGTAGCCCGCCTCATGGCTGCATGTGGCTTTAGGGACATGGAGACACAAATCACAACAGAACAGTTATATAAAAAGGATCTTGGAAAAAAATTGAGTGAAAACTATAGGAGAATTCTCTCTGTTGTTTTTGCAAATTTTTATGTGTTAAATTATTTCAGAAGGAGTTAAAAAATTTCCTGAATAGTGGTAGTCTGTTAGCTACTTATCTCCTACAAGTAAATACTGATCTCTGCTTGATCTATGTTGAGTTAATTTTGCTCTAACAACTGATGCTCAGATATCACCAGTTTTTTGAAGATTACTTGTTAAGTTTTTTCTTTGGCTTCTGGGAATTCTGTGGACAACTCCTGCCTACTCTACTATAATGCTACTGCTTTGGATAGAGTCCATAAGTCAATAGTCTTTTGTATCCCTCGAGTGTAATACTATGGTTTGGAAATCCTTTTTTTCCATGCATTTAATTGTTCATCATTCAAATAGGTAGATAAGTCATGAAAAGACACTTGCTGCATAACAAACTCTCTGTCTATGCTTTGAATGAAGGAATAAATTATTTTGTTCACATGTGAGTTTAAACCTTAGAAAGTCAAGATCCAATGATTGCCGAGCCATCTGTTCTGAGTCCTTTGTGATAGACTGGATTCTGAGATTGCTTATTAATTGTCATTGCTTCAGTGTGGTGCTATGCTTGGGATTGGAGGTCTTGAAGTGACACCTAATTTAGAAGGCCTGTAACAAAATTTATCACTAATTACCTGTCCCTCAAATGGGAAGTCAATGCCATCAGCAACATATGATGGTGATAATAATGGTTATCACTTATTGAGTGATTAGCATTCTAAGCACTTTATATGCATTCCCTCACTTTAATTTTATTCCATTACTGGTTTAGAGTTTAGATAAATCACTTGTCCGGGTTTGCCCATAGTTGCTGGTAAGTGGCAGAGCTGGCACTTGAACCCAGAAAGCCTGACTCCTGAGAATGTGCTCCTAGCCATCCCTTAGAGTGCTCTCCTTTCTCCTGTGCCTTATCTGCTTACAAGGTGAGTGGTGGTCACCCCAGGAAATGTATTAGAGTCATCTGCAAGACTGTTCTTAGAGCCACCCCCAGACGTGCTTTTTTACCTAGGGTGAGCTTTTTGTTAAACTGGAGTAGTGATTCTTGCATTTGGCTTTGCCAAAGATTGCATGCTCAGCTGCACACCAGCGCATGCTCAGCGTGAATAGTGGGAGCCGCTCATTCTCCTTATAAGTTCATTAAGTCTGCACACAAATACAGCAAATCAAACTGTGTCCCAGCCATATACATGTGGGAAGAGGACACTGAGAATCTATGTACTTGCTCCGCAGTAAACCTTCTCATCTCTTGTTAAGCAACCTGCTCTTGCTAATCATAGCTAGAAATTTTTGCCTATAAAAACTCATTTGTTTAGCCTCTTACATATAAAGGTGTCAGTTTTTCCTCCTTTAAACAAGCAAGCAAGAAAAGATTCTATGCTTGGCATCTAAAAATTTACCTATTAGGGAATTGGGCAGTCTAGATCAAGGAGGGAAGCAGACAGGTCTTTGGATAGTGATTATCCCCTTAAAAGGACATTTGGAGCCGCTTTTGCTTGGGCCAACTGGAGTGGAAGTGTTTCACTTCTCCCAGCGCCTGCTGATCCAGTCTCACATGGCAGTGGCAGCCCAACAGAAATGCTGCCTCATCCTTGGATGCTTCTAGATTTTCACGAAGCTCCTGAAATAGAATTTTCCAATTACTTTGCTTGTTTTGTTTTATGAAATAAATTAGCAAAGAGCTCCTCTTTTTTTTTTTCTTTTTCCTTCTTTTCTTTCAGTACCATATAGCCCATCTTATGTTACTAGCAGTGATGAGGACTTGTTATAGCTCAATGCGAACAGCAGGTGTGTGCCACCAACTTTGGTATCTCGCATTGCATCATTGCTTCTTCCTCACTATTAAGTGTTCCAGGTTCCAGCTGTTGTCAGAAATTACCATTTTGATTTTAGACAGCATAAAATTCTGTGGCCCCTGTTTCCTCATCTGTGAAATTGAACCTAGAAGAGGGGAATCTACAATTACAGTGGGTGGCTAATGGCATGGTCCCTGGAGCAGGGCAGATGTGGACAGATCCCCTTCCCACTGCTTACCAGTGATGATTTAAAGTCAGCTCCGTGCAAAATAAAGCACTGCACTTACATTTCCTCATCTGTAAAAGGGAGACATAAAATATTGACTTTTTTGGTTGTCTTGAGGATTAAAATAAATTATACATGCAAAGTGCTTAGACCTAGTAAAGCATTGACTCTACTGCTAATAAAAGAAATACTTAATAATGCAATATTTTTGATAGATTTAAGTCAGGGAAGTATTGCATAGAACTTTGCTCTACTGTTCTTGTGGGGCTTCTGCACGGGCAGATCTGCTCAGCCTTCACTGATTTTTCCACCAGCCTTTGAAGAACTTCCCTTGTGACTTTTTGTTTTCCACAATGAGTAAGACTTACAGCTTCCTGGAGATGGACACAAAAGCAAGTTGTGGAACTCTGTCCTGCTCAGATGTGGACCGCACTGACTCGAAGCCCGTGCCTGTGGAACCAAGGGAAATCTCCTTGGGAGAATTAGAAGCAAAGTGTGATTAATAATGAATATATGTATATATTTTAAGAGTAGGGTTGTGCTAAATGTGAAGAGTCAATAAATGCCTGTTAACCTTCTCTGAGGTCAATAGTCGGCCGGGTGGCTGGTGACGTGGGGCAGCCTGAGCATCTGCGGCCTAATGCCGAGCTGCCCCGGGAGCTGACAATCGTACATGCAATTAGGAAAACGTCTCTGTAATAATGGTAATCTGTGTACACCAGGAGGACAGGGCACAGCTGTGGGGCACTTTGGGAGAGAGAGTTGAGAAAAATTCATCCTTTCTGGAAGAAAAGCAGCCTCAAGTGGTCTCTTTTCAGTGTTAAGTCTGTGGTACTTTTGATTCCATCTCTGTTACAATTGACTGAAAGACACTTTAGAAAAAGCACGTGAATCTTGGACCAAAGATGGTCTATGATCTGTTTTTTTTTTTTTTTCTAACTTCTGAGTAAGTTAGGGTTGTGAATTTTCCGCTTTATGAATGTTCTTGTGGATCTAAATCTCTCCTAAGAATAGGTTTGGAGCTTTTCTTGATGCTTTGTCCATAGCTAAGCTCAACTTGTGCTTTAGAAAAGTTGTGTCATCTGATGTGCTATCAGGGCAAGTTTGTCTCCATGGAAATCTTGGTATTTGTAAATGACAGAGCCAGCAATGTTAACTTAGCCTTTCTATCTTCTTTTAGTTCTTCAGAGTAACAGTCTTGAGAAAAGAAATGTGTTTGATTTTTAAAGAAATAGAGAGCTCTGATCTACATTCAGCTTAGAAGGTATTTTTAATCTTCCCCCATCCCCCACTTTCCCCAAACCCTTAAATAATAGAAAACAATTCCTTGGCTTCTCCCCATACAAAAAAAGTAATATCTCCATCCACTACCAGCTCTGAATAATTAATGATGATAATGATGTGAGAATGTTTTGCATTTATGACTGCATTAGATTTTCAAGTCCTCTTATACCTCCATTTTCTCACTGATCCCAATATCAACACTAAGAAGAAGAGAAACCGGACACAAAAGACTTCGGACATTCATTTACCCTTTCATCCGGTCAACAAATATTGAATAAGTAATTGTGTGTGCTACATATTGTACCAGGGGCAAAGTCTATCTCACAAAAAAGAATGACAAGCTCTCCCTGCATTTTACTGGGAGGGCTGGCAGTGGTTACATAAATGAATGAAAAAGATCGTTTCTGTTCATGGTACTCACTGTGAGGAAAATAGTACTGGAGGGTGTCTGTGGAGACTGTCTCCTGTTGTTGCTTTGGACTGGGTTGCCAGAGAAAGCTGCACAGGAATGGTGACATTTCAGCTGGAACTTTCATGACTAAAAGGGGCCATGAGGTTATGGGGAGAGCACAGCCCATTCAAACAGCTTGAGATGAGAAGACTGATGGATAGAGCAGAGTGACAGGGTTACAGAGAAAGGTAAGCAGGGGCCAGGTCCTTAGCACTTGTAGGACAGGTAAAGGTATTAATTCAAGCCTTTGCTGCTCTGCCCGCAGTATTTCTGTGGGAATAGGAACTCCGCCAGGTCCCTTCCCTGGAAGGTCCAGAAATGGAGTAACGCCGCATAAACAGAGATTCCTGCCTTTATAACCACAGCACTGTGAGCTCACAGAACCAAGGCTCCTCAGCACTCGCTTTGTTCTCCTTCACGAAGATCTGATAGAAATGCAGAGAACAAATATATCTTACAAGCTGAGCTGCTTTCAAAGTGTGGTCATGGTTCACTGGCTCTGGACCCAAGCTACTTTTTTGAAGGGTGGAAGACTCTTGCGGACTGAACCCAGGGCCTTTGAACTATATCACCAAACATTTTTTTCTAATTTATTTATTTTATTTATTTGTGTGTGTGTGTGTGTGTGTGTGTGGCCAGCTCAGCTCACCAGGGGGCAGGGCTGGCTGGCATGTGGTGCTGGGGGATTGAACTGTGGTCCATGTGCTTTGCTAAGCTTGTTCCAAGTAGGTGCTTTAGACCACTGAGCCATCTCACCAGCCCTTTTTTTAAAAAAAATTTATTTATTTTATTTATTTGTGTGTTTTTCTAATTTATTTAAAGACTGAGTCTTAATACATTGCCCAGGCTGGACTCAAATGTGTGATGCTCCTGCCTCTGCTTCCCAGAGTGCTGGGATTACAAGCTTGCACAACCACTGAGAGCTGAGAGTGCTTATTTAAAAGTGAAGATACTTGAACTGGGGAGATAGCTCTGTGGTCCGAGCACCTGCCTGGCAAACGCAAGGACCTGGGTTTATCCCTGGTACCACATGCTGTGCAGGCCCCTGAACCTTGCACATGCCATGCCTGCCACCAAGACCTGGCATGGTGGCACACACCTGTAATCCCAGCACTGGGGAGGCTGAGACAGGAGGATCACTGCGAGTTCAAGCTACTTAGTGAGACCCTTTATCAATTAAAAAAAAAAAAAAACAGTGAAGATGCCTTGACTTCACCATACACTTAGGAATTCAGAGTTTCTGAAAGTAGGGCTATTAATCTGAGCAATTTTTTTAGGCTCGGGAAATTTGAGAGTTGGCTTTATTTTTACTTCTCATGAGAAGTTCCCCCATATTGTAAGATTCTTACAGTTTAAGCTAAGGGATGTGAATACTCAAGAAAGGTCTGCTGACAGCTGTGTGCATTTACAATGTTTTTGTATCAAATATATGTGTGTTAATTTCTTTTTCCATTTTAAAGAGAAAAAATAAAAATAAAATAAAAATAAAAATAACAAAAAAATAGAATTTCGCAATAGGTTAGCAGGAGAGTTATATAATTAATTCATTGCATACTGTTGTCTTTATATCAGTTATTCAATGTACATGGTCTAGGCGTGACAGCATGTCGACACAATATTAACACAAAACTTTCTTTTCAATGAACGAGGAGAAACTAGCTGTATAACCATCTTGTGTATAAATATTTTTCTTTTTCCCTTTCTTCCTTTCTTCTTTCCTTCATCAGGGTTTGTCTTCTCTTTTGAACGCTTTCTTCCCAGTTCACAGTGGTTTACATTTTGGATCTTATTTATTCATTCAGCTTTGCACACTAGTGAGACAATGTGATGTTCATGCACATGGGTTGAATTTATTTCTGAGTTTACTCTTGAGTTGCATTCATTTATCAATAAAAGTCTTTATCCTTCTTTATGGCTGAATAGTGCTCCATTATATTTAAAATCTATTTAACTTTTAACATACTTACAACTTTTCCATATTAATTTAAGCAAAGAGTGAAATTGAGAAAGTAATTAGGAATATGTTTCTTCTTTTGTTCTATTCCATTCATACGATTGTATTATCAGACAGGAAGCAGGAGTGCCAGCATACCTCTTAAATACCAGTGTTGAAAGCTGAAAATTCTACAAAAATGGAGTGACACAGAATGTGCTTTGTTTTAAAAACCTATCTTATGCTAATCAACAAATTCCTTTTAAAAAAAGAAAACTTAGATGAAACAATGAAGCTATACTCGGGACGGGTCTGTCTGACCAGCCCTGTCCGAAAATGCAAAGGTTCAAGTTTCTTCTCTCCTGTATTCAGATTTTAGAAAGAGCAAGACCAGAAGATGCGGCCTCACGGCCGGCCACGGTGCTCAAGTAGGAGCATTGTTCAGACTCCAAGCACATTGTGTCTGAAGCCCCCTGATGGGCTGGTGCCGTGGCGATTGGTTAAAGCAGTGTCTTGGGAGTGAAAATGGCAGACCCTAGGCCAAATGAAAATTGTAGTTTCCAAGCCCTTTGCTGTGCATCTGGTCGTTCCAGGCTAATCAGAGGAAACTGGCAAGGCAGGAATGTCTTCATCTCATCATTGCTCCTCTGCTTCTGTTTTGTTTTGTTTTCCTTGCTATTATTTCTCTTTCACTCTTTTTTTTTTTTTTTTTTTTGGTGGTACCAGGGATCAAATTCAGGACCTTGACTTTGCCAGGCAAGCACTTAGTCCACTGAGCTATCTTCCCAGCCCTCTCATTCTTGTGCCAAAGTGCTATCCTACATTATCATCAATTTTTCTTGCTGCTACTTTTTTAAATACAAAATATGCAATTGTTTGTATTTATGGCAGGGAAAACACACAAGGCATATATTTAGAAATAAACAAAAAAAAATAGCTTAAAATCTTGTCCCCCAAGGTAAAATGGCACAGTATGACCATACAACATGGTAGAAGCGTGAGGATTTCTAGACCAAGAACAGCACTGCTCCCAGCTGTATTTCAGAACCAGCTGATTTGAAGATTGATCATTTAAAAATCCCCTACTTCACCAGTAGCATTGGGCTCATTTTCTAACAGTGAATTCTACCAATGATTTCTTTTCCTATTTATTAAATGACATTATTTCTAAAGAAAATTACTAGGGATGGCTGGATTCACTTTCCTCAACTTGTCTGGTTTCTCTTTGTTATTTCAAAGAACACATGAGTTGGTTTTTTTTTTCTAAAATTTATTTCAGATGCATAAGTTCCACTCAATTTTCACTTTATTCCCTGACCTTGTGCATATCAAGTCTGCCATCATTGTAAGTGGGCAGGCTGCAGCCCACACCATAGCAGAAATGATTTTATTTAGCCAGCACAGTGATTGTTTTTAATTACTGAATTTGAATACCTTTAGATGGGCAAATTCTCTATTCTCTACACCTGCCTCCCACCTGCTGCTTCACATTTCTGCCTGGGAGGGAATTTCACCAATGTTTTTTGTCACATTAGCTCCAATTATTTTTTTCTGCTGATGCAACTGTTGAGTTTTGGGAAGTATGTTTTGTGGATGTGTGCTGGTTGTGTTAGTATGTCTCGATGTTGGTGGTAGTTGTGTGCAAGAACTGGCTATCTATTTGGACCGCACATCTTAGTGATGTGTGGTAGGGGTGTGTGTGTGTGTGTGTGTGTGTGTGTGTGTGTTGTTGGTAGAGATGCTAGCAGAGAAGCTCTTTTGCTTTGGTTTTGCTTCTTTTATTTCCAGTTATAATCTAATAAAGTGTTTTTTCCTTTGGGAGATTTCCTTATTTAAATGACAAGTGCTAGGGGTCAGAAAGATAGCTCAGTAGGATAAGCACTCGCCTGGCAAGTGCAAGGGCCTGAGTTTAATCCCTGGTTCCG
>NW_004524661.1:6714397-6715851 GCF_000260255.1 Octodon degus | reverse complement strand
AAAAAAAAAAAAAAAAAAAAAGACAAGTACTTTTCATGTCTTACTTGCCAGAAGTGCCATATAACTTATGCATTCTTGTCTCTCCCTCCCAAAGACAAGAATCCTAACAGAGTAAGTTACTCACATAGTTGCAAGGAGTGTTCTTGAACTCAGAATTTTTATTCCCCTTTCAGTGGAGATTTCATGATTCGGGAGCTTCTCTTATGTAAGACATGATGGTGTTCCTTTAATTTCAGATTTATAATCAGATAACTTGCTAGGAGTGACAAAATATATTCTGCCATCTGCTTACCAAACACTGAGCTGAAGTGTTTAGCTGCAGATACATAACATAATAAGGACATAATAAGCAACTATAAACGACATGCTTCTTGCATTACCACCCACCCTGATTCATTAAGAAATGTTTCACGCGGTCTACATCCTCTTCTTTCATCACCTACTTCTAAGATACTTGCTCATTTTTCAGTGTTCCCTGTCTCTGTTCGAGGAATGAAAGTGAGGCCTCATTTTGCAAATCGCTTCCTCAAATTATGGCAGGTGCCCGGGCTGAGAACTCTCACCTCACCTTCTCACCGCGGGTGCAGGCTGAGACTTTCGCCACTCATCTCCAGCAGCTGCGTGCCCATCTTTGCCGCCGCTGTCCCGAATTTGCTCTTTGCAGTGTCTTTGCAATGCTAGCAATGAGATGATTTCACACACTGTGTACTGAAGCTGCCTGTTATTACCGAGAAGCTTAATTGTAGGTGCTGTGGTGTAGATTTGGAAAATAATATGATCATTTTCTGGTAACAGCTTTCCTTATGATTCAAACTTGCTTTTTTAGTCTGTATTTACTTTAATTGTCTTACATCAGCACATACCACTTCACTGATGCCATCCAAAATGCTATTATTTAAACATTCATATTGGATCTTTCTAAAGAGATTGTGCCTACAATACTGCTTATGCACTATGGGACATTTCCTGATGTCTATGATAATTTGTGTGTCTGTGTAGCTCAGATAAGGGATGAACACAGAGGCCAAAAGAACTCTTAAGTTAGGTGAGGAAATTCTTCTCAGGAGTATTAGTTATCTATTGCTGTGTAAAAATTATTCTTAAGACATCATAGTGGGCCAGGAATTCAGTGGCCCAGTGCCTGCCCGACAAACATTAGGTCCTGAATTTGATTCCCAGTACTCCCTCTCTCCCTCCAGAAGAAGACATCATGGTATAAAGCAATAGTAAACATTTCATAAAGTTCCCAGTTTATTTGGGCCAGGAATTTGGGAGGGGATTCCCTGGGTATTTCTGACTCAAGCTTTTTCATGAGGTTGCACAGCGCTTTCATCCCTATGTGCAGTCATGCAAAGGATTTATTGTGTGCCATAGTTTGAAAATGCTGCCCAAAGTTTACGAATTGGAAACTTAACCTCCATAGCAAAAGCTGAAAAGCAATGCCACCGAAAGAT
>NW_004524661.1:6690362-6714257 GCF_000260255.1 Octodon degus | reverse complement strand
TCTCTCTCTCTCTCTCTCTCTGTCTCTCTCTCTCTGTCATCATCATCATCATCATCATCATCATCCTTCTGTCATGCAATGATGGATGCAACATGAAGGTCCTTACCGATGTGCACACCTGAAACTTCAAATTCTCACATTCTAGAACTGTAAGAAATAAATTAATAGTGTAGCTATATAAATTACTTGGTCTTCTGTATTCTGTTATAGAAGCAAAAAAAGGACTAAGCCCTGACTCCTGGTAGTCTAGCTGTAATGGCTGACAAGTTGGCCCTGCATTCTTCCAGGCTGGATGTCCTCCACAGGCTATGTGAATATACCTATGACGTGATGGCTTACTCCCCCATGCAGCCTTAGGAGCTGCTGTTCTTTCTTCCAAGTTCTGGTCCTCAGAGCGAATCCCTGAATTTAGCCCACATCAAAGGAGAAGGAAATTAGGCTCTTCCAATAGAAGGATGAAGTTTTAAAACTACCCCATATTCCTATACTTTTTCAACTTCTATAATGCTTACATATCTCCAAAGTTGAAGCCAGCCATCACTTTATTTTAATCAACCTTAAAATGGAACCCAAAGATCTCTGGGGAGAAATGTTGTTCTGGTACACAGAACATTCTCAGGTTGGACAATAGAATGTTTTACATGATGTATTTTCATCATGGCATCTCACATTGGTTTCTATATTTACTAAAACTAAAACCATTGGTTGGGGTTGTATATGGAACAATTCTAGTCTTCCCTCTTCATTTGGTTGAGTTGCTGTTTCTACATAGAAAACAGGCTTGACTAGGTCTGTGGTTTTTGCATTTGAATTTTTCATATGACTTACCTGAAGTTTTTTTTTTTAAAAGGAAGATTCTTGGGCACAGGCCAGCTATGCTAAATCACAAATTCTGGGGATTGGGGCCCTGGGAATTGTTACTTTCTTAGAGCCCCGGGTGCTTCTGGTGGAGCCAGTTAGAACTGTTTCATAACCACTGCCTCATACATAAACAAATCTGTCTTCCAAGTAAAATCACTCAAAAAGGGCAACACCAAGCCAGAGGGAAATCATTCACACTCTCATGATATTTAACCTCATTTTGCTTTTCAGCAAAGGCTTAGTTCAGATTTCTAGGCGCTTTCCCAACATGTGCCCTGTGACAGACAAGGACTGTCTGGTGCTAAAGCAATGTCCCCATCCCTGAAGGCAGTAACACGAGGGGCAGCCACGCGGGTAGGGCTACTGGTCTAGAAATGCATTGTTCATGCTTTCACGAAGACAATGACTCTCTTTCTGATTATAGTTGTTCTTCTAGTACCCAAAGGCTTTCCATGCAACCAAAGGAGCATAACAATGACATGAGGGCTTGGAAAGGAAATGTCTTCATTGATTTTCATTTCATGAATTGGAGCCTCCATAAAAATGGCACAGACTTGTTTTACAGTGTCAATTTGTGGAATTGAGGGGAGGACTGTTAAAACCCATCCATTTTCCCAAAGTTTAAACCACTCTAATGAATTAATCCATAGATAATGGATTGAATTCAGTGCAATTACCGTAGTAAGTAAGGCTTGTTAAAAAGAGATAAGGCGACACACTAAAGAAAACAGCAATTTCAGCTATTAACTGGATTTCATCTGGGCTTTGAAATTCAGTCTATAAGTTTCCTTTGAAAAGAGAAACTGTGGGGTCCCATTATCAGTGTACCAACCAGATGCTAGAGCTCACCTGTTGATATTATAATGAAGGAAAATAGATAATCCTAACAACCATTTTTCCCACAACCTGAAAGTACTTGGGGTGTGCATTTGTTGTACCTCAGGAAATTTTTACAATTATAGGACTTTAGAGTCCCTAGAAAGTTTGTCCTTGTTCTAGCTCTACCCCTTATTACTTTAATTTTTCCCAGTTACATCTAGAGAAAGCCATATTATTTGAGTAAGGTGACATTGCTATGGGAATTATACGAGTTAAGGATGACCACGAGAATGTTTACATTCTTAAAAAACTGTGCAATTGAAGAGCATTCTTTAGAAATTGCTCTTAGCCTAGCAGCTTTCTGTGTCCCAGCATTAGAGAGAACTTACTGCCATACTCTCTCTCAAGTAAATATTTGTTTAAAAAAAAAGGTGATAAATGAAAACAAGAGACAGGCAAAAAAAAAAAAAAAAAGTCATAGGATTGTCCTGCTCCAATGTGTGGTTAGATTTTCAAATTTCTATGAGAATTTAAAAACATACCCAGGCCTCCTCAGAAAAGTGCTGCAGCTAGTTCAGGACCTGATTTTGAATAGCTTGGCTGCATTTCTCTTTTAGTTATTATTTCCACCACTGTATTCAAGTATTTGTTTCATTTTGTTTTGTTTTCTTCAGAAAGCTCATAAGTGATTTCTTTTTCTTCTACGTTCCGTGTACCTACCATGTTGACACCTTTCAAAGAAACTGTTTGCATTTTCTCCATTCCCTATTAAATAGATCTTTGAGTGTTCTCACTGCTTCTAAGTATGATCCAAAGGCCAGGGAGATGGCTCTGGAATCAGCGCTTCCCTGGAAAGCACAAGCGCACTGCGGTCTAAACACTGCAATTTAACATTCAAGACTTTTCCTGGTGTAGTTTTCCTTACACCCCAACATCAGATTCTTTTATCTTCTCCTGTGATTTTATGCCATGCATGTTCCTTCTTCTTTGCCCATAGTTTGCACTCATGATGTGGGATACCTCTGAGTTTGGGTGGTGTTCTACTTCCTGAAACTAGAGATTCCACTAAATAGCTTCCTTTCTAGAACATTCTTCTCTTCTCATTCTCACTAACCCCCCTGCCTGTGAGTTCCTGTGGCGGTAGGAAGTAATATGACACAGGATAAGGCAGTGTAAGGAGTGCAGGCTCTACAGATTGGGTTAGGTTCTCATTCTTCCTCCCGTCCTTACTCATGACATGATCTCAAACAAATAACTTGCCTATCCTCCTGTCCTTGGAGATAGGAGGAAACAATAGCTCCATTTCAGGACTAGAGATGGGTTAGGAGGATGAAATAACCCTTAAGTAGAACATTATTGTTGCTAATATTTATTCTACAATTGAAAATTTGCTCTTAGATTTTTGTATTATTCATTGTTCATTGTTTGCATTATTTTCCAAATAGACCGACAACCACACAAAGGCAGTTTTTATAGTATCTTCTGTATACTTTGTGAGTGGGATTTAAGATAGTCTTTTAGTCTTCTACAGTTGAATGTGGAATACAGCTTTGCATAAAGTAAAAACACTGAATTATTATAATTTATTAAGCACTTACCACAAGTCAAGTCCTCTGTATAAACCCCCAAAACAATCTATGAAGTAAATTATAGTATCATCTCCATTTATTATGAAAAATAGTCCAGGCTTAGAGACCCAAAGTCTAACAGTTTGTGAGTGGTACAACATGATATTCAGCCAGTCAAAATGGTTCAGTTTCAAAATTTTGACTTCTATGGAAGAAAGACAAAGAACTCTGGTTAAAATCCTAATTTACAACTTCGAGCAACCTTGAGTGCACTTCCTAATATCTATAAGCCTCAAGTTCTTCATCTGTAAAAGAAAAATATTAATAGTATTGACCTCCTAGGTCTTTTCTGAAAACTAAGCGAGCTAACCCATGTGAAAGTACATGGCATATTCTAAAGGCTCTATAAATGTTAGCTATTAATATTTAATTTTTATGCATGTAAAATGTGTGCACTTAAATGTTATGCACAATGCCTTGTTGGTATATATTTTTCAATTGATTATTTTAATATCACAATCTCTCTAGACCAAAATAGTGTAAATAAGTCATAACGAATCCAGGACTAGGCAAGTACATGAATTGACTTCACGCTAGAACACAAACCAGGATTGTGTTTTTCAAAAGCCAAACACTTCCTAGGTTTACTGATGGGGTGATAATAACATTCCATACTCACCTTTGTCATGTCCAGTAAACACACATGACTGGCTTTCTCATTGTTATGCAGACAGTCAGCTCCATTATGACCATAGAACTCTGTGGGATTTGAGGAACTCATTGCACTTCTTGTGCCTTCTGACACCACCTGGGGTGTGTTAAAATCACCCAGGAAGGTTTTGTTTGTTGTGTCTTGTCTTCAGTTTCAGAGAGAGAGAGAGAGAGAGAGAGAGAGAGAGAGAGAGAGAGAGAGAGAAGGTGAAATGGGAAAGTGCTGTGGGAAAACAAAATAAACTCCTTTGGGTGGTATCCAGGGTTCCTAAGCAATATCTGGTCATTTCAGCAACCATTAGTTGATAAAGAAATCTCCAGCTCCAACCTCCCAATTCCCAACCCATTTATTATTTAAACTATACTCACTGTTTACCATCTATTTAAAGCCAAACTGGAACAGTATTCTAAGAATGTAACATCTAAGAGTGTTGCTACTCAGAAAGAAAATTAACAAGGCAGAAATACTGCTGGAAAAGTCCCAGAGTGGGAAATTGTCACCTGAGGCAAAATTATGAAGAAGATTGATTTATTTTTGGTTTACCTAGGAAAGTGTTCCCCAGTGTCCCTACGTAGCCAGTAAGGCTTTGGATCACTGGCAGAGATTGCTCCTCTATTGTAGTACTTGAGGTTGTTATATATTCATTTATTCATTCAACTGTTATGCATTATGGGTCCTCTGCATACTATACACTGTTGTGACTGTTTGGGATGTAATAAAGATGTGATCCCTGCCCTCCTGACACTTGCATTAGAGTTGGGAAAGGTAATCAGCAAGCTAGCAAGTGAATTAACACGATGACTGCAGTTGGCAATTTGGGGTGTAAATAAGACAATGAACTAATGGAATGGAGAATGACAGGAAAGGGGGCTCTTTCTTACAAGGTGGTCAGGGAAGGACTCACTGGGAGTATGACACTTGACCTAAGAATTAACACTGACAGCCTGATAGTTATGGAAAGATCTAGTATCTTTCAGGGAGAGGAAATAGCTGCAGCAAAGGTCCAAAGGCAGAATGCTGCTGGATGTGTTCAGAGATAGAAAGAAGTTTCTTACGGCTGATGAATACAAACTAAGGGCAAAAGAGCAGAGATTGATGCAGACAGGGCCAGCATATGTATGGTCTTACAGCTTCTGGCATGGCATTACAGGCGCTCATCACTGCCCCTCTAGTGGGTTTTGAAGTGAGTTAACTGTCTCTAAGTATTTTCTGTATTCCCACTACTGTTCCAATTACTTTCATGCCATTTATTTAAACCTCCAACTGATTTGTAAAGTATTTCACTGCTCATTTTACAGAGGAAGCAAACATGATGAAGATGAATGATTGTCCAAGTTTACTAAATAGTAGAGCTGGTCTCTCAACTCAAGTATGATTGAATCCCAAGTCCATGTTTTTCAACTATGTTTCCCTGTCCTTGTTAATGCCTGAATGAGTGATGCATATATTTATGGAAAAGTAACAAGTACCAATTGGATTATGACTAGCATGAATTCAATATATTTTTAAAAGGTGATGACAACATTGAAAAGGAAGAAATAAAAATACTTAAGAGGAGACTTTTCTTTTTATAGATCTCATTCTGCAAAGAACTGTGTAGCTTCCCAGAATGTCTTTCTCTTTCTTTTCCATCATTCTTGTCATCTACCCATCATCAAATTCTGATGACTTTTCCTTGAGTCTCTCTCCATCTATCTTCCCCTCTCTTCTCACAGCCACTATCCCAATCAAGGCACTGCCGTCTTTCTTCTAGACTCTTTTTGGAGTAGCAGCTCTTCTTGTATCCATTGGAGTAGCAGCTCTTCTTGTATCCATTGGAGTAGCAGCTCTTCTTGTGTCCCTGCCTAGCAGTTCTCCACCCTGTACCTACATCGTTAATTTAAAGTAGCAGTAGGACTATTTTACCTGCGTTGTACCTTCCTAGCTCTTTCTCTCCCTAGGGGCTTTCTCCTATCTTAAGACTAATGGCCATATTACCTGTATCTTATGGAAGGTCTGGCCTCTCACTCTTCATCAGATCTATCTCAGTGCTCTTGCTCCTGCCTAGGACCATCTTCCTTTTCTTGGCATTGCATCACCTTGTTTCAGATTCATCTTTCCTAAGGTTGTTCTCCGTATTCCAGACCCACTTAGCCTTTGCTTATTAACTTCTATTTTTCCTTCAAATTTTGCCTGGAATTCCACTTATTCATAAAAGCCCTCCCTGACCTCAACTCCTCAGGCTGTGTCGTGATACTTGTCACACAGTCTCACAAACACTTTGTCCTTCTGTTCCAACATTGCACTGTAGACTACACTTACAGATTCGGCTGATTACTTCTCTGTCCCTCTCACTTGATTGTGAGATCAGGAATTCAGTTGTTATTACTGGGTATCAGATCCCTTAGTATCTACCAGAATGCCAGATAGAACATGTTCAACAGATAATCATTGATCCTGGAAGTCTCTTCTCTGTCCAGAGGATACGAATGTAAATGGACCTAGTTCTATCTTCTGACAGCTGTAATGAGAGTTGGGGATTTCAATAATATGTGGAGAAATCGCTCTCCTCAGGATCTCAGCCACCACAGAGGACATACTTGAGGACCTCTAGAAGTTTCCTGTCCATGAGGACTTGATAGGGAATAGTTGCCTGATTAAACAGTGCTTGACAATATCTGTGGGAGCAAGCATTCTGGATCCAAATATGGCAGCTAACTCCTCACAAAAGAAAAAGTTCTTAGAGAAAATGGCTCCCAATTCTTTGTGAATAAATTGGTCTATTATGAAACATGTGAATACATATACACGTAATAAAATGTCAAAATGACACTGGAATAAAGAATCAATAAATCTACTCAGTACCACACATTGAACAGGCTCTTTAATGAATATTTGTAGGGCAGCCACTGGAGCCATATTTAAATCTACCCAGTTGAGAGAAATAAATCAATGATGAGTTCTGAAGTGATTAAGCTTTTCACCATTCAATTCCAAAGTGATTTTACTCATTCGGCATCTGTGGGAAATACATCAGTATAGATGACTGGCATGCTAATACAATGCTAGACGGTATAGTGCCTCACACAAAATAGGCACTATTTTTATTTAACATATTTTAAAAACTCTAAAAGAAAATCACCCTACTCATAAACACATCAACACAAATAAAAGAACAGGCAAGTTGAAATGACTTCACAATATTTTGATTTCTCTCACTATCCTTCATGTATCTCTCTCTGAAATAAAGTTGACTGAGTTATATGTTACAAGTAAAGGGCAGGTGAAGAAGCTAAGGACCTTCGCAAGGTTTCTTAGTTGTGTAACACAGAGTATCGTTGCAAGAGGAAATTGAGGAGGCAAGAAAGTTTCATTCCGGGTATTTGGAGGCTGAGGTGTTGTGGATGCACCTATTTTTGGCTATCTGGAAGGCAGTAGCTCAAATTGGAAGTTACACCTAAATGTTAGGGATACATCAGGGGTTACTACATATAGCCATCGACATGGTTATAGTGCAGAACAAAGAAGGCACTCATTTCAAGGTATATGGGTTTATTAAACATGACTTTTTCTCCTCAGAGTTCACACTCCTTTCCAATTAAGAAAATGTACAGTACCTGCCAACACTTTCAAATTCAAAAGTTTGGAGAGGGAAAGTCATTAGGGCTAGGAATAGTTGGTATAAGCTTCCAGAAAAAACAATAACAACAAAACCTTAAGACTTGGATTAGCCATTAAAAATTGAGTAGAATTTAAAAGGGCAAGTTCTTAGAAGGTATTCAAAGTTAATTGGAGCAAATCAGTGAAAATAGTCTTGAAAACATATGGCAAATGCTGAACTTAATCCAAGAAACTTTGCTTCAAAACATCAGGTAGAATTTTACTTGAAGCTTCTGCCAGTCTTAGTTTATGGACTCTCTCAAAAGCAGAATTAAATGGCTACTGCCAATCAACCTCTAACCACTACATAGTGTATGTGGTTTAACTTGGCTCCTAGAAATGTAGGAGGCCTCACAGATTAGCTATACCTTTCTTTCCTGACCTCTGTCTCCCCTTTTTCTGTTCTCTTTCTTTCCTTTCATATTTGCACAAATCTTTATTAAGTACCTTATATAGTTCAGTTACTATATCTTCCTTTTGGCATATTTCTATGAAAGAGAGTTTTGATTAATCCATGAAAAACTGTGTCTGGAAATGTATATTTGAAACCATACTAGATCATTTTTCAGTCCCTTTATGAAGGGCAGTATTTTTTATTACCAAGAACAGTTTTGCTTTGGTTCATTGATTCGATCCCAAGAGAGAGATTTCCTCCTGTTATACGGAACAGTAGGGCGTTCCCTGAGCAGCTGGTTTGTTTCTCTATCATGGATGCCATGCATATTATAACCTCATGTGTCCTGTCCTTAAGTCAGTTGCAAAAAAACTTGGATTTGGAAACAAATTTGAGTCTCACATGTACTAAATCACAAACTACGGGATTGGAGACATGGCATTCAATAGCTCAACAGATGAATCTAAACACCTTGGAAATCATGGTTTTTTGCCTCTGGTTTTAAGATATTGAGCAGTTGGGAATGAGTATCTGGCCAGTGCTTCCATTGCCTTGTAGCTCCAGGAAGGACTTCCAGGAGCCCTTGACACAGAAGCAATTACACTGATGTTTGGCAAAGACTTTGCAAATGACTTAAATGCTAAAGTTCCATAAAGTTAGAGGAAATGCTTCTGAAGTTATGAGTTCTCTTTTGGGAGTTTTAGTTTATCCTCAAAAGAGTTGGGGTTAATTATTAACATTAGTATTTCTAATTACAACAAGTGTGTAGAAGAGGCTGCATAAATATCTGAGGAAATGAAGTGATTTGCTGCTTTTAAGGGAGACAGAGAAAAGTTAGATGACTTGGTCAAGGTCATCTCAGTGCTGAAATGCAGAAATCTCTACTAGGGCCAGCACTGACATCTTTGCTTCTTAGTTCAGTGTTCTTTCTGCAGTTCCCCCTTCGTAATGAACAAGGGGCTGGCTCTGTAAATAAAGTTATTTTATCATATACTTAACTTTGAGCAATCCCACTTGAATCCTCTACATTTCCCCACTCACTCAGCCAGGGAGAAACTGTTAAGCAAATCTACCGTATATTAAAAGTCTCCCCAAAGCATTCATTTGTCCTCAAAAACTTTTCTACAGCTACAGTCTTAGAGTTGAGCATAGAATGAGACTTTGATGAGCAAAACTGAAATATGTAGACATTGATTTTCATGGATGGTCTGTGGTGAAGTTTTTAGCAAATCAGCATGTTACGGGATTCTAGTATGTTGAAGGCCTACTTGGGAAATACTTTTAAACATTTCCATTGTCATTATGGAGAGTAGTGTTTGTCAAGTATGGTCCAAGAAGGAGTTATTGGACTTGTTTCCACTTATTGTACCACTTCTTTGTAAAATAGCATGTACCTGTAATAGGAAATGCAAAAATACTCTCCATTATCAGGAGGCTTATAATTTATAAGTAAGTTTACATACAATGTATTTTAATGTCTTTCTAAAACTGAGATAGAAGCATCTCAGTATAAATTTCAGACTACTGATATAGCTCTGAAAATTTAACTTTCAATATTCTCTTTTTATCTTGATGAAGCTCACACCCTTAGAAAAGTCAATGTGACAAAGACTTGATTCCAAGCCTATAATGCTACTGGGAGGTGGTGTGTAGGGAGCTGCGTATAACTGCGCCCTAAGATGGTGCCGGTTTCCGCCTTCCACCCCCTCAGGGGGTGAGCGCTCCTAGTAATAAACAACTCCATATAAGGCCAAGGCTTGGGCTAATGCATTGCTTCCGCATACCTGGACCAATGGACAGTACATACGTGGCACCCCATGATTGGAAGCCCTGAGACTTATAAGCTAAGAGCAGGGGCCTCGGGGGGAGAGAAGGGAAATGTAAGAGAGCAATAAAGGCTGCGCAGACACAACCAGTGGTCGCGTCTTCCTTGCTGGCAAGGCCGCGCGTGACAGTGGTGAAAGCTTTAGAAGATAGGAGTGAGAAGAAAGCAGCCGGATCATGTGGGGTATGAGCTAGCAGGTAGTTTGGGGGCCCTGTTTTTCTCTGCCTCTTCCCGCCATAGTTGAGGAACTTTCTGTACCATACACTCCCACCATGACATCCCACCTTGCAGCAAGCCCAGGAGCAAGGAGGCAGCTGCCTGTGGACTGAAACCTCCAAATCATTAAGCCAAAATGAACCTTTGCTCTTTATGAAGTATTTACTTCAGGTGTTTTGTTACAGTAATAGAAAGTCTGTGCAAACCCTAAGCCACTGTAACAAAATAGCACAGTTAGGGTATCTTCTTCTTGTCTCTTCCCTCCTTATATTTTTATTTCTGAGAATACTTTCTGGGGGCATATTGTATTTGTAATGTACTGAACTCAGAGAAGCAGCATATATGAAGTTGAAGTAATCACTATCAAAATTTTAATAATGCTCACCATTATCCAAAATAGGTAGTACTTTGTTTGAAATGTTCTGTGAAAGATTATCCTAAAATTTTAACAGCATTATTGTTATGTATTTTGGTAATCCCACACTTAGCTTTATATATCTGACCAGATATAAACTTGAGGCTTTATTTTTTCACAGTATCAGGAATTGAATTCAGGACCTTATGCTTGCCAGGCAAGCATTTATTCTACTGAGCTATCTCCCCAACCCTTTCTGACCAGATGTATATAAGAAAAAAATTGTTTCTTCATTGTCCACCATTTTAATGTATGTCCCAGCCTATTTAGAAAGTCTATTTAATTATTTTTTAGAATGCTTAATTCACCTTCTCACAAGAGGATTTCCAGATATTTAAAGCTTTTTTGTCTTTAAAGAAATAAATAAGTCTTTCAGCTGATTATGGAAAATTCTAAGTATACAATAATTAGATTTAAGAGGATTCTTCTGGAGATGCAATTTAAAAATTCTAAATGCATGATACACACTTCTGTGAAAAGCATAATAATCACCTATACAATTAGCTAAATGATTCTCTTGAGCTCAAGAATATAAATTGGTGAGTGGCTATCTGCATTAATCAGTAATTTTCATGTTTTACTTCAGGATGTAGACTTTTTAAAATATTGCTTTGTGAGTTTTATTTTAAATAATAACTCATTGAAATGGAAGGGGAAAAGTTGATTTTAATCCAAGCTTCAGTAGCTTAATATTTGTCTGATTTTTGAAGGATTTAGCACCGTTCCCCAGGGAATCATTGAGGAAAGGAAAAAGCCCATCGAAAAGCTTCGTGGATTAGTCTGCTCATTCACTTATTCATCTGTTCATTTGCTTAATGTTTATAGAGTGCCCGTTTTGCACCTCAAGCAAGTGTGCGAGCCAGGGACACCTGCACAGAAGTTGCAAGGGCTCGCCGACAGAGTGTCAGCCTAAAATGACAAAATGATATTAGCATATTAAAATAACAATAAAAAACCATGTATTTGTTAATTATTATTTTTAAATTTCCCTTAAAACAGTTTTATTGCATATAATCATAAAATAATCATTTCTTGAAATATGCTTGAGGCACTATACTAAGCACTTTAGGTTCCTCTAATGCTTTCCACTACATTGCAAGCGGCATTATTGCCCAATAGTGAAGCTAAAAGATTGAAGCCAGAAACTATATTGTCTGAGTCCAAAGTCTGCCTTGGCTGTCTTAATATGTGAGTAACTCAGAGCCAACTATTGCATCTCTTACTGCCTCGGACAGTCAGGTATAGCTAGGGAAATAGCCACATCTACGTTATAGAACTGTTATGAAAGATTGAATGAATTGGTAAGAGGCAAAAAATTGAAGCATTATTCTTGGTACACAGAGCAATGTGTTTGCTAACATTACGATTACCGCTATTGTCATTAGTATTATAATTGTAAAAAACAAGGCACTAATATTAAAGTAGAGTTTATTTACATACTGGTTTTGCCTGCACGGGAGAGAAGCAGGCTATTTCAGGCAGAGAGATGTTGATGTTCTCCTTGAAGGCTGGATGGGATTTTAATTCAAACAAGAAAAGGCAGGTCAAGCAGGAGGAGAAAAAGAGATGTGGATGTGGGTATCTTGTATTTATTTATTTTAAGGGGAATAAAAAATAGTAAAAAGAAAGAATTATAAATGATACAGACTTTCACTAAAAAATAATAGGAGGTCAACCATGGTTGTTATATTACGTATGGTTGTCTTCAAATTAGTTGTTCATATTAACACATATAAACATGCAAAATTGGTAAAAAGTTATAAAAACAACTGAAAAAGAGAGAGAAAAGCAATTTAAGATTTTATTGCTCCTTCAATAGACCAGAAGAAATGAGAAGTACAATTGTCCAAGCTATCCATGTATCCATATATATTTCTTTTTCCTTTCCTTATTTCCTTTTTCCTTTCCTTCAACTGAATTGTTCCATCGCTTTGAATAGTTTCTTTCCCTTTCATTGTATCTATTGTACCTTTTAGGTCTTACTAACTCTTTAAGTTTCTCAAACTACTGAGAAATATGATGTTTACATGTGCAAGTCTGGTTTGTTTCATTTATGAATATGATCTCTATTACATAAGTTTTCCTATAAAAGTCTTAAGTTTATCTTTTTTATAGCTGAATAATACTCCATTGTATAAATATATCACATTGTTTTATCCATTCCTCAGTTGGTGAGCATTTGGGTTGTTTCTAAGATTTAGCTGTGACGAATAGAGCTGCTATAAACACGTAGGCATGTATATCACTGTGGCATGATGTTTTCAGTTCTTCTGGAAAAATACCCAAAAAGAAAATAGTTGAGGGAGAGAGATGGATCAGTAGAATAAGCACTTCACTTGCAAGTGCAGGGGTCTGAGTTCGAAAGAAAGAAAGAAAGAAAGAAAGAAAGAAAGAAAGAAAGAAAGAAAGGAAAAGAAAAGAAAAGAAAAGAAAAGAAAAGAAAAGAGAAAAGAAAAAAGAAAAGAGAAAAGAAAAGAGAAAAGAAAAGAAAAGAAAAGAAAAGAAAAGAAAAGAAAAGAAAAGAAAAGAGCTGAGTTCAGTTGGGAGGTCTAATCCCAGTTTTTTGAGGAATTGCCACACTGATTTCTATGGTGGTTGTACCAGTCTACATTCCCAACAGAGAAGAAGGGTTCCTTTTTGCCCACATCCCCCCCACCAGCATTTGCTGTTGGTTGACTTCTTGATGTTAGCCATTCTTTCCAGAGTGAGATGGCATCTCAGTGTTGCTTTAATTTGCAGTTCTCAAATGACCAATGATGTTGAATATGTTTTCATATATTTATTTTCTACTTGTATTTCTTCATCTGAGAAGTATATATATATATTCATCTCAGATGCCCATTTTTTAAAATTTATTTAGTACAGGGCCTACAGGGTCTCACTACACAGATTGGGGTCATAGCGATCCTCCTGTTTTCAGCCTCCCAAGTGCTGGGATTACAGGTGCTCCACCTCGCCCAGTCTCAGTCACCACCCTCTCAGTGTGCCCTGGGCCAGGGCCAGCCGGGTACACCAGCGATTGAACTGAGCCTGCCTAAGCAGGCACTTTTGTCCACTGAGCTGTCTGGCCAGCCCCCTCAGATGCCCATTTTTTGACTGGGTCTTTGAGCACGTAAAGAATGCACATAGTTATCTTATAGTACAAAGCAAGCTTGAGAAAAGCATGAGGAAATTGGGGGTCTAGGATTCAGAGCAAATTGCAACAAGAATTAAAAACCTTGGTTATAAAAGACTGCATTTTGTTTTACATAGACAGCACAGGTACAAGCATATTGACATAAGGGTACACTGCGAAATTCACTGATAATAGTTGATTCTATAGTTATTGTTGTCTTTCCTAAATTGTTCTCATTAAATATCCTTCAAACTTCCTAAGAGATCATCCAAAAGGAGCCTCAGAAACAAAGAACATCCCTCAGGCACAAATAATCACTTCATTTCCATCAATAGTACCCTAACTAAGGGTAGCAGCCATCAGTTTCAAAGACCAGAAATTAAACTGAGATCAAAATTACTAGCCCAAGCACAGTATTAATTTTCTGATTGATGGTAGATAGAAAAAAACTATTGGGTTAGCTTCAGCTGTATTTCAGGGACCCAGCACATTTTTTCTAATTTATAAAGTATAATAAATGAATCACCAAGAGGGATTAGTTGTCAGCCCTAAGACAGAGTGTGAAGGATGAAGCGCTCCTGTCTTCTCCTGATGTCAGTTGATCTATTAAATTAACAAGCATATAGATAGATTATTTAAAGATCAATTTAGCCAAGAATTGCTTTCAAATGAATACATCAGGCATCAAGCCTGTTTTCTGAGATCGGTTTGTAATTGGAATACATATTACTTGAAACTTCTCATCACAGAGCTCTAGCAGCTTCAATCAGAAGGCTTTTGCTCTCTCTGAAAAGCGTGTGAAAATCAAAAACGAGCAGATCCACTTCATTATGTATAATGAGGAGATCTGTAGTTACTCTGTAAGTAATCGGGGGAAAGAATTGCTACAAAAATGCTCCTTGCGTACTGGTAGTGGGCTAGCAGTTCTGTCTTAGAAAATCTTTTCAGCATGAAAGTTTTGGAATTAAGTTCCTAATAAACTTAGAAAGTCCAACAGCTGTGAGTAATTATGATACAAGCATATCAATCCATGTGCAAACAGATTTATTCCGTAAGCTCCAATCCTCTTGCTAACCCTTCACTGCAATAATTAAGCACACTTTAATGAGTTTGTTAGCAATTTCCATACGATTTCCCCCCTAATTATTATTTGAGTTGCCCAAGTTTATAATACTTGGTAATATCCTTAAAGTATCAATGGCAAAGACACTGTTTTGGCTGGTGTATTAATTTCAGTCTTGTCATTCATGTGCGAAATAAACCAGGGATGATATTTCTTCAAAAGTCAACATTTCTTAAATCGGTTTGTGAGTTTATGTTGTGTTTATTTTTGTTTTTGTTTTGTTGAGACAAGGTCTCACAACATAGTCCAGACTTTGAACTCACTACGTAGTCTGGGTAGACTTTCAAGCACATGGCAATTCTCCTGCCTCAGCCTCCCGAGGGCTGGGATTATATTATACACATCTACCACCGTGCCTGGCTGTGTGATTATTTTTATGTAGTTGTTCACTGTCCGTGGAAGCAGTAAGTCATCTTACCCTGAAACAAGTTGAATTGTCTCCCTCATCATGGCTTTCAAGGCTGAATGATCTGGTCCTACCAACAGTTCTAATGTTATGCATTACCACCTGCTTACTCAATTGGTTCCACGATACTGAACGTCTCCATAATCCTCAAGGAAACCCAGATGGTTTATGCCAGAGTCATTGTGCTTCTCTACTTATCACAGTGTGGGATGCTCTTACTTTTGTTACTTGGAGATCTTAGACATCTCTTGATCAAAGAAAACCTGGAGTTCTGGCTATAATAGCATCTTATCTAGTGATTCCCCTTCAACTCACTCAAGTTTGCTTATTTTAAAACATCTAATTAGTTCTCTATGAATGAGTTGGCTTATGTACTCCCCTCTCTCACATGCAGAAGCAAGCATCGGGACAGGCAAGCGTGCCACGTTTTGTATCATTCTCACCTCCCTACCCTTGTAGCCACAGCTGCGCATGGTACGTGTTACATTCTTAATGACCCATGGGTCTCTTCTTCAGAGAGCAATTACATCAATGAATTACAAGGATCAGGAAGAACTCCAACTGTCCTTTACCTCTCCTTTTATAGGTGAGGAAACAGAAGTCTTCTTGTATCAATGATTTGACAGCTATAAGTTATAGTCTATCGTAGAAGACCCGGAATGTCAAGTCCCAATTTCCTAACTCCTGAAATAATGCTTTGCCTTCTCTGTCTGGTTCCTGCTGAGATATAAAATTGAAGTAGAAACAATCTATGTGTTTTTCCTAAGGTAGTTATTTACTATTTTTCCTGTTTTATTAATTTTATTGGTGCAATTTAGAGATGCATAATGATCACATTCATGGTAGGGAATTTGTGCCTGTTCATGATGTATCTTGATTCCACTTTTTTCCCATTCGCCCACCCTTCAACCCATCTTCCCCTCCTTATTTGCAAAGCTTTGTTTCCATTTTATCCTTCTTTTTTCATTTTTTCCTTCCTCCCTCCCTAAGTCCCCCTTGCTTTTGAATAATTTCTTCCTATTTCAAAATATCTATTATACATTTTGGCTCTTATTTAAATTTCAGTTTCTTACACCAGAGAGACAATGGTGTATTTGCACATGTGCATCCATTTTATTTC
This sequence comes from Octodon degus, assembly GCF_000260255.1. Classification (NCBI taxonomy): domain Eukaryota; kingdom Metazoa; phylum Chordata; class Mammalia; order Rodentia; family Octodontidae; genus Octodon; species Octodon degus. The sequence continues at coordinate 6,698,044 of NW_004524661.1, read as the reverse complement.
CCATAAGGGTGTGGACTCAACACATATCTACAAAACTAGAAATGTCTCAAATTTATCTTTTATAGCTGAGTAGTACTCCACTGTATTAAAAAAAAAAAAAGCACATCTTTTTTATTGATTCATTGGTTGATGGGCATTTGGGCTGTTTCCAAGATTTAGCTATTACAAACTGTGCCGCTATAAACATGGGTGTACATATATCACTGTGGTACGATGCTTGTAACTCTTTGGGAAGATACCAAAAAGGAAAATAGGTAGGTCAAATGGAACCTATAGTTTTACTGTTTTGAGGAATCTTCACATGATTTCCACAGTGGTTGAACCAGTCTACACATCCACCAACAGCAGTTCTTTCTCCCAAAAGCTCCTTCCAACATTTGTTATTGGTTGATTTCCTGATAATAGTTTTTCTTTCTAGACTGAGATGAAATTGCAGCATTGTTTTAATTTGGATAGCTCAAATGACCAGTGATATTGAACATTTTCTTGCATATTTATTTTCCATTTGTACTTCTTCATCTGAGAAGTATGTATTCATCTCAGATGCCCATTTTATATTGTGTCTTTAAATTTGTGGGAGTAGCTAATTATTAACCTGCAATATATGCAGTTTGGTTTACCCTATCTGTCAAAATACCAACCTATTAGCATATCCTGGAACAGGTATTTTCTATCAGATATTGATATGTTGAACTTTAAGTCATTACAGAATATGAAGGAAAAATAATTATATAAAAGTAAAAATAAGCATTTACATATTTTTACAAAGAAATTTGGAAACCTAACCATATACGGAATTGTAAGTCCTTATATTAGGGAGACAATACGATATTTGTAGATGTCGGTCTAGTTTCTCTTCTGGAGGGTTAACAGCCTAAGTTAGCAGATCAAAATTAGAGAAAAGGAAGGGCTGCATGGTTAGCCAACATTTTGGCCCTAGCCTTTCAAGGTCAGTGAAGACTCAGAACATAGGAGAACCTGTACTGTAACAACATGTAACTCAGTTGTGCTCCACATTTTCTGATCAAGAAGATTATGGAGTCACAAAGGAATGTGTTTGATGATCTAAAGTGAGCCTGGGGAGAGTCACATGGAGAGAAAAAACATTTTCTCAAGCTTTCACAGTGAGCAAATTGGTCAAGCAATGGCCATGACTCATCCTCATGTCAAACACTGACAAAAGGATGTACGAAAGGTGGTACAGGGCTACAGGATAAATCCTGAGAGTACTTGGCTGACCTTATCAGATACAAAAGTTACATTTCTTGGTATATAAGTCTTGCTATATCTTGGTCTTAACCATCCAGCAGAAAAGTATAAAAATGAGGTATATAAAGTGAATCCATGTTGATACGATGAGCTGTAGGGGGCTCGGGTCAATGACTTCTGATGATGACCCACTAACATTATAGACTGCTGGACAGTGTTGGATTGTTTGGTTGAGTTCAAACACCTATAGTATTTGGATGCCAATAGAATATTCACCTCTGACAGGACAAAAATAAATAAATAATTAAAAATTAAAATTAATAAAAAAGGATACAAAGAAAGATCATTTTGTATTTATATATACAAAATAAGATAAATTTATAGCTACTTTCGCTTAACTCAATGAGAAGAAAGAGGTGTAGTATTTGGACAGAATATCCTGTCTGCTTCTTGTACTATGGATAACCACTAAGAAGATAACAATGTACAGTGTATTGACTATAATTGTCCTATTAATCAGCTGTGAAACTGTCTCATTCATATTTATTTCTCAATAAAAAATATATATAAATAAATTTGTGGGAGAGTCTGGGTTGGTTTTGTTTTTTTTTTTTTTACTTTGTATGAGCTAGATATAGGTCTGAGGAACAACTCACTAAAAATATTTCTCACTCTATGGGTTTTCTTTTTACTATGTTGGTGATTTCTTTTGCTGTATAAAACCTTTTTAATAAGATGACATCCTGATTGTTAATTCTTCGAGTATTTCCCATGAAATCATAGAAATTGTTCTTGAAGTCATTGCCTACACCTATGTCTTTAAGAGTTCTTACTATTCTCTCTTCCAGGAGATTTGCTGTTTCTGTTTTATCACCTAGACCTTGCTCCATTTTGATTTTAGTCTGATACATGTTGAGAGACACAGATCTAGTTTTAGTCTTCAGCATGAGGAAAGTCAGTTTTTCCACCATTATTTGTTAAAGAGGCTCTCTTTCTTGCAGTGTATACGTTTGACCCCTTTGTCAAAGATAAGGTAGCTAATGTGTTTGGAGTAGTTTCTGTATCTTTTAATCTGTTCTATTGATACCTGTGTATTTTTTTTTGCTAGTATCATGATGTTTTTATCATAATAGCTATGTAATATAATTTTGTATCAGGGATTGTGATGCTCCCTGCTTTCCCTTTGCTGCCCAAAATTGTCTTTACTACTCTAGATTCCTTTTGATACCATTTTTTAGGAATTTTAAGAATGTTTTCTCTAGTTCATTGAGATATAATAATGATATTTTTCATATTAAATTTATATAACAATTTTGGGATTATCACCATTTGCACTCTGTTTGTTCTTTCTGCCCAAGAGCAAGGAATAGCCTTCCATTTTCTGAATCTAAAGCAGTTAGTTTCAAAGAACGGTCATTCACAAATTGGTCTGTCACTTCCATCTAAAAGCCTTGAAGAAATACAAGCTCATGGGCATACCTCCCATGGACTAAGGCATAAACCCTGGGATCCTACGGAACAACCTATGGCTTATTGAGTCTTCCAAGGAATTGAAACGCACATTCCAGATTGAGAACCTTTGCCTTAAGATTTGACAAGTAAATGCAATAATAACAACCTTCTCAGTGGTGAAGCCTTACTCTATTGGTGCATATGTACATAGAACTTCCCTGAAAAACACAAAAGTCTTGGTGCAAAATTTAAGAAGTCAACATTGACTCAGAATTCATTACATAGCTTTTCCCTTAATGGAAGGCTCATGCTACTGTGAAGATACCCTTGTGCATTATAACAACCATTGTTGAATTCCTATCATCTTATTGGTTGAAATTCTGTATCATTTCTAACATTTTAGCTATTGTTTTTGTTTTCCCTTTAAAATTAAAAAAAAAAAAACTGAATGAAACACTCAGAGAACCCAGTATCAGAGGACCAATAAACCATGAAGAGTAGTTATTCATAATGAGGTAGGAAGGAGACCGATAATTTGTCATCTATGAATCCTGGCAGATTATAGGAGCAGATCCTTATAATTGCAGAGATACTCTTCCAATTAGGGTGTCCAAGAAGAAGTAAGGAATTTCTCGGGATGGCTCAGGAAAATAACACTTTTTCTGAAAAATATGGTCGTAGGGTTTTTCTCCCAGAATTTCTGTTGTTTCATTCAAACAGTTATTTTGGAATTGACAGAACAAAACATACTTTCTTGTTGGCTCACTAAATACTTTTTTTGTTTTGTTTTGGTTTTGTTTTGTTTTTGTACCAAGAATCAAACTGAAGACCTTGTGCTTGCCAGGCAAGCCCTGTGCCGCTGAGCTCCATCCCCAGCCTGGTTCAACAGATCTTACTAACATGGTAAAAGTTACTGAACATCAGCATCAGTTTTAGTATGCTGCAAATAGATAGGAGTTTTGTCTCTCTGCTTCACTTGCAGCCTGATGGTTCTGGGCTTGGTGCTTAACTTTCTGGACTTCAACTTTCTCATCAAAAACCTGTTGCAAAGGCAAAATAAAATCCTATATTTTAAAACACCAGTAACAGGCGGGGGAGATAGCTCAGTAGAATAGCGTTTGTCTGGCAAACTCAGAGTCCTGAGTTCAATTCCTGGTACCACAAAAATAAATAAATAAATAAATAAATAAATAAATAAATAGACAGACAGACAGACAGACAAAACAAAACACCAGTAACATACCACCTTTCTTGGCACAGAACTGACACTCATCTCCCTTTTCTTTCTCATTCTTTCTACGTTCGGCAAAGAAAGTCAGTTTGTGTTCCTTTTACCTTGGCTTCATGTCTGTGTTTCTAAGCTTCCATGTATGCAGGAAATGCAAAGATTAAATGTGAGAAGATAAACATGATCTTAAATGTAGCAACTTATGCATCAGCATAAAGGAGATTTACAAGACACGCTCATTTCTGCTGACAGAATTGTACGCTGTTGGCAGAAAGACTTAAGTAACCAGCGCAGAAGACGTATTAGACACACAAATAGATATTGCTTCGCTGCCATTCAAACGTTCTATGCATGTTTAGAATGTTTACACATGTTCTAAATTATGCCTACGATTAGCTTTTATCTAAATTTTCCATATTACCTACATGATATAAGACCGTAGTTTATCATTTCTGGAAAATACAAGCGTCATAGCAGGACAAAGTAGAAAGATGTAAGATCACACGCATAAAAGTTAAGCAGAGAAATGGATTAAAAACGTGATATTTATATACAGTGAAGTACTACTCAGCAATAAAGAAGGATAGATATAATTTGTAGAAAAATGGAAGCACTTTTGAGACTAGGATGGTAAGTGAAATAAATCAGACACACAAGCTTAAACATCAATTGTTTGGGGAACCCAAAGTACTAATAAAGAAAAGAACAACACAAAGGCTACGTATGTGATAATAAGAAATAGGGATCTAGATAATAGGGATTAGGGAGCTAGATCCGCTGCGAAGAGGAAGAGGAGCAAAATAAGGAGGGACGCGGAGAAGGAAAAGAAAAAGTAATTACGATGTGCTATGCATGTGTACTAGCTCTCCATGGTGAAGGTAATCGCTGTGTACTGAAAATTGTACTAATAAAAATTAAAAATAGAACTATAAGTGGATTGAACATGACAATGTTTAATTAAAGAGATGCAAGGGCACTGAAAGAATGGATCAAGGCCATTATGTGAATTTCCACACTAAAATTATGAAGCTCAAACCCAACTGCACCTGGGTGTATGGACACCAGGGTGGGGGGCTGGCAGGCAGGCAGCCGGAAACCCATGAAACCGTAATCCCAAATGAACCTTTCCTACTGTAGATTTGGAGTGTAGGGTGTCTTGTCCTGGTGAAGTGAGATATTGATGTTTTTTTATGGAGGGAGTGCTGGAAATGCCTCTCTATTGGGACTGGCAAAGTTTTATATGTGACACAGGCCCAGTGTAATCCTCCAGGGTTCCCATACATGTTCCTGGCGCCCCAGCAGAAAGCCTGTCTCTCAAACAGCCTGCCCTGAAGTTATTTTTTAATCCTCTTTGTATTAATTAGGATGTTTAGGTTTTCTCTTTCTGAGTTTTATCGAAATCTATTTTATATATCATTAAATTGGCCCTTATAAGGGTATAATTCGATGATTTTTAGCAACTGTGCTCTTCTATCATAACCATACATCATTTTTAGAACCTTTTTCTCCCCCATGAGATTCTCCATGCCAATCCAGACCTTGTCTCCATTCTTCTGCCCAGCCCTTGACAGGCAGGACTCCTTCCCATTATGGCAAGTGTGCCTATTCTAGACACTTCCTGCCTCATGTGCTCTAGATCTACATGTGCCCCACAAGTCTCATGCATACATAGATGGAGTCTTTGGAAGAGATCGGTACGCTATAGCCATTAGATGATGGAAGCATGGATTAGTCAGTAGCTGGATTTGTTCTTAGGGGCCAGGGCCTGGTTGGCAGAAGTGGGTCTCTGGGGCTTGACCTGGGGGGTGGAGGGGTGTGCGTAGCTCCCTTCTCTCCTTCTGGCTGGCGCGAGGGGAGCACCTTTCCTCACTCATCCTCCTCCACCCTGATTTTCTGCCTCAGAGCAAACTTACCATAGAGAGAAACCTGTGAAAAGATAGTCCAAAATGAGCCTTTCCTACTGTAGTTTTTGGGTGCAGGCATCTTGTCCCAGTAAAATGAGAGTGGTTAATATAGTGCCAGGGGAATCATATGGCATCTGATGGCTTTCGTCTGGCTTTTCTTGGAATAATGTTTTTTTTGTGGTGGATGCAGCATGTATGAGTGACTCATTCTTTTTCACCATGGACTAATATTTCAACAGATCCTGTTACAAAATTTTTAAACATGATATTCATTTATTTATTATAAAAACTGAAAGAAAACACATTTCAAGTGAAGAGTAGGTTTCCGACTGAGAGCATTGTTCTCTGTATGTCATACCATGACTTGGCTGATTATCCCCTTCTAACATCATGTCAAGTGTTGGCTTCTTTACTTTAAATAATTTAAATCATTTCCAAATAGACTATTCAAACACACAATGATGATAATACAAAAGCAGTACTGTAGTTGTGGAAAAAAAGCTAGGCATGCATTTACAGAGCGCTGTGACACAAATATGTATTAAGTAATATAATGTAGGTAAAAATTATCATCGTATTAAGATGAGGCATAGGAACCCGAAACTAAGCAGAAGATTCATTACTTTTAACATTTGAAATTAAATGAATTCAGTATCTCATAGTTTTGTTGATTTCATTTTTTTAATATTCGAATATCAAGTCACATATTGACACATTGTCCTCGCTCCCAACAATATAGTTACCCTCTCAAAATTTCCACCTGGGTCCATTTAATTTCATAATGGGTTTCTTTAGACGTTGAGTTGTGGAATGTCATAAAATGTTCTGGGAAAGCATGCGGTGGTGGACTCAAAAATTAAACCAAAAAGCATCTAGTACACATGCTTCATAAAAATGGATCATACAAAGTTTATTAACAAAACAAATTACACCAGCTTGGGAAACATGGTGCACATGAAATTCTTGGAGCAGCCTGAATGTACTTTGCAGTTTGAGATTTCAGCTCATTTTTGTTTCACATAACATTTGCCTTTCTCTCTTTTCCTAACTTCTAAATTAGGAAAATGCTGTCTTCTTTATTCTGGGGTGGGACAAGTCTCTCCAGATATAATGCAGTTTTAAGACTCAAGCAACTCCACAAGGGGTGTGAAATGGGTCAATAGGACAGTTGGTAGTGACAAAATAATAATAATCAAGGCATTAGTGTACCCTCAATAAGTGGTAGTTACATTATGTATCAAGTCTTGCACTGCAGATTTTGGGGGGCTTCAGGAAGAATTATAATGACAGTTACAAAATGTAGCTTCACTCCTTGTTTCCACATGACAGATGAAGAAATTGAAAGGAAAAAGTAACTTGACCTAAATCATTCACTAGTACATGTCAGAGCCAAGACCTTACTCTAGTTCTGCCTGATCTTCCAGTTCATCTTCTTCTGCTAAACTCTCTCTCAAAGTGGCACAGAAAGGACCAAGCTCATTCTGTCTTACCTGGTACTCAGTCATATCAACAAGTCACATGACTTCCAAGAAGTCAGCACGTTATTCAAAAGGACGAAAGGTTAATTCCACATCAGCTATGTTTCCCTGGTTTCTTCTAACAAGTACTGTGTGGCTAGATTGAAGGAAATATATGCAGTTTGCTTGCTTGGATGGAAAGAGGAACTGCCCATGAGGAAACAGCAATGCTCAAGCATGGAGTGAGGGTTACAGACCAGAAACAAACAGGGTTTGGGCTACTGAATAGTCCCAGGAAGTCATAGCATTATCCAGTGCTAAAATGAGCTTAAAAAATTCCTTTTGGGGGCCTAGGAGATAGCTCAGTGGAATAAGTGCTTACCTGGCAAGAACAAGGGCCTGAGTTCAATCCCCAGTTCTGCAAAAAAAAAA